>NC_041386.1:111675327-111831097 GCF_002162155.2 Triticum dicoccoides
GTGAAGATAATCATGAAGACAAGTTGAGATTGAAGCCAAACCAAATGTGAAGACATACCAAACGTAACGCCATGAGTGAAACACTTCAAACAGAAAATTTGGTGGTGGCGTTACCCACCGTATAGGAAGTATTAGACCCAGACACGGCGCACAATTATCGTGGCGCTCCGAAGTCAGATTCCACATTAATGTATTAATGTAAGTCTTCATTGATTGAAGATATACTTTACTTCATGTGTTGCACATCTAAGTCATCAATATGCATAAGTGTTAGGATGTGTGCCTGATCACAGGACATTTGAGGATTCCAAGATATTTAGCTCACACCGTAACTTGCAAAACCTCTTCTCATGCAAGGGCTTGGTGAAGATATCTGCCAATTGCTCTTCAGTGTTGACGTGTATGATGTCAATATCTTTCTTCTCAAGATGATCTCTGAGAAAGTGATGACGAATTTCAATGTGCTTTGTCTTCGAGTGCTGAACTGGGTTGTTGGCAATCTTGATGGCGCTTTCGTTGTCACAGTAGAGTGGCACTTGCTTCAGATGAATGCCATAGTCTTTGAGTGTTTGCTTCATCCATAGAAGCTGAGCGCAGCAAGATCCAGCAGCAATCTATTCAGATTCAGCAGTGGAGAGAGATACACAATTCTGCTTCTTTGAAGACCAACATACAAGTGATCGTCCCAGAAAATGACATGTGCCTAATGTAGACTTGCGATCCACCTTGTCACCAGCATAATCAGCATCCGAGAATCCAACCAGATCAAACACTGAGCCCTTTGGATACCATAATCCTAATGTTGGGGTGTAAGCCAAATATCGAAGAATTCGCTTCACAGCCAAGTGATGCGATTCCTTTGGTGCCGCTTGGAATCGAGCACACATGCAAACACTAAGCATAATATCTGGCCTAGATGCACATAGATAAAGTAATGAACCAATCATGGAGCGGTATACCTTTTGATCGAACTCTTTACCATTATCGTCGGGACCCAGATGATGTTTGGCTGGCATTGGCATCGTGAAGCCTTTGCAGTCTTGCATCCCAAATTTCTTCAGGCAATCTTTGAGGTACTTCTCTTGAGATATGAAGATGTCGTTGCGTTGCTGACGTATTTGAAGACCAAGGAAGAACTTCAGCTCACCCATCATGGACATCTGATATTGCTCTTGCATCATATATCCAAACTCTTCACTGTATTTCTGATTGGTGTAGCCGAACATAATGTCATCCACATATATTTGGCACACAAACAGTTCACCATCATATGTCTGCATGAAGAGAGTGGGGTCGAGGGAACCAGGTTTGAAGCCTTTGCTCTTCAGGAAGTCTTTGAGTGTGTCATACCATGCCCGAGGGGCTTGTTTGAGGCCATACAGTGCCTTGTTGAGCTTGTACACCATGTCAGGATGTTTTTGATCTTCAAAGCCAGGCAGTTGTGCAACATACACTTCTTCTTCAATCTTGCCATTGAGAAAAGCGCTCTTCACATCCATTTCATACAGAAGAATGTTACAGTATGCGTATGGCTTCAAGTCTAGCCACAGGAGAAAATGTTTCATCAAAGTCAATCCCTTCAACTTGAGTGTACCCTTGAGCAACGAGACGAGCTTTGTTTCTGACAACTTGACCATGCTCATCTTGCTTGTTGCGATATATCCATTTGGGTTCCATGAAGGCTTCTTCAACTTTCTTGGGTTCAGATATTGAGACAAATGCGAAGTGCCCACAGAAATTTGCTAGCTGTGTTGCCCTTGAACGAGTGAGTGGACCTGGTGCATTGATGCTATCAATTATTTTCTCAATCTGTACTTCATTTGCAACACGAGGATGTACAGGACGAAGATTTTGCTCTTGCTGATCATTGTCATCGTTAGAAGGATTGTCTTCAGGCTGAGCATTGTCTCCTGTTTGATCAGGTGCGGAGATGATAAGTTCCTCTTTAGGCTGAGATTCAGATGGTATGATTTCTCCAGTTCCCATAAGTTTGATTGATTCACTGGATGGAACTTCATCTAGCACGTTTGGCAGGTGCTCTCTTTGTGAGCCGTTATTCTCATCGAACCGCACATCCACTGTTTCAACCACTTTATAGTGAAAAAGGTTGAAGACTCTGTAGGAGTGCGAATCCTTTCCATATCCAAGCATAAAACCTTCATGTGCTTTGGGTGCAATTTTTGAAGTGTGATGTGGATCCTTGATCCAGCACCTGGCACCAAATACTCTGAAGTAACTGACAGTTGGATTCTTGCCAGTAAGGAGCTCATAGGATGTCTTGTTGAGAAGCTTGTGAAGATAAACACGGTTGATGATAGGGCATGCAGTATCAATGGCTTCAGGCCAGAACTTTCTTGGAGTCTTGTATTCATCAAGCATCGTCCGGGCCATCTCAATAAGTGTTATGTTCTTGTGTTTCACGACGCCATTCTGCTGCGGTGTGTACGGAGCTGAGAATTCATGTGTAATACCCAAAGTATCAAGATAAGTGCCTAGACCAGTGTTCTTGAATTCAGTGCCATTGTCACTTCTGATGTGCTTGATCTTGATGCCATAGTTGTTCATGGCTCGATTGGCGAAGCGTCTGAAGACATCATGCACTTCAGTCTTGTAGAGGATTATATGCACCCAAGTATATCTTGAATAATCATCAACAATGACAAAGCCATAGAGACAAGCAGTAGTAGTAAGAGTTGAGTAATGAGTGGGACCAAAAAGGTCCATGTGGAGCAGTTCGAAGGGTTGAGTCATTGTCATGATTGTCTTCGAGGGATGCTTGGCCCTCGTCATCTTTCCTGCTTCACAGGCACCGCATAAGTGATCTTTCTTGAACTTGACGCCCTCGATGCCTATGGCATGCTTCTTCCTTGCAAGGTTGTGGAGGTTCCTCATGCCAGCATGCCCTAGCCTCCGATGCCAGAGCCAGCATTCAGAAGCTTTTGCTAGAAGACATACGGCAAGTTGTGGTCCTGCTGAGAAATCTACCACGTACAAATCATCTTTCCGATACCCTTCAAACACTAGAGACTTGTCAGATTCCATTAGAACAAGGCAATGATATTTTCCAAACATCACAATCATGTTTAAATCGCAAAGCATTGAGATAGACATTAAGTTGAAACCAAGGGATTCAACAAGCATGACTTTATCCATGTTTTGATCCCTTGAGATTGCAACTCTACCTAGACCCAATACCTTGCTTTTACCAGTGTCAGCAAATGTGATGTGACTTTTGTCAGATGGACGTAAGGTTGAGTCCATGAGAAGGCTTCGCTTGCTAGTCATGTGATTAGTACACCCACTATCAATAATCCATTCTGAAGCAGCTGGTGTCGTACCCTATAGTGCAGTTAGGGGATAGGCTTCACGAAGAGAATTGTGAAGCATAAACATTTGACGAGCAAGTTGATTATGAAAGCTTAGATCGAGGTTAGGACTGATAGGGCAAGTGGCAAGCGACTTAGGAACAAAATACATAATAAGACCATTTGGGCATTTGATCTTGCTCCCTACAAGATGTTTAAGGTCCCCAGCAATGGCTTCAGACAATTTTGGTTTTCGGCTGGAGACCTTTCCCTGCAAAAGAGAGTTAAGCTTTCTTAGCCACCCACATCTTCAAGGGTGGCTTCGAAGCAATGAGTCTAAGTGTAGCATCTGAGAACTTTGGCTTTGGAGCCCTAGCAAAAAGTCTTGTAGGTGGACAATAGTACTCATAAGGATAAGCAGAATAGTTTTTGGTCTTATGAACATGGCGGTTTGATGAAACGCGCTCATATTCATAGGCCTGAGTAAGGTTTTCCTGCAAAACATTTGCGTTAGTGTGACTCAGGTGAGTCCTCTGTCTGTATGAAGCCTTTGGACCATATGAAGCCTGTTGTCTGGGGTTTGTCTTCTTCACTTGTGGTGTCATGATGACATTCACAGGAAGATTATCCAAACACCTTTTCGACACCCAGAATTTCTTCATAGGCGGCCCATTCCTGTAGTTACTACCAATATACCTGGCAAACACTTCACCATTCTGATTCTTAAACAGTTTATAGTTTGCATCAAAGGATTCATCAATAACAATGGGATTAGCACAAGTGAAGCCAGATAGGGTGGATGGATCCGCTGAAGGTTCCTTTGTAGCAACCCAAGTGGTTTTGGGGTACTGCTTAGGTTTCCAGTAAGAGCCATCAGCATTCATTTTCCTTTCGAACCCAACACCCTCTTTCCTAGGGTTTCGGTTCAAGATCTGCCTTTTGAGGACATCACATAGTGTCTGATGCCCTTTGAGACTTTTGTACATCCCTGTTTCAAGCAATGTCTTCAACCTAGCATTCGCATCAGCAATAGCAGTGGTATCCTCGGCAGAGGGGTTAGTTACCACATCAACCGTTGAAGATATTGCAATAGAGCAGCAGTAGAACATTCATTAACAGAAGTAGCGTTATCACGCTCAATGCATTTAAGACATGGTGGTTCAAATCCTTCCTGAGTGGAACAGATCTGTTTGGCGCGAAGTGACTCATTTTCCTTTTGAAAATCTTCATGAGCCGCTCTCAATTTCTCAAGATCTTGCTTCCTTTGAAGATAATCATAGGAAAGCTTTTCATGAGTTGTTGAGAGCATTTCATGACGACTTTCAAGTTCCCCATACTTAACACGAAGATTTTTTATGTCTTCAATTAAGGACTGAGATCGAGTCATTTCAGCGTCCAACAGGTCATCGCTTTTGTCTAACAGTTTTTGAATGTGTTCCATAGCTTTCTGTTGTTTAGTGGCAAGGGAAGCAAGTTTTGCATAGCTGGGTCCAAATTCATCACCAGATTCATCATCACTGGATTCAGATAGATAGCATTCAGTTACCTTAGCATCTTTTGCCATAAGGCATGATGCAGAAGATGATGATTCTGATTCGAATGTCATCGCTTTGAGAGATTCCTTAAAGTCCTCAAACCAAGGATCATGACGAGTTCGATGACCTTCATAGACCTCAGAGAGACGGTCCCAGATAAGCTTCGCATGATCGAGATGCATGATATTCCTGAGCTGATTTTGAGACAGACAGGAGCAAATGACGTCCTTCGCCGTGAGGTTGAGAAGAGTGTACTTGCGAATGTCATCAGCTTCCGCCATCTTGCACAGATCGGTTAGACCAATCTCAGTGACGATCCACAACTCGTTGTTCATCGCCATGAGGCGCTTCTTCATCATGGCCTTCACTTGGATACTCGTGACCGTCAAAGATGGGGCATGACACAGTCTTCATTCCTGTGGTCGACATAACTAAAACTCCAGGCGGTTAAACCAAAATCACATAGAACAAGGGATTACCTCGCTTTGATACCAATTGAAAGTATGTTATATCGACTAGAGGGGGGTGAATAGGCGATTTTTATGAAAGTCTTCAAAACATGGGAGTTTTGAAGACAAACGATAGAAATGAACCTATAACCATGCAGCGGAAGGTAGACTACCCTAGACAAGCCATGATCAAGTATTCAATGAAGTGAAAGCACAAAGACTAACATCAGCTAGGCAGTACGGATCAGGATGGAAGATAATATGAAACCAATCTGAACAAACAGTCACACAGTGAAGACAAATGGACAATGCAAATAGGCAATGACTTCACAAGGACCAACTGTAAATAAAGAGATGGGAAGGATAGAACCAGTGAGCTTGGTGAAGACAAAGGTTTGGTAGACCAGTTCCAACTGCGGTGACAGTTGTACGTCTGGTTAGGGCAGCTAGGTATTTAAACCTGAGGACACACAGTCCCGGACACCCAGTCCTGAACACGCAGCTCAGGTCACTCAGTCCTCACCGTATTCCCCTTGAGCTAAGGTCACACAGACCAAGCCCAATCACTCTGGTAAGTCTTCAAGGTAGACTTCCAAACCTTCACAGACTTCGTTCATCGGCGATCCGCAATGACTCTTGGATGCTCAGAGCGCGACGCCTAACCGGCTGGAGGATTCATAGTCCTCAAGTGTAATAAGTCTTCAGATCACACAGACGGGAAGACTTAAGTGATGCCTAACACTCTTTGGCTCTGGGTGTTTAGGGCTTTATCCTCGCAAGGAATTCTCTCTCAAAGGCTTCGAGGTGGGTTGCTCTCAAACGACAAAAGTCGTACTCTAACTCTGAGCAGCCAACCGTTTATGGTTGTAGGGGGTGGGCTATTTATAGCCACTGGGCAACCCGGCCTGGTTTGTCCAAAATGACCCTTCATCACTAAGGAACTGATACGTGTTCCAACGGTCAGATTTCAAACACACACGGCAACTTTACTTGGACTACAAGCAAAGCTGACTTATCCAACTCTGGACAAGATTTGCTCTCATAGTCTTCACTCGAAGACATAGGATTTTGGTTAAGCATCACTTCAGTCATTCTGACTGGTTCTCTTGTACCCCACTTAACAGTACGGTGGTTCCTATGACTCAACAAAGAAAAACATAGAACAACGAAACTGCTAAGTCTTCGCGCTCCATAGTCTTCACGCGATGTCTTCTCTTATCATAGTCTTCAATGTGAATGTCTTCACATACCACCTCTGACTTCAATGTCTTCATACATTTTTAGGGGTCATCTCTAGTAGGAAACCCGAATCAATGAGGGACTTCTACCTGTGTTATCCTGCAATTCTCACAAACACATTAGTCCCTCAACTAGTTTGTCGTCAATACTCCAAAACCAACTAGGGGTGGCACTAGATGCACTTATAGTAAGGTTGAGTCCATGAGAAGACTTTGATCACCAGTCATATGATTAGTGCATCCGCTGTCAATAATCCATTCTGAAGCAGCTGGTGTCATACCCTACATTGCAGTTAGGGGGATAGGCTTCACCAAGAGTATTGTGAAGCATAAACATTTGACGAGCAAGTGGATTATTAAAACTTACATCCAGGTTAGGACTGATAGGATGCATGGCAAGCGACTCAGGAACGAAATACATAATAAGACCATTTTGGGAATTTTGTCTTGCGCCCCACAAGATTTTTTAGGTCCCGAGCAATAGCATTTGACGCCTTTGATTTCCAGTTGGAGACCTTTCCAGGCAAAAGAGAGTTAAGTCTTCTTAACCACCTGAAAGTGCTAGTTATCGACTAGAGGGGGGTGAATAGGTGATTTTTATGAAATTCTTCAAAACATGGAAGTTCCAAAGACAAACGATAGAAATGAACCTATAAACATGCAGCGGAAGGTAGACTACACTAGGCAAGCCATAGTCAAGTATTCAATGATGTGAAAGCACGAAGACTAATAGCAGCTAGGCAGTACAGATCAGGATGGAATATAGTATGGAGCCAATCAGGACAAACAGTCACACAGTAAAGACAAATGGACAATGCAAACAGGCAATGACTTCACAAGGACCAACTGTAAATAAAGAGATGGGAAGGATAGAACCAGTTGCTTGCTGAAGACAATGATTTGTTGGACCAGTTCCAGTTGTTGTGACAACTGTACGTCTGGTTAGGGAGGCTGAGATTTAACTCAGAAGACCCTATCTTCACCTTATTCCCCTTGAGCTAAGGACACCCAGTCCTCGCCCAATCACTCATGTAAGTCTTCAAGGTAGACTTCCAAACCTTCACAGACTTCATTCACCGATGATCCACAATGACTCTTGGACGCTCAGAACACGACACCTAACCGGCTAGAAGATTCACAGTCCTCAAGTGTAACAAGTCTTCAGATCACACAGACAGGAAGACTTCAGTGATGCATAACACTCTTTGGTTCTGGGTGTTTAGGGCTTTGTCCTCGCAAGGATTTCTCTCTCAAAGGCTTCGAGGTGGGTTGCTCTCAAACGACAAAAGTCGTGCACTAACTCTAAGCAGCCACCAATTTATGGTGTGGGGGTGGGCTATTTATAGCCACTACGCAACCCGACCTGATTTGTCCGAAATGACCCTGGGTCACTAAGGAACTGACACGTGTTCCAACGGTCAGATTTCAAACACACGCGACAACTTTACTTGGGCTACAAGTAAAGTTGACTTATCCAGCTCTGGATAAGTTTTGCTCTCATTGTCTTCGCTCGAAGACATAGGATTTTGGTTAAGCATCACTTCGGTCACTCTGACTTTGGTCACCGGGACCCCACTTAACAGTACGGTGGTTCCTATGACTCAACAAAGAAGAAAGGAAACAACGAAACAACTAAGTCTTCGCGCTCCATAGTCTTCACGCGATGTCTTCTCTTGTCATAGTCTTCAATGTGAATGTCTTCACATACCACCTTTGTCTTCAATGTCTTCATACATTTTTAGGGGTCATCTCCGGTAGGTAAACCGAATCAATGAGGGACTACTACCTGTGTTGTCCTGCAATTCTCACAAACACATTAGTCCCTCAACCAGGTTTGTTGTCAATACTCCAAAACCAACTAGGGGTGGCACTAGATGCACTTACAATCTCCCCCTTTTTGGTGATTGATGACAAACTAGTTGAAGTTTTCAACGGGGATAAAAGTATGTGAAATTGTAAAGGATTTAGGTATTGTCTTCGTAAGTAGCAGAAAGGCTCCCCCTGAAGATGTGCATATAAGTATTTTGCTTTTGAATGCAAATGCACATGGCATGTTGTATTTGCGGAGCTCCTCCGCTACTTATGAAGACAATTCATCATGCATGAAAGGATATAACGAAGATAATGACATGCATAATGAAAAATGGACGTCTGCAAAATGACTTCGTGCGGGATTTATCATCGCACATGTGGAATTTATCATGGCATCACATAGTTGACGAAAAGGTAGCAGACGACCATCAAGTTTAAGTGTTACAACTCAAAAGAACCAAATGTATCAAAAGCGAGAGTTGTAAGCACTTGGCAAATGTAGCAAAAGTATAGCAACTACCCATATGGACCCGCTTGAAGACTATCAACTCATATGCTTCTCCCCCTTTTGTTAGTAATGACCAAAAAGGTTTGAAGACATAGAGCTTGCTACTCGTTCCCATGAGGAGTAGGCGAAGCAGCAGGGTCATCATTGAGGTTTGGTGGTGCAGACGAACTTGGTGCAGTGTCGATACGCGCCGAAGTTGGAGGTGGTGAAGTAGCATCATCTTGGTCATCAATGACTCTGGCATTAACTTTTGCAGCTGAGGAAGAATAGTTAGAGTCTTCGAGTGAGGGAGTCCGACGCAAGTGAGCATTCCTTGGAGGAGTTGAGTCAAACTTCAATCTCTCTGTGAAGCCATCGTCTTGAAGTTCAGCTTCAGCACTGAGTAACGTCAAACTCTTCCATGACCTCTGACAGGTTTCATGTGTAACAAAGGCATTCTTGGTGGCAAGATTTCGAATGTGATTGACATCCACCAAGAGGCTTTGCATCTGACGCTTAAGCCAGTCATGATGCTTGTCCTGTTTTTGATGTAGAGTGACGAGAAGCTCTCGGTCATTAAGAACACGAGATCGCTTCCGAGGCCTTTGAGCAATGGTGCTTGCAGTGGTTTCAGTATGGGTGCGAGGAGCAGGTGTATTGCCAGCCAAGGGATAAACACAAGAAACGGCCTGAACTCCTTCAATGGGCTGGGTGAAGCTTTGATGATCGACATTGTGAAGATAAATTGGCTCCTTTGCAGGTTCTGGGTAAATTGCTTCGACAGACAGATCAACCTCTAGCAAGAATATAAGGTGATTGTGCAGACGGCTGATAGTTGATAGCAGAGTGAAGCTTGATGAGGCGCATTACCCATGGAGCATAGAACTTCAGACCAAAGATATCGAAGCCAGATGCAGCCAATTGTCGGATGATGAAGTCTTGAGCATTGAAGCTGATTCCATTGAAGATATAGAAGACCAATGTCTTCATTGCTCCTTCAAGCTTCACTGCAGGAGAATGTCCTTTGACCAGCCAGATAGTTCGCCTGATAATATGATATATAGTGCGGGGCAGATACTCTAGGTCTTCAACAAAGAACTCCTTAGGATAGTCAGCGTCTTGTGGCAGTGGCTTCATCATGCTCAGCATTTGGCTCATGTTTAGCTCTGGCTTCTGGAAGATGCTTTCCAATGCATTCTGGTGCAGCTGACAACCTGGTTCATAATGTTCGCCAGGAGTGGGCAGGGCAGTAAGCTCAATGATGTCTTGGGCTTTAGCTTCATGGTGTACATCGCCTGTTATCCACTCAAGGATCCAAGTCTTCGGATCCCTGTTGTAGCCGTGAATGTGAAGGGTAGCATAAAATTGTAGCATAAGCTCTTCATTCCAATGTTCTTTGGCAGTCACAAACTGTAGAAGTCCAGCATCACTGAAGCAGTCAAGGGCTTCTTCTAGGCAAGGCGGGCTAGCCATGGCTTCGCTGTCTAGACGCATATGAGGGAAAATGCGCCCCTGATTGTATAAGATGCAGGAATAGTAACTGCGCTGCTGATAACTCCAGAATCGATCTGATGAAATTCTTGGCCTTGTGTAGGGGTTCTTGGCACTGTCAAAGAATGTGTTGTGTGCCTTGAAGCCATTCAGATTAAACGATCCTGGTGAAGTTGCAATACCTGGAAACCTTGGTAGCCTTGGCTTTGGCTTCTGGACCTGAGGCATGTGCTCCACATGATAGTCAAATTGCGAATCGGCAGCAGGTGGAGGAACCAGAATGGGCCAGCGGACGGTGGTAAGTTGGCCTTGATAGAATGCTTGCTCAAGGGTGTGTGGCCGTGGAGGCGGTACAGGAGCAGTGGCATTGACTTCTGGTTGCAGATTGGCTTCAGGTGCAATCACTTCTAGCACCACATTAACTTCAGGCGCCACAGTAGCTTCAGCCATGACAACGTCATTGGCTTCAGTATGGGTGTTGGTGGTCGCCTCAATGTTATCAACCTCCACTCGAGTAGCTGGAGGGTCGGACACGTTCTCGTCGAGAACAACTTCAGGGTTGGTTGGGGGTGTAGCAACATGTTCTTCTTCATGTCTTGGCTCTTCTTGTTCATCGGCTGATGCAGCCAGAATATCTTTAGCCGCTTTGGCTTCAGACTCGGGGATGTTCGCAGTAGGAGAGGCTTCAGGAAAGACTTGGCGTGAAACGGATTGGCGCTCTTCTCCTTCTGGAACACTTGACAGAGTGACCTGTGGCTGTGGTCCTTTGTGAAGCCTGCGGAACACTGGCGACGCTTGTGAAGATGGAGTTGGTTGGGCCACAAAGTCATTGTCTTCAAGCACCGAAGTGGTGACTTGAGGTCCAGGAGTACTTGGTGATTCTTCTTGGTGGGGGGAGTCTTGTGGGTGATCAGCCCATGAGTCATCCTGAGTAATTGGCGTCAATGGATGACCAATGCTGATGAGTTCGCTGTTCGTGAGAACAGGCGACAATACCACATTGTATTCGATCTGAGGAAGGACCTGATCATCTTCAACATTGTCTTGATGGCTACTGTGTTCAGCTGCGGTGGGGTCAACAGCTAGAATTTCTTCAGCTTCAGGAGCCTCTGTGGAAGCAGGCTCATGAACTATCAACTGGCGCTCATGGTGTTCAGACGCAGGACGAGCAACTGAGATTGGCTCGACGACAAGGGGCTCTGTGGGAGCAGCCCGATCTTTCTTCTTGGTTTTTCTCTTCTTCGTCGGTGGAGCATCATCAGTGGTGGCCTTGGTCCTGCGCTTTCGGGCTTTGGCTTCAGCGGCCCTTGTTTTCTTGAGCTCCGAAGCCACTTTGGGGACTTTAGGCTTCGAGCCTGTCATACTGGCAGGGAAGACAATGCGAGGTTCTTCATGCCTTGATGCTTCTGGTTGGGCCATAGCAGGCTTCTTCTTCTTCTTGGCAACCATTTTGGGGTTGATGCCTGGTCGCCCCAGAGCCTTGCACTTTTCAGCTTCATTGTAGCGTTGAACACATTTGGCAGCCATGTGTTTCATGCGCTCCCGAGAACCTTTAGCTTCTTCACATTTCTTGTGGAACGCCTCCTTGAGCTCATGCAGCATGACCTTGAAATTTTAGATGTCTTCCACGTTGAGCTTGGCCATGTGCTTCTTGAACTGAGCCTTTTCATAATCAATCTTGTGCTTCAGCTCAACAATTTTCTGTGCAAGAGCCAGCTCGGGAGCAATGGCTCCATGGAAAGAGAAGCTGAGGCCAATTGGGAGCTGAAGATCATGAAAACTGAGGTGTGGGCTGTCAAACCACTCATCAATGAACTTGTACAGGATCTCCACATCAAAGAGGGGAAGGTCATTGAAGATTTCCGCCTCTTGCTTGATCTTTATAAGTAGCTCAAGAGCATCATCGCCAAGATCATTGTCGCTAGACAGATTAATGGCTTCGTTCTCGTTCCTCAGAACGGCAGCAGGGGTCAATGCTTGACCAATTGGTTTCATGGGCTTCTTCATCTTGTCAGACTTGGAGATGCGAGAGAGATCTTCAGACTGCACACTGGCTTCAGGAGGTGCTGTGGCCAGAGGCTTTGCCCGCGAGACCTTTGGTGCAGAGCAGGGCTTTGAAGCCTTTGGTTTCTTTTGCTTCACAGGCTTCGGTGGTGCAGGCGCTTCGTCAGAATCAGCGTCATCTGCAGAGTGATCCACGACTGCCCCTTGAACCTGAATGTGAGTGATGAGACCTTCAAGGTTGTAGAAGGGCCCAAAAATATTGGGTTCAACATCGCGTGTGCCGTCGGCACGAGGAGCAAAGGGACCGGGGTTAAAGTCTAACCATAGTGACTTCTTGTTCTCTTTGGCAGAAGTTTTGGCAAACTGGAAGTTGTGCTTAAAGAGATTGTCTTCACGACACCATAACAGAGAGGATGGGTCAGCATTAGCAGCTGAGGTCCACGGATCATGCAAAGGTAGAAGCCTTGAGCAATAGCTTCGGACTTCGACTTGGGCTGAAGACCTTTGTATATAATATCTCCCCAAGGGCCCTTGATGGCATTCTTTTCAGCATATTCGTCAGTGACAAATTTGTACTTGAACCACTTATCTGCCCAATGTCTTCGAATCCATTGGATTCGGTTCTTGCATTCTCCATAGGTCTCTTCTGGATCTGACTTGTATAGCTCATAGAGATCCGGTGGTAGGTCCTTAGCAGTGTTTTCACGGCGCTGTCTGCCGACCTTCCTGACTGATTTTTCTGTCGCCATGAAGTTCAGATTGAATGGCTTCAGAACTTGCAAAGGCTTCCTTCAGCTGGTCAGATAGGAATTAGCTTTGGGAGAATTGATGTGATGCTGTAAGAACTCTGCAAATGAATGCAGACTATGAGAACCAAGGGATTCTCCCACGGACATGTACCTGTGATAGCATTAGAGATGCGAGGGAAGGGGAAGAGGTCATATGCATTCTCAGAAGATTTTGAAGATAAACCAGTTTAGAAGACATTGACCTCATAGTGCAAAGACATTCACTCATATGTAGAGAGTTGGTTCCAGATTGGTACGGATCCACGAATAAGTACAAGTGAGGAATCTAACTACTTTGTGAAGCATAAGTGAACATACTTGGCATGTTATGAGATTCAGAAAAGGATAGATTCAATTTGTTGGGACAAAAACACTTGTGGTTGAAAAAGATGAATCTATCGGATCAAAAAGGACTGTAAAAAGAGTTTTTATTTACCATTCGAGGAACTGCTAGACGGAGTATGAGATGAGGCCGAGCAGTTCAATCTTCCGTTCCCTAACTTGGCGACGGAGGACACCTACGGCGACGGCAGAGAAGATGATGTCCGCGGCCGGCGTGAGGACGGCGTCGGTGAGGTCACGGCAGCTAAGCGCTTCGTCGCCGGTGTCGTCGAGGGCTAGCAGTGGTGCTAGGGTTTGTGCGAGAAGGAGAAGTGGAAGAAGAGATAATGACTGGGTGAGGCGTGTATTTATAAGGATAGGGGCAACATAGCATTATTACGCAGGTGCCCCTGGTGATTCACATCTGAAGGACATGTGGCAAACATGCAACACATTGGAAGTTGTACCATGTTCCCATGCATGCCTGGATTGTCGGGTGGTCATTCCCGCTTCTCCGGGTTTCAGGCAAAAGGATAGAGCATTTAAATCAGATTTAATGTATGTCTCTGTGTCTTCTGCTGACAAGGACGCAGGGAAGACATTCCACGGTTTCAATAGAATGCATATGATTTGGACAGATAGATTTGAGACGGGAGCATAGAGAGGTTAGGGTCCGATCACATTCACTTAGTTCAAAAGATTCAAAACGAGAAGTGTCGGGTGGTAGGTGCGACATATGCCAACGGGTGGCTTATCATTGTGGGAGCCAGTAAGACGTCGCCGGTGCCTGGAAACGGGATGAGGCCAAGACATGCACGCCGGCGAATCTTACCTAGCTTCGGGGCTCTCCGTGGAGATAACACCCCTACTGCTGCTCTGCGGGGTCTCCGCATGGTCACTAGATGAACAAGTAGCTACACGATGCTCCTTGAGCTGTTTGGCGAGAGGAGGAAGAAGGGCTCTGCTTGCTCTCTTCTCCTCCCTACGTGGTGTCTAAAACTAGCAGGGATCCATCTCCTTTGCATGGGTGTCCCGGGGGGTTTATATAGGCCTACCCCCCGGGGGTACAATGGTAATCCGGCTGGGCGTGGGGCCCAGCCGTCTGTGTCTTCGCTCTCCGGCTTCTGCGGCGGCTGCTGGGGCCCGCCAGCTGGTGGGTCCCGCCGGCTACTGGCTCCTTGGTCGACAGGCAGGCCCCACTGTCCAGGGCCTTGTCGGTGGCTGGTTACTGTTGCTCAATCTTGGTGACGAGGGCTTCGCCGAGGTAAGCGTGGCTACAGTGCTGCCGTCCGGCGGGTGACCACTATAGCCTCACCGCGTCTTGTCTCCTTAATGGGGCGTCTCCTTCGAGGGGGTGGCAAGCCGGCTGGAGAGAGCCGACTCCGTCTTGGGCCGACTAGGGGAGGCCAGGCCGCCTTCGGGTGTCTCTCTGCCCGAAGGGGCCCACTACCCATGGGCCGTACTGGTAGCCCGTCGTGGATGACATCAGGGTCAACGTGGCAACAGTGTTGCGCCGGATGGGTCATGGCCACCCGTACGGTGCACTATGCCAGGCGCGCTCCGGGATTCGAGGGTGGCAGGCTTCACTGTAGCCACGCCCCGTCACATCGCCGTAATGTGGATGCAGATTTCGAGGATACGGTCCTGACCGCTTTATGGGAGCCAGCTCCTTGGAGTCGGCCTTCTCGCAGCCGGCTCCTCGGAGCTGGCCCTCCCGCGGCTTTCTTCATGAGGGCTGAAGTCGGGCCACCTTCCAATAGCCGGCCTGGGGGACAGCCGGCCAGGGGAAGGCGGCCCCATGTCTTGGATTCTTGAGAGCCGGATCGGCTCGTAATTTTTGCAGAAAGGCCAGGGGGAGCCGGCTAGGCTAACCGTGGTCACTTACTCTGACAGTAGTCCCCGAAGCTGAGCGAGCTTCGAGGCTGATAAAGGGACGAGAAGGTTGGTCAGCTTCCTATCCTGAGGGGCCGGCTTTGCTTGTGCGCGCTGACTTCGGAGAGCTCCGTTTCTCGTAGGCGGGAACGCGGTCGACCTGCAAGCTGTCCGCAGGCCATCCCGCGGACCACGTGGCAAGGAAACCCTGCCAGTGCGCGCGCGCGACGGGACGCCGCCGCGGGCCCGGGCCCGCCACTACTAGGCCTCGGCCCGAGCATGGATCTTCTGCGGCCCATGCGGACCGCTCGCCTTCCCACGGCGATTTTATTACGCCATTAGGGCGTAATAATCGCGGAACGTGGGGGAGTGGGCACAGTTGATCCCCACGTTCCCCCACGCCACACCTCCTCGGCTCCGCTGCGCGGTCTATAAGTAGGGGGAGGAGGGGGAGCGGCAGAGGCTCGCACGCTCTCCCTCGCTCCGCCCCCTCTCATCTTCCTTCTTTTCCCTCCCGCCGCCGCAGTAACTCTTTGCCGCGCCGTTCCGCCGCCGCATCGTCTTGCTTCTCGCCGCGCTGCCCCATGGCGCTGTCAAGCTCGTGGGATGGCTCCAACGTCCATGAGGACCACGTCGAGTTCCTCTGCCAGACGCGATGCTTGCCCGGCGAGGACTTCGTTCGGGTTCGTCTAGCGCCGGAGAAGGAGATTTCGCCGGCACCGGAGGAGGGCGAGCGGGTGATTTTCCGCTCGCACTACCTGCGCGGCTTCGGCCTTCCGGCGAGCGGGTTCCTCCGAGCCTTCCTCGAATTCTACAACCTCTAGCCGCATCACCTCACGCCCAATGCGCTGATGCTGCTGTCGGCCTTCGTCACGTTGTGCGAAGGCTTCCTTGGGTTCCTCCCCACGCTCGAGCTCTGGGCGGAATTATTCCAAAGCAAGCTCGGCACCGTCGTCACGGGCGTGCCCGCCCCTTGCGGAGCATTTATCGCCATGAGGCGGGCGAGCGAGAACAACCCGTTCCCGCCCATCCCGCTGATCCAGTCGGTGAAGCTCTGGCATAAGTCATACTTTTACGTGAAGAATGTCGCGCAGCAAGGCGACTACGTCAACCTGCCGGCTTATGAAGCCGGCCCGCCGGCTGGGAGGCGACCTTCGTGGAGCTACCGGGCCAGGTCGTTGTCTCAGGCCGGGAACGCAGCCGTCTCCCGGCTTCGGGTGATGATCCAGTCGGAAGGCCTGACCGGTGTCACACCCTAGCTAGTTCATGCATTAGAGTGTTGCATAATGTCTATCCTTTCATCAGAAACTTGAAATGGGGATGTCAGAACCCCCAGCCCCCTCTGAAACCAACTAGGGTATACTAAAAACTTTTTCAATGAACCTGAAATGCCCTTCTAAAATGTCCATCATTTTTGTCTTGGTTCAGAACCTCTGCCAAAAGTGTTGCACAATTTTCTAGGTCATCTTAGGGTCTTTGAATTAAATGATAAGTATTTGAATTTGTGCATTTAAAATTATATAAAATATTTCAAATGCTCAAATATTCCTAAACTGAAATGTTTCATGTTGGAAATATTCCAACTTTGGACCAGGAGCAGTTTGGTGATTTTAGGAGTTGCCTAGGTATTTTTAATAATTCAACAAAGTTGCAGAAAAATAGAAAAAGAAAAAAAAACAGAAAGGAAGGACTTACCTGGCGCCTGCAACCCGGCCCACCTGCCGGCCCAGCCCAGCACCGCGCCAGCGAGCTGCTTGCCGGCCAGGCAGGCAGGCAAGGTGCTCGACGGCGAGCACCGCATGGGTGCCACGCACCTGCTCGCCGCCTCGCCGCTCCCCTCTTCACGCCACGTCGGGGATCACTCCCCCTCTCTCCCCCGAAACCCTCAGACACCCCTTCTCCTCTCCAGCTCCTCCCCCTCGCGCTCCCCAGCCATGGCCGACGCCACCGCCGCCGCCCCATCGTCGTAGCCGCGCTCCCCGCTGCCCGTTCTCCGTCTCGTGGTGTCCAGGAGCTCCGCTGACGTCCACTTCGTCGTGCTAACCGAACCCCGCGTGCTCGTGAGGCCCGAGTCCACCGCACCGACCTCGCCCGAGTTCGCCGTCGCCGGAGATCCCCTTCAACGCCGTCGCCGCATCAACTCATCCCCAACCCCGCCGGTGGCCTCTACGGGTGCTCTGTGAGCCTAGCTACCCCTCCTACCCTTCCTCTCTCGCCCCCGAGCCGTGTAGCCACCGCAGGAAGATCACCCGCACGCACCGCCGCGGATCTCGTCGCCGACGTGCTCCCGGCCATCCTCCGGCCAACTCACGGTGTCCAACGCACTCACCACGTTGCGTTGAGTCCAACCGTGCACTTCTCGCACCTCACTGCACACCCTAGCCCCGAGTTCGCCTTCACCCAAACTCCGGTGACCGCCTAGGTCGTCGCCGACGCCAACTCCGGCCACCCCGACCCCAACTGACTCCACCAAGAGCCGCGACTCGTCCTCAGCTCCACCCCGATGCCCTCCGCGACCCATTTGGTGGCCGGAACGGCCAAAACCACTTCCGCCACCGCGTCGGGCTCGCCGGCGGCTAAACGCCGGTGCAGCCGTTTTGACTTTGACCACGGGTGGGCCCTGGTTGACTCTGTTGAGTCAATGACAGGTGGGGCCCCCTTCTACTAATTATCCAGATTAGTTTAAACTAAATTAAATTAGTTAATTATCCACTGACACCCTGGACCCACTAGTCAGTTTGACCTGGGCCGGTCTGTTGACTTGCTGAGGTCAGCATGACCTCATGCTGACGCAGTAAACCTTTTCTGAAATTAAAATAAATCTAAAATGATTTATAAATTCCAGAAAATAACCCAAACTTTAAACATTCATATAAATTCAACCGTAGCTCCAAATCAAACAAATTATATATGAAAAATGATCAGAAAAATCCAATCTATCCATCTGTACTAGTTTCATGCATGTTTAAACAAACTAACTTGAGGTTTAGTGCAGAACAAGATAAAACACTTTAAAGGGGCCATTTATGAGTTTGAAATTTGAATCTTTGGTTCAAATTGATTCAAACCCATCTGGTTTTAGTTGCATTAGCCCAACACACTCATATTGCCATGTTTCATGCATGCATCATATTGTCGCACATTGTTTGGTGATAGTTGTGTATCGGTGTTCTTTGCGGCAGGTTCTGCCTCCGAGGAGTACCGTGATTACCCTAGCGAAGAACCGTATCCGTGCATCGATCCATCAGGCAAGCAACCAACCATTTGATCATATCGATACAATCCCATGTTCTCGCTCTTGCTCTCTTTTACTACATTAAGACAACGCGTTTCAAACTGCTGGGTGCTACGGTAGTTGAACCCATTTCCTCTGCATGACCTGTCATTGCCACAGTAATTAGATGAAACCCACTAGCATGTGTAGGAATTGATTGAGCCATATGTATGTGTTGTTCCTACCTTGCTATGCCTGCTACGCTTAGAGTCGTGTCAGATCTGGTTCATCTGGGTGATGGGCTAGAGTGAAATGATCATGTCGATAATGAGAGTGATGTGGTGAAGACGATATGGTAAAGGTATCGATGAGAGGCCATGTAGGAGTACATGGTGGGTTGTTTCATTGAAGCCGACCTTAAGAACTGAGATCTGTATGCGTGATTTAAGATTCAGCTACTACCATGCATTGGGCCCTGAAATATGACCCCGCTCGACTTCTTATTCACCCTAGTCCTCTGTCCAGGAGTTGCAAGTAGTTTCTGGTGTTTGTAGCTTACTGGAGGCCGTGGACAGCGCTGACCCGCGGGGTGGGCTGTGATGCGGTAGGTACGTGGCATGGTGTATCGAATACCCGTTAGGTATCTCGGGAACCCTGTACACATCGTTCGGGGCCATATGGGAAACCTCGGACGGACTCCCTGCGGATGGAACCTGGATAGGCGATAAACCTGGACTAGAGACTTAGGTGTTTAGGTAGGTCGTGGTCTACACCCACGTCGGCTTTCGCTTGAAGTCTGCCGAGCACATGTCATGTGCAGACGCTAAGTGGTGGAAACATGTATGAAGAAGTACACCCCTGCAGGGTTAACATGATCTATTCGAATAGCCTCGTCCGCGGTAAAGGACTACTTGGTTGCTTATACAGTTCATAGAAAAGTGAATGGATACTACTAAAAATCTCAAGATAAGCGTGAGTGCCGAGGATGGATCTTCCGTAGGATGACGGAGGTGGATCCTCGGTGGTGTATTGAAGTGGTGAGTAGTGGACTCGTGTGCGCAGAACCATTTCAAGTTGGAGTCTCGTAGGATAGCTTAGCCAAGAGTCAAAGCTGGCTTGCTGCAATAACTCCACCAACCCTTCTTGATAATGTGCATATATGTAGGATCTGACGTAAGTCTTGCTGGGTACCTTTGTACTCATGTTGCTATAATTTACATTTTACAGAAGACGCTGCAACCCCTTCTGATGGGTTCTTCGTATACGTTGACATCGATGAGTAGACTGAGGCCCAGGTGGTAATCCTGAGCTTGTGAAGGTCCACGTAGTATAGCTAGGCTTTCCAAGCCTCTTTTATTTTACTAGTTGTCTGTACTCAGACAAGTTACTTCCGCTGCTGGTTTGTACGACTGTATGACTTGAATGTGGGTCGTGTGACCCTTAATTGTATGTATGTTATGTATGGCTCTCTGACCCTTTAAATAAAGTACTTGTGTAGTAGAGTCATGTTGTGATGCCTTGTTGTATTTGCACATATCGAGCATATTGTGTGTATGATTGAAATGCTTGGTATGTGTGGGATCTGACTATCTAGTTGTTTATCTTTAGTAGCCTCTCTTACCGGGAAATGTCTCCTAGTGTTTTCATTGAGCCATGGTAGCTTGCTACTGCTCCGGAACACTTAGGCTGGCCGACATGTGTCCTTCTTCGTTCCTGTGTCTGTACCTTCGGGGAAATGTCACGCATTGAGTACCGGAGCCCTGTTAGCCCGCTACAGCCTGGTTTACTGGAGTCCTGCTAGCCCAGTGCTACAGCCCGGACCCACTTGCTGATGACCGACACGTTCGATGCTGGGTCATGGATGCCTGTCCCTGTAAGTCTGTGCCACTTTGGGTTTACGACTAGTCATGTGAGCCCGGGCTCCTTATCATATGGATGCTAGCGACATCATCATATACGTGAGCCAAAAGGCGCACACGGTCCCGGGCAAAGGTAAGGCGACACCCGTGGGAATACCGTGCATGAGGCCGCAAAGTGATATGAGGTGTTACAGGCTAGATCGATGTGACATTGAGTCGGGGTCCTGACAGCATTGGCATCAGAGTCGGACTGCCTGTAGGTTCTCCAAGCCAAACTGGTCGATGTTGAGTCTAGAAATGCTTTAGTTATATGTAGGGGAATTGATTGTGGGATGGTACGTAAGGCTCTTTTTACTTCTTTACCTCATGGCATTCTGATCTGAGTCAGTCCATTCTTCTACCGGGGATTAAGGATTAGGATCTTCTCTCTCTATCAGGTTCATGTGTTACTAATCAGTAGTACCTTATAGGTTTGATGACTACAAGCCTAGTTCAGTTCTACTACCTTGTTATGCTGATAAGTTGGACCCAGAACCTTGATATGATATTGTTGAGTGTCTATGCAATTTTTTGATAAATGTCTCAAACCCTTCTTGAGCATTTACAGCCGTTATGCTGTCGAAATTTTGCTAGAAATTCTAATGCCTTTGCATTATGGTTGTGCTTTCAGATGGCCACTCGCGACCAAAATCAAGTGGTTCGCCTGACCTGATGCATTGGTGTGACCGGTCATACGGCCATGTTAGTCCGAGTGATGATCGAGACGGGTTACCATTGGTATCCCGAATACACGGTCGAAGAGCAGTTTCGAGATTTTAACCAAAGCCAGTATCTTTGCACCGTCCAGATATTTCCCTCTTATCCTGGTTCTACCGAGGCTCTTCACTGCTCCTATGGGCTCGGTGTTACTATTGAGATGGCCGTGCAAGATGCGGCTTATTCTATGATGACCATCATGCGAGTCAGGACTGGCCTGCTTCGCAACACCGACTTTCGGTATATGCCAGCTTCACTTCCTGGAGCGCACGGTTATCTCCGGGCTATCTATGCTGACTCCAGTCAGGAGGACTCACTAACTCGCACCACTGCTGAGTTGCTCGAGGATAAGGACCGAGAGAATCGGGCCTTGAGAATGGAGCTTTTCAACACCCGCGCCGATCATTGGGCCACCTTGACTCGGTTTGCATCGGCTGTGCAAGCTGGATGCATGGATATGAGAGATCTGTATCCTGTTAGGTCTGCTCTGCCGGACATGATGGATTGGCGTGATGTGGGAGGCATCACCCCACCTCGTGGTCCTCGCAGGCCACCGTTTGTTGGTCCAAGACCTCACCCTAGCCCTTTTGGTCCACAGGCTCCTCAGGACCGTTTGTTTCCGGATGCTCACGTTGAACTTCCAGGCTATGGAGGAGACTTCTATGAGAACTACTACGGAGATGACTGAGATAGTAGTAGATCCACTAGGTATTGTAATAGTTGTATTTCCACCATCCTGCGTGACTTGTGGAATATGACTTAGCGTGTAGTAATTCCGGGGGTGTAGGAAAAATAATGTATAGGAGCTCGGGATGCCTCCGATGATATGTAATCCTCCTCTCACCGTAGTAGTACTTGTTGGTCTTGTACTAAACCTCGTATGGTGTGTATGACGATGGAATAAAAGAAGTAGTTTCTGTATCTACCATGTCATACGGATGATCATCTTGCATTCTGAGTTGTCCATTACATTCTACATTCTATGTCGGAATCTTGTCATGTTGGACTAAACCATTGTCTTGCTTTTCCTAGGATGGTCAACACCCGCAACAACCCTGCTCCCCCAGAGCAGGCCGAAGGCAGCAGAGTCGGGAATGCAAATCTGCCTCACCCTCCCTCTCTGGCAGAAGTTATGCTAGAGGCTGAGAGAAACAAGCGGGAGACCAACCGTTTGTTGGAGCGTATTGAACAGAACACAGCACACCATCAGAGGACTAACTTGGTGTCACTCAGTGATTTCATCAAGTTACATCCACCTACCTTCCACCACTCCGTCGAGCCTCTCGACGCCGATGACTGGCTTCGCAGTATTACTCACAAACTGCGTTCTGCACTCGTAGCTGAGGCTGATAGGGTCACCTTTGCTGCATATCATCTCGAAGGCCCCGCCAGTCTCTGGTGGGAGAATTATGAAGCTATGCGCCCAGCGGGCCACGTCACTACTTGGGCTGAATTCAGCGAGGCTTTCCGTGAACATCACATTCCGGAGGGTCTCATGGACCGTAAACGTGAGGAGTTCTGTAGTTTCACTCAAGGTCGGCTCTCTATTGACGCTTACAGCAGGGAGTTTGGTAACCTTGCCCGTTATGCAACGGAGGAAGTTTCTACTGATGCCAAGAAGCAGGCAAGGTTCCGTAAGGGGCTTAGTCCTGAGCTTCGCCGCGACCTCCGTCTGTATGAGTGCACATCTTTTCAGAAGCTTGTTAACAAAGCCATCAATGCTGAGACTGGTCAGACTGATTATGAAGCAACATGCAAGCATGGCCGTGACTTGGGTTCCTCATCTGGTGCTGGTCCTCGGAAGCGCCGCGTGTGGGTGCCTAACACTGCCCTGCCACCCAGGTTCACACCGAGGCCATCCTTCTAGGCGCCTCGCCCAGCTCAGCCATATGCACCAGCCAAGCCCTATGGTGGTCCAACCAACAATGCTCCTCCACGTACCAGTTCCGTGACTTGTTTCAAGTGTGGGGAATCAGGCCACTATATGCGCGAGTGTCCCCAAACCAACCCCAACCAGACAGCAAAAACTGTTGGCCGCGGCAAGCCGACAGGGAAAGTGTTCTACGCCAAGCCGGCCACCACTGCTCGTGGCCATGTTAATTGTGTTTCTGCGAAAGAGGCTCAAGAAGATCCCAACGTCATTCTCGGTACACTCCTTGTTAATTGCCACCCGGCATTTGTTCTTTTCGATACAGGAGCATCTCATTCATTTATATCCGAGAGCTATGCTCGTCTGCATAACACCACATTCTGTGAGATGCCCACCTCTATGGTAATTCAAACTCCGGGATCCAAATGGCAAACTTCTAGAGTAAGCCATGGAAATGAAATTCAAGTCGACAAACTTGTTTTTCTCGCATCTTTGATAGCCCTCAAATCTTCGGATATTAATATCATCTTGGGTATGGACTGGATGTCATCCCATCATGCCAAAATTGATTGCTTCTCTAGGACTGTTCAACTCACCCATCCTTCGGGGAAGATAGTCAATGTCTTGACCCGAATAGCCAAGCGACAGTTATATTCTCTTAACGCCAGCCCTTTGCCAGACCTTGGGGACGTTCCGGTAGTCCGTGACTTTCCGGATGTCTTCCCAGAGGAATTGCCAGGTGTTCCACCTGACAGAGATGTCGAATTCATGATAGATCTCATTCCAGGAACTGTCCCGATTTCTAGAAGACCCTACAAGATGGCACCTTTTGGACTAGCCGAGCTTAAGAAACAACTCGATGAGTCCTTGAAAAAGGGTTTCATCCGACCTAGTTCGTCTCCTTGGGCTTGCCCCGTCCTCTTCGTCAAGAAGAAGGATGGTACGGACCGGATGGTTGTAGATTATCGACCTGCCAACTTGGTCACAATTAAGGACAAGTATCCGCTCCCCAGGATCAACGACCTGTATGATCAGCTCGCTGGATCCTCAGTCTTCTCTAAAATGGATTTGAGGTTGGGCTACCATCAAATCAAAATCAGAAACAGGGACATTCCAAAAACGGCCTTTGTTACTCGTTATGGACAATACAAGTACACCGTCATGTCCTTCGGTTTAACCAACGCTCCAGCCACCTTCTCTCGGTTGATGAACTCAATCTTCATGGAGTATTTGGATAAATTCGTCGTGGTTTACCTCGATGATATACTCATCTACTCCAAGAACGAGGAAGAACATGCCGAACACCTAAGGCTAGTGTTAAAGAAACTTCGAGAGCATTGCCTTTATGCCAAATTTTCTAAATGTGAATTCTGGTTGTCAGAAGTGACCTATCTTGGACATGTAATTTCTGGTAAAGGTATTGCTGTTAACCCTGAGCGAGTTCAAGCCGTCCTTAATTGGACTCCACCTGAATCGGTCAAGCAAGTTCGGAGTTTCCTTGGCCTAGCGAGCTATTGCCGTCGCTTTGTCGAGAATTTCTCCAAAGTTGCCAAACCTCTAACTGAACTCCTCAAGAAAGATAAAAAGTTCGAGTGGACTCCACAATGTGAGCACAGTTTCCAGGAACTAAAAAGACGTTTAACCTCTGCTCCCGTACTGGTACCACCGGATTTTTCCAAGGATTTTGTTATCTACTGCGACGCATCGCGACAAGGACTAGGCTGTATTCTCATGCAAGATCGACACGTAATTGCTTATGCTTCACGGCAATTACACCCACATGAGGAAAACTACCCCACTCATGATCTAGAGCTTGCAGTTGTAGTCCATGCACTCAAAACATGGCGACATTACCTTCTCGGTAATCGTTGCGAAATCTACACTGATCACCAAAGTCTGAAGTATATATTCACCCAACCGGATTTAAATCTCAGGCAAAGACGTTGGGTCGAGTTGATCACAGATTTCGACTTAGGAATAACTTACACCCTAGGGAAAGCCAACGTCATGGCTGATGCGCTAAGTCGTAAATCTTATTGTAACAACCTGATGTTACAACAAAGTCAACCGCTTCTCCATGAGGAATTTCGGAAGCTTAACCTTCACATTGTTCCTCAAGGATTTCTTTCCACCTTGGTGGCGAAACCTACTCTTATGGATCAAATCATCGCTGCCCAAAAGCGAGATAAGGGAATATCTAAGATCAAGGAGAACATTGCTAGCGGAGGTGCTAGATGTTTCTCCACAAATGATCATGGTGTTGTGTACTTTGAGAACCGTTTAGTGGTTCCCAAGAACCAGCATCTACGGCAGTTGATCCTTAAGGAGGCTCATGAATCTCCTCTCACCATTCATCCCGGTAGTACCAAGATGTATCAGGACCTACGCCAGAGGTTCTGATGGACTAGGATGAAGAGAGAAATTGCTCAGTATATTGCTAATTGCGACGTCTGCCGTCGTGTAAAAGCAGAGCATCAACGGCCTGCTGGCACCCTTCAACCCCTAGCTATTCCTGAATGGAAATGGGATAAAATTGGTATGGACTTCATTACCGGTTTTCCCAGGACCAAGAGAGGGAATAACGCTATCTTCGTCGTTATCGACCGTCTTTCCAAAGTGGCCCATTTCTTACCTATTCGTGAGAGTATAACTGCTAGTCAGTTAGCAGACTTGTACATCTCCCGAATAGTGTCTCTCCATGGTGTTCCTTTGGAAATTAACTCGGATCGAGGAAGTCTTTTCACCTCTCAATTTTGGGAAAGTTTCCAAAATGCTATGGGAACCCGCCTTTCTTTTAGCACCGCTTTCCACCCTCAAACAAGTGGTCAAGTGGAACGCGTCAACCAGATTCTAGAAGACATGCTTCGAGCCTCTGTTATCTCATTCGGAATGGATTGGGAGAAGTGCCTTCCATTTGCCGAATTCGCTTATAACAACAGCTATCAATCTAGCTTGGGTAAAGCCCCTTTTGAAGTTCTCTATGGACGAAGGTGTCGAACGCCTCTTAACTGGTCAGAGACCGGGGAAAGACAATTCTTTGGCCCGGACATGATCCAGGAAGCGGAAGAGCAAGTTCGCATTGTTCGTGAAAAGTTGAAAACAGCCCAATCTCGTCAAAAGAGTCAATACGACCGAAAACATAAGGCTATGACTTTTGAGGTTGACGAGAAGGCTTACATTCGGGTTACTCCTCTGAAGGGAACCCATCGCTTCGGTATCAAGGGCAAATTGGCTCCTCGTTACATTGGACCCTTTCGCATTCTTGCAAAACGAGGAGAAGTTGCCTACCAATTGGAACTACCTCCGCATCTCTCCAGAGTCCACGACGTCTTCCACATTTCTCAACTCAGGCGTTGCTTCTCGGATCCTATCCGTGGAGTAGACCATGAAACGCTTGATCTCCAAGATAATCTCACGTATCGAGAGTACCCCGTTCGTATCCTCGATCAAGCTGAGCGTACCACTCGACGTCATAATATCAAGTTTCTCAAGGTTCAATGGTCGCACCATTCTGAGAATGAAGCAACTTGGGAAAGGGAGGGTCGTCTTCGACTCGAATATCCCGCCTTCTTCCCGGAGGAACCCAAATCTCGGGTCGAGATTCTTTTGAGTGGGGGTTAGTTGTCACACCCTAGCTAGTTCATGCATTAGAGTGTTGCATCATGTCTATCCTTTCATCAGAAACTTGAAATGGGGATGTCAGAACCCCCAGCCCCCTCTGAAACCAACTAGGGTTTACTAAAAACTTTTTCAATGAACCTGAAATGCCCTTCTAAAATGTCCATCATTTTTGTCTTGGTTCAGAACCTCTGCCAAAAGTGTTGCACAATTTTCTAGGTCATCTTAGGGTCTTTGAATTAAATGATAAGTATTTGAATTTGGGCATTTAAAATTATATAAAATATTTCAAATGCTCAAATATTCCTAAACTGAAATGTTTCATGTTGGAAATATTCCAACTTTGGACCAGGAGCAGTTTGGTGATTTTAGGAGTTGCCTAGGTATTTTTAATAATTCAACAAAGTTGCAGAAAAATAGAAAAAGAAAAAAAACAGAAAGGAAGGACTTACCTGGCGCCTGCAACCCGGCCCACCTGCCGGCCCAGCCCAGCGCCGCGCCAGCGAGCTACTTGCCGGCCAGGCAGGCAGGCAAGGTGCTCGACGGCGAGCACCGCATGGGTGCCACGCACCTGCTCGCCGCCTCGCCGCTCCCCTCTTCACGCCACGTCGGGGGTCACTCCCCCTCTCTCCCCCGAAACCCTCAGACACCCCTTCTCCTCTCCAACTCCTCCCCCTCGCGCTCCCCAGCCATGGCCGACGCCACCGTCGCCGCCCCATCGTCGTAGCCGCGCTCCCCGCCGCCCGTGCTCCGTCTCGTGGTGTCCAGGAGCTCCGCCGCCATCCACTTCGTCGAGCTAACCGAGCCCCACGTGCTCGTGAGGCCCGAGTCCACCACACCGACCTCGCCCGAGTTCGCCGTCGCCGGAGATCCCCTTCAACGTCGTCGCTGCATCAGCTCGTCCCTGACACCGCCGGTGGCCTCTACGGGTGCTCTGTGAGCCTAGCTACCCCTCCTACCCTTCCTCTCTCGCCCCCGAGCCGTGTAGCCACCGCACGAAGATCACCCGCACGCACCGCCGCGGATCTCGTTGCCGACGTGCTCCCGGCCATCCTCCGGCCAACTCACGGTGTCCAACGCACTCACCACGTTGCGTTGAGTCCAACCGTGCACTTCCCGCACCTCACCGCACACCCTAGCCCCGAGTTCGCCTTCACCCGAACTCCGGTGACCGCCTAGGTCGTCACCAGTGCCAACTCCGGCCACCCCGACCCCAACTGACTCCACCAAGAGCCGCGGCTCGTCCTCAGCTCCACCCCGATGCCCTCCGCGACCCATTTGGTGGCCGGAACGGCCAAAACCACTTCCGCCGCCGCGTCGGGCTCACCGGTGGCTAAACGCCGGTGCAGCCGTTTTGATTTTGACCACGGGCGGGCCCTGGTTGACTCTGTTGAGTCAATGATAGGTGGGGCCCCCTTCTGCTAATTATCTAGATTAGTTTAAACTAAATTAAATTAGTTAATTATCCACTGA
This sequence comes from Triticum dicoccoides, assembly GCF_002162155.2. NCBI lineage: Eukaryota > Viridiplantae > Streptophyta > Magnoliopsida > Poales > Poaceae > Triticum > Triticum dicoccoides. The sequence continues at coordinate 111,703,420 of NC_041386.1, forward strand.
CACCCTGGACCCACTGGTCAGTTTGACCTGGGCCGGTCTGTTGACTTGCTGAGGTTAGCATGACCTCATGCTGACGCAGTAAACCTTTTCTGAAATTAAAATAAATCTAAAATGATTTATAAATTCCAGAAAATAACCCAAACTTTAAAAATTCATATAAATTCAACCGTAGCTCCAAATCAAACAAATTATATATGAAAAATGATCAGAAAAATCCAATCTATCCATCTGTACTAGTTTCATGCATGTTTAAACAAACTAACTTGAGGTTTAGTGCAGAACAAGATAAAACACTTTAAAGGGGCCATTTATGAGTTTGAAATTTGAATCTTTGGTTCAAATTGATTCGAACCCATCTGGTTTTAGTTGCATTAGCCCAACACACTCATATTGCCATGTTTCATGCATGCATCATGTTGTCGCACATTGTTTGGTGATAGTTGTGTATCGGTGTTCTTTGCGGCAGGTTCTGCCTCCGAGGAGTGCCGTGATTACCCTAGCGAAGAACCGTATCCGTGCATCGATCCATCAGGCAAGCAACCAACCATTTGATCATATAGATACAATCCCATGTTCTCGCTCTTGCTCTCTTTTACTACATTAAGACAACGTGTTTCAAACTGCTGTGTGCTACGGTAGTTGAACCCATTTCCTCTGCATGACCTGTCATTGCCACAGTAATTAGATGAAACCCACTAGCATGTGTAGGAATTGATTGAGCCATATGTATGTGTTGTTCCTACCTTGCTATGCCTGCTATGCTTAGAGTCGTGTCAGGTCTGGTTCATCTGGGTGATGGGCAAGAGTGAAATGATCATGTCGGTAATGAGAGTGATGTGGTGAACACGATTTGGTAAAGGTATCGATGAGAGGCCATGTAGGAGTACATGGTGGGTTGTTTCATTGAAGCCGACCTTAAGAACTGAGATCTGTATGCGTGATTTAAGATTCAGCTACTACCATGCATTGGGCCCTGAAATATGACCCCGCTCGACTTCTTATTCACCCTAGTCCTCTGTCCAGGAGTTGCAAGTAGTTTCTGGTGTTTGTAGCTTACTGGAGGCCGTGGACAGCGCTGACCCGCGGGGTGGGCTGTGATGCGGTAGGTACGTGGCACGGTGTATCGAATACCCGTTAGGTATCTCGGGAACCCTGTACACATCGTTCGGGGCCGTATGGGAAACCTCGGCCGGACTCCCTGCGGATGGAACCTAGATAGGCGATAAACCTGGACTAGAGACTTAGGTGTTTAGGTAGGTCGTGGTCTACATCCATGTCGGCTTTCGCTTGAAGTCTGCCGAGCACATGTCGTGTGCAGACGCTAAGTGGTGGAAACATGTATGAAGAAGTACACCCCTGCAGGGTTAACATGATCTATTCGAATAGCCGCGTCCGCGGTAAAGGACTACTTGGTTGCTTATACAGTTCATAGACAAGTGAATGGATACTACTAAAAATCTCAAGATAAGCGTGAGTGCCGAGGATGGCTCTTCCGTAGGATGATGGAGGTGGATCCTCGGTGGTGTATTGGAGTGGTGAGTAGTGGACTCGTGTGCGCAAAACCATTTCAAGTTGGAGTCTCGTAGGTTAGCTTAGCCAAGAGTCAAAGCTGGCTTGCTGCAATAACTCCACCAACCCTTCTTGATAATGTGCATGTATGTAGGATCTGACGTAAGTCTTGCTGGGTACCTTTGTACTCATGTTGCTATAATTTACATTTTACAGAAGACGCTGCAACCCCTTCTGATGGGTTCTTCGTAGACGTTGACATCGATGAGTAGACTGAGGCCCAGGTGGTAATCCTGAGCTTGTGAAGGTCCATGTAGTATAGCTAGGCTTTCCAAGCCTCTTTTATTTTACTAGTTGTCTGTACTCAGACAAGTTACTTCCGCTGCTGGTTTGTATGACTGTATGACTTGAATGTGGGTCGTGTGACCCATACTTGTATGTATGTTATGTATGGCTCTCTGAGCCTTTAAATAAAGTACTTGTGTCGTAGAGTCATGTTGTGATGCCTTGTTGTATTTGCACATATCGAGCATATTGTGTGTATGATTGAAATGCTTGGTATGTGTGGGATCTGACTATCTAGTTGTTTATCTTTAGTAGCCTCTCTTACTGGGAAATGTCTCCTAGTGTTTCCATTGAGCCATGGTAGCTTGCTACTGCTCTGGAACACTTAGGCTGGCCGGCATGTGTCCTTCTTCGTTCCTGTGTCTGTCCCTTCGGGGAAATGTCACGCATTGAGTACCGGAGCCCTGTTAGCCCGCTACAGCCCGGTTTACCGGAGTCCTGCTAGCCCAGTGCTACAGCCCGGACCCACTTGCTGATGACTGACATGTTCGATGCTGGGTCATGGATGCCTGTCCCTGTAAGTCTGTGCCACTTTGGGTTTACGACTAGTCATGTCAGCCCGGGCTCCTTATCATATGGATGCTAGCGACATCATCATATACGTGAGCCAAAAGGCGCAAACGGTCCCGGGCAAAGGTAAGGCGACACCCGTGGGAATACCGTGCGTGAGGCCGCAAAGTGATATAAGGTGTTACAGGCTAGATCGATGTGACATTGAGTCGGGGTCCTGACAACCGGAGCCGACTTGGTGGCCGCCTTCGTGGAGCGCCGGGTTCTTCCCCTCCAAAGACAGCGTCACATGGTTTGTCAGATGAGCGGCCGCTTCGACCCAAGCCGGCTGAGCACCAGGGAGATGCCTCATGCGGAGGTCTCCTACATGGTGAACTATATCTCCAACTGCAAGCTCGCCGAGGATTGGCGGTACGGCAAGGGGCCGTACTCTCGCGCCAACCCTCCGCCCGTTGTAAGTTCTTTCTTCTTTTCTTACTTTGGTAGCCGGCCTCATGATAGCCGGCCTTTGATCAGTCGGTTTGCCCCTAGCAGAACCCTCTCCTTCCACCGACGACCAGGGCCGCAGGGTTAGAGCGCTAGCTCGTCCCTGACCGCATGGTGGATGACGCCAACGATCCGGACTTGGGAGCGGCCGCCATGGAAGACGCCATCATGGGGGAAAGCGACGAGGCCGGAGGCGCGGGGCTCACGGCCGGCTTCGAGGACTGGCCGGATGATACCGAGGTCGAAGTCGTCCCGCGCCGCCAGCCGGCGCCTGATCATCAAGGCGCGAGCTCGTCCGCCGCGCCGGCTGCTGGCGGCGGCGCCCAGAAGCGTTGGGCCGTGTCGATCCTCTTCGGTAGCCGGCCGAAGAAGTCCAAGGCTTCCACAGCGGCGACCAAGCGAGATGAGGCGGCCGCGAAGGCGGCCCGCTTCCGCAAGGCGGTGAAGCAGCCGCAGGCGATCTCAACGTAAGTCGTTGAATGCTTGGATACATATTTGTTGTTGTTCTTTTCAATTGAAAACTCTTCTAAACCTTTCTTTGCTCGCCGGACAGGGTGCCGCTTTCCCTTGAGCGGGGTCCGAGCGGCTCCGTAGTCGGGCCGACTGGAGGGTCTTCAGGCTCCCGCCGCGTGGATCCCCGCGCCGACCTCAGGGAGGCCATGGAGCGGAACGCACGAGAGGTGCGGGAGGAGCGGGAGGCGGCGGAGCGAAGGGCCGCCCAGGCGATGAAGGAGCAGGCCGATGCAGCAGCCAAGGCCCGGGCGAAGGCGGCAGCTGCGGAGATGGAGGCGGAGGCTTCGCACAACCAGCCTCCGCTGCTAGCCATTCCCCTCCGCGCCGTGGCCCCCAACATTCCTGTGCCTCCGCTGGAGGAGGTCGACCAAGAACCGCCGGTGATGGAGCGGAGGGAGGACTCCGTGATCTTCGTGGAGGGGGCGCCGCCCATAGCGCCAACCGGAGCAGGCCAAGGCAGCCAGTCGGCTGCGGCGCCAGAGCAGTCCGCCGGGGGTGAGCCGGAAGCAGGAGCCGGCCTCGAGGTGCAGCCGGCAATGCGCCGGCGCGCAGGGGGAGGCACCGCTGCACCGGAGCCGCACCGAGCTACGGGTGCCAGCCAGATGGCGGAGGCCTTGGAGGCGGCCAGCACCGGCACGTCCGAGTGGACTCCCAGCGGCGGGACGGGCGAGCTGAATGTGGCGGCCCAAGAGGTTCAGAACCGGCTTCAGGCCCAAGCCGCCTCGCTGCAGCAATACACCCAAGAGTTCCTTGCGACACGGGCCGTCATCCGGGTGAGTCTTCTATCTTTGATTGTTTTGTTCTCTTGATTTCTTCCGTGGGGGCGCGTCAGCGCACCCACTGGGTGTAGTCCCCGAGATTCGGGCCGACTGCTGAGCAGTCGAGTCGGATCTTCCTTGACGACTACCTTATTTTCGCCTCCTGTCTAATCTTCCAGGAGTATCATAACCTCCGCGCTGCCGCCTTCAACTCCCAGGCTCAGGAGCTGGGTCGGAGAACCGAAGACCTGATCAGCAGCCGAAGTACGTACTTGGTTTTGTTCATCTCCTGTGGGGGCGCGTCAGCACACCCACTGGGTGTAGTCCCCGAGATTCGGGCCGACTGCTGAGCAGTCGGGTCGGATCTTTCCTGACTACTTCACCTTACTGGTTTTTCTTTTGTCTTTCGTGCTCGCAGAAGCCAATGCCGACTTAAGGGGGCAGCTCAGCTAGGCGTAGGCCGCCCTTCGTGCCAAGGAAACCGAGTACGATGCCTTGGTCCTGGAGCATGACCGCCTGGCCAAGAAGCTGGCTGACCAGGAGGAGAGCCACAAGGCGGCTCTGAAGAAGGCGCAGGATAACGAAGCCGCCCTAAAGGCCGAGTTCGAGACTGAAGCGGTGGGCTGGGCTGAGACCACGCAAGCGCTGAATGAAGGCTTCGGCCGTATTGAGGATTTGATCGACGGTAAGCCGCCTTCCTCGCTCCTTGCCTGCCCCTTGCCGCCTGACTTGTGTTCTGACTTGAGCTGCTTTTCATTCTCTGTGCAGACTACTTTCCTGGCTACTCCGTCTTCGCCGCCCAAACCATCGAGGCCCATCGCGAAGCGCACCGGTAGGCGGGGGCTAAAGTCGCGCCGGACGCGAGTCGGTCGCTCGAAGAGCAACTCTTGGCGGTCCAAGCGCGGCTGCAGCCGGCTCATCGTATGCTCCGCCGCCTCCAGCGCGCCGGAGCGCAGGTGTTGGCCGCCCTCTGGCCAAGCGAGACGATTCCCCGCACCCCGAGTCGGACTGCCGACTGGCTGGAGGTTGCGGTTGGCCGCTTTGAGGCCTGGAAGGCGTCGGCGGCCCGGCTTGGAGCTGGGTGGGCGCTGGAGTTCGTCCGAGCTTGGTATCCGGGGCTGAACCTGGTCCAGCTGCGCACCTGGCGGCTGGAGGCCGACGAAGAGCTAGCGGAGGTGTAGCCGGCTGTCGCTCAGCGCGCATCGACAATCGCCGAGTGTACTGACATTAGCGTCTTTGCTCCCGAGATTAATGATGATGGCATTACCCAGCCGAAGGAGTGGTTCGGGCTGGACCCGGCGGCGGGTGAAGACTCGGCAGAAGAGATCGCCTCCAGCGACGAAGGCGAAGACGACGAAGGAGAGGAAAGCGAAGACGTCGAGCCGGCCGGTGGAACAGCCAACCAGCCTCAGCCTGATCGTGCCTCCAGCAACGAGGCGCATGCAAGCTCACCTTCTGCGGGAGGCGGTGATCATGCCGAGGTTCGCCAGCCGGCCACTCCTCCAGCCGGCACTGCCGTCTCCACCGACCTGCCCGGCTCGTCAGTCGCTCCGCCGGCTTAATTTGCCGTCCTTGTTTTTTCCTGCTTGTTGCCTTCTAAACAATTTTATTAAGCTTCCGCATTTCCACCCACTGGGGGTGTATCCAAACTATGTTGAATGCTGGCATTTTGAAGGTCTTTTATGTAAATATTATCGTGTGCATGTTTGGTTTCCATTCATGTATGCTTTTTATCCTTAGGCTGTTTCCTTTGCCGCCTTCCCCTTCTGGGAAGGCAAGTACTCGAGCTTTCTTAGATTGGAGCGAGATGAATGGAAGCCGGCCGGCCGGCTACTCTGGTAGCCAGTCGGCGGTGGGAGAAAAACCGGCTTTTGTTATATTAGTTCGTTAGTCCCTAGCCGTTTTTCGTGTGGGCACCCCTTCCTGCCCTTAACTCTTGCCAGTCGGACAGCCGGTTCTTCGAACTGCGACTTTTGGCAAGAGAAGGCTTGGGAGTCGGCACACTACTTGTCTGACTACGGGTAGGACTTCTAATATAACTCTAGGCGGCCAGTCCCCGGGCCGACTAGTCGAACCTGGTGCCGGACGGAAAAAAGTGAATGCAATGACAAGGCCATAAGCATGATACTTTTCATTTATAGATAAAAGATGGCAGTCCCCGAGCTCTCCTCGAGGGCCCTATTGTCTCGTACTTAGTACAAAAGTTAGCGTGATACATACTGCATTTCAGCTGTAAAACCTTCGGAGGAGGTTGGCGGTCCATGGTCGTTCCGACTCCTTGCCGGAGTCATCTCTCTTTCGTGCCTTCGGCTTCTGCGCGTCGATCGGGTAGTAGGAGTCGTTGCCTAAGGCTCTGCTGATGACGAAGGGGCCCTCCCAAGGGGCCGAGAGCTTGTGCTGGCCGGCTGTTCACTGGATCAGCCGGAGCACAAGATCGCCCTCTTGGAAGGATCTTGGCTTGACCTTCCAGCTGTGGTAGCAGCGCAGGCCCTGTTGATAGATGGCGGACCGGCTGAGGGCTAATAGTCGGCTTTCTTCGAGCAGGTCGACACCGTCTTCTCGTGCTTCCTTGGCCTCCGCTTCCGTGTACATGGTTACTCGAGGCGAGTCGAACTCAATGTCAGTTGGGATGACCGCCTCGGCACCATACACAAGGAAGAAAGGGGTGAAGCTGGTTGACTTGTTTGGTGTAGTGCGCAGACTCCGAAGGACAGCCGGCAGCTCATCGAGCCAACAGCCGGCTGAATGCTCCAGTGGTACGATCAGTCGGGGCTTGATGCTGGAAAGGATGAGGCCGTTGGCTCGCTCGACCTGGCCGTTTGACTGCGGGTGGGCGACGGATGCTAGATCCAACCGGATGCCTTGCGTCGCGCAGAAACGTGCCAAGGCTCCCTTGGCGAAATTTGTGCCATTGTCGGTGATGATGTTGTGTGGCACGCCGTACCGAGTTGTTATATCTGCGATAAATGTGACGGCAGTCAGCCCATTCAGCTTCTTGATCGGCTTTGCTTCAATCCATTTGGTGAATTTGTCCACGGCGACAAGCAGATGTGTCATGCCGCCGCGCGCCGTCTTGAATGGGCCCACCATGTCCAATCCCCAAACGGCGAAGGGCCAAGTGAGGGGAATGGACTTGAGTGCTGAAGCCGGCATGTGTTGCTTGGAGCTGAAGAGTTGGCACCCTTTGCAATGTTTAACTAACTCCTTGGCGTCATCCAAAGCAGTCGACCAAAAGAAACCATGGCAGAAGGCTTTGGTGACGAGTGATCTTGAGGCCGCATGGTGGCCGCATTCTCCTTGGTGGATGTCTCTGAGGATTGCAATGCCCTTCTCTTGCTCGACGCATCGCTGGAGGACTCCAGTGATACTGCGCTTGACGAGCTCTCTGTTGACGATTGTGTATGCTCCGGCTCGGCGTTGGACTTGTCTTGCCTCTACTTCGTCAGCCGGCAGATCTTGGTTTATTAGGAAGTTGAGGATGGATTGAGCCCATGATGGAGCTGCGACTTCTTCTATTGCCAAAACGGCTACTGCGACCAGGGCGGGCGGGCTGGGCGGTGAAATGCTGGAGTCGTCCGCCGCCTGTTGTGTTGGTGTAGTCTCCGGGCCGACTACCGCAGTCCCCGAGCCGGGTGAGGCAGTCCTCGGGTCGGGCGTAACTACGGAAGTCCCCGAGCCGCCTGCTGATACCCCCTGTCCGACTATTGAAGTCCCCGGGCCACCTGCTTGGTTCTTCGAGCCGAACCCGGCCGCGTCGGGGTCAGGTGGCACGAAGATGGAATCAGACTCTGGAGACGGCTTGATAGACGGCTTGAGGAGGCGTTGTAGAGAGACGCCGGTTGGTATTGCTTGCCGGGTGGAGCCTATTCGAGCCAGAGCATCAGCTGGCTCGTTGTCGGCTGGCGGTATGTGGAGGAACTCGCATCCTTCAAAATACCCACTGATCTGCTGAACGAGGAAGCGGTAGCTTGCCATATTTGCGTCCTCGGCGTCCCAGTCGCCGGATGATTGCTGGACCACCAAGTCCGAGTCGCCATAACATAGGATCCGGCGAATGCTGAGCTCTTTGGCAAGCCGGAGCCCGTGTATGAGCGCCTCGTACTCGGCTACATTGTTGGAGGCGGCAAAGTGGATTTGCAGCGTGTATCTGAGCTTGTCGCCTTTGGGAGAGGTGAGGACGATGCCAGCTCCCAAGCTGGTGTGCATCTTGGACCCATCGAAGTGCATGCGCCAATGAGTGGAGTCGGGAGCCGGCGGCAGGTACTGGGTCCCGGCCCAGTCGACGAGGAAGTCGGCCAATGCTTGGGACTTGATGGCGGTGCGAGGCTGGTAAAAGATCGCGTAAGGGGCCAGCTCGATGGCCCATTTCGCCACCCGGCCGGACGCATCCCGGCTGCCTATGATCTCGGCCAGCGGGGCGGTGCATACAACCGTGATAGGATGCTCTTGGAAGTAGGGCTTCAGCTTCTTGGCGGCGAAGTACACGCCGTAGCACATCTTCTGGTAGTGCGGGTAGTTCTGCTTCGAGGTAGACAACACTTTGCTCAAATAGTACACCGGCCTCTGGACCGGCTGGGCTCGGCCTTCTTTTGGGCGTTGGACTACGATGATGGTGCTGACCACCCGGCTGGTTGCGGCAATGTAGAGGGGCATGGGCTCTTTCTCAGTCGGCGCCGCCAGGACTGGCGGTGTGGCCAGCATCTTCTTTAGCTCGTGGAAAGCTTGGTCAGCTTGGTCATTCCACTCGAAGTGAGTGGTCTTCTTCATGAGGCGGTAGAGGGGGAGAGCTTTCTCTCCGAGCCGGCTGATGAAGCGGTTTAGGGAGGCCAAGCACCCGGTGAACTTCTGGATGTCTCAAAGCTTGGTGGGAATCGCCATTCTCTCAATGGCCTTGATCTTTACTGGGTTGCATTCAACGCCGCGTTCAGAGACCAGGAAGCCTAGGAGCTGGCCGGCTGGTACTCCGAACACGCATTTCTCGGGGTTAAGCTTGATTTGGAACTGGCGTAGGTTCTCAAATGTTTCCTTGAGGTCTTCCAGCAAGGTGCCGCGCTTCTCCATCTTCACCACAATGTCGTCTACGTAGACGTGGATATTTCTGCCGAGTTGCTTGAGGAGGCACTTCTACATGCAACGCTGAAAAGTGGCACCGGCATTTCTCAAGCCGAATGACATAGTCAGGTAGCAGAAGGCTCCAAATGGCGTGATGAAGCGGTCTTCAGATGGTCTGCCGGATCTAACTTTATCTAGTGATACCCTGAGTAAGCATCCAAGAAACTCAACAGCTCGCATCCGGCCGTGGAGTCTATCACTTGGTCAATCCTTGGCAGGGCAAAGGGATCTTTGGGGCAGGCCTTGTTGAGGCTCATGTAGTCTATACACATGCGCCACTTGTTGTTCTTCTTTAGCACGAGGACCGGGTTGGCGAGCCACTCTGGAAAGAAAACTTCCATAATGAAGCCGGCTGCCAGAAGCCGGGCTATCTCCTCTCCCACAATCCTGCGTTTCTCCTCTGACAGTCGGCGGAGGGGTTGTTTGACTGGCTTTGCGTCTTCTCGGACGTGTAGTTTGTGCTCGGCGAATTCCTTCGGAACGCCCGACATGTCCTTGGGGGACCATGCAAAGATGTCCCGATTCTCACGGAGGAAATCGGCGAGCTCGCCTTCCTATTTGCTGTTTAGGTTTGCCCCGATGACGGCAAACCTCTCTGGGTGCTCGGGGTCAAGAGGTATCTTCTTTGTCTCCTTGGTCGGCTGGAAAGATCCTTGAGCATCATGCTCCTTGGGATCGGGGGACAAGGCCGACTGCTTGCCGGCTATGACCACGACTCGGTCCAACATCTTCTTTTCTTCGGCAATCACAAGGGACTCGGCCAGCTGGCTGTTGGCTGCTGCGCACTCACAGGACTTCTTGTAATCGCCGGCTACGGTGATGACGCCTTTGGTGCTTGGTATCTTCATCTTGAGGTATGCATAGTGGGGAACTGCCATGAATTTGGCCAAGGCAGGTCGGCCAAGCAATGCATGGTAAGGGCTCTCCAGGTTCACCACTTCAAACCAGATCGCTTCCTGCGGAAATGCTCCTTGTCCCCAAAAAGTACATCAATCTTGATCTTGCCAATGGGGGCGCAGGATAGGCCGGGTACGATGCCATGGAACACTGTCCGAGTAGGCATGAGTTGCTTTGTCTTGACGCTCAGCTTCTCCAGGGTGTCGTGGTACAAGATGTTGATGCTGCTCCCGCCGTCTATCAACACACGGGAGAAGCGGGCGGCGCGTCTGTCCGTTGCAAGGGTGGCATCCAGAACCAACGCATAAGAGCTGGGAGATGGCATCACCTCTGGGTGGTCGGCCCGGCTCCAGCTGATAGGTTTTTCTGACCAGTGCATGTGTTCGGCGGGGTTGGCAGCAACCATGCTGACTTCCTGGTTCTCTCGGCGTTTGCTGCGCCGGTCTTCGGGCTGGCTTGTAAAGACGATATAGGCGGCATGCTCGTCGGGGAACTCATCATGCACGGCTCCGACTGCAGGCCGAGCGGCCAGCGGCGGCGGAACCAGAGGCGGCGGGCCGGCAGGCAGAGGCGGCGCGAGCCCTTCGCCTTTGGAGATTCGGGTGAGCCAATGGCACTTCCGGGTTGTGTGGTTGGACGGCTTCGCGCCGCTGTGGAACTTGCACGGGGCGTTGAGAGTTTGCTCGTAGGAGAAGGCCGGCTGCCAAGCCGGCCTGCCGCCTTTGGGTTTATTGGGCGCGGGCCGCCCTTCGGGCGGCACGTCTTCGATTGTGGCCACCTGCCGACTGGCGGGAGGCGGCGCGGGGCCCTTGCACTTGTGGTCGTTCGAGTGTGGGCGTTGGCCGGAATCCCCAGCCGGCGTCTTGGGCGCCGGGTTGAGTACTTTTCCGGACGCGTCTACCCGGAGCTCGGTCTTCATTGAGGAGTCAGCGGTGGCGTACTTGTCCGCTATGTCCAGAAGCTTGTTGAGGGTAGTCGGCTCGTCGCAGAGAAGCTTGTGCTTGAGGAGGGTGCCTTCTCGGCACCCGGCTGTGAAGTATTATATGGCTTGCACCTCGTGCACCCCTTTGCAAGAGTTGCGGAGCTCGGCCCAACGCGTGAGGTAGTCGCGAGTTGACTCGGCGGGGCCTTGTACACACAAGGAGAGCTGTCTGGGCTTGGGAGCCCGCTTGTAGGAGCTGGTGAAGTTGCGGACGAAAGCTTCTGTGAAATCTAGCCAGCTGTTGATGCTGTGTGGTTTGAGGCTGTTGAGCCAGGTTCGCGCCGTGCCTTGCAGGATGAGGGGTACGTACTTCACGGCAACGCGCCGGTTGCCGTTGGCTATGCTAACCACCGTGGAGTAGTCGATCAACCAATCTTCCGACTTCACGGAGCCGTTGTACTTGGGCGTGTCTCTTGGGAGCGAGAACCCTTTGGGGAAGGGCTCGTCGCGGATGCGGGGGCCGAAGCAAGGCAGACCGGCATCGTATTCTTCTTCCAGCGCTAGGGATCGCGCCACGCGATCGATCCGATGGCGGGCGTCGTTTTCGCCGACTCCTTCGCGGCGACCTAGTCGGCCGCTGAGAGTCGGATGCGCCACAGGCGGAGGAGTGGGATATCTCTCTCCACGGGGCCGAGGCGGAGGCGGGTTGCCCCGCCACTCCACGGCCCGAGGGTGGCCTTCTGCGTCTCGCTCGATGGAGATCTGGGTTTGGCTTCGGCTGGCAGCCGGCTCTTTCTCGCGCCGTGCGCGGTCTCTACCCGCAGTCGGCGTCCGGGATGTCGCGCCGTGATCTCGGCGCGGGGGAGGGCTTTCCACGCGGGCGTCGGCTTCGTGCCTCTGCGCGGCTGCATCGATCAGCTGCTGGATGCGTCGGGTCATGTGGGGGAGTTCTTCGGCCCCCAGTCCGTCTAGCTCGTCTACGGCCGCCTGGGCGGTGCGCAGGTTCTCGAGTGGAGTGGCGTAGACTGGGCGGTTGACTCCTAACTGTCGGCAATGACAGCGCCGTGCTGTCTGACAATGTCGACCTGGCTGGGCCCGCCTGGGGGCGGCGTGCCAAAGGCGGCGCGGTCGGCCTCGCGTCGATTGGCCTCAGCGAGGCGTCTCATGGAAACCAACTTCCGGCCCTCCGTGAGGAGGGCGAGGCGGCGAGCCTCCAGTGCTTCAGCGTCGGCGTCGGCCGGGAGGGGGATGGACAAGTCGTGGACCGCCGCGTGCGGGGCGTCGTGGGCGCTCTCGTCAGCAGCGCCGTCGTGGCCGATGACCATCACCTCGGTGGTGACAGCGTCGCAGCCACCGGCTCGGGGAAGCGGGTCGTTGTAGATCGTGACGTTGGTGGGGAAGGTGTCGAATGAGGCCGTGTCGGAGTCGATAGGCATCAAATCGGTGGAGCCAACCGACCCCAAGTCCACAGCAGGCTCGCCGGAGACATGGAGCCGGCCGAGGAGGTTGACGAGGTGGTCGGTGCCCGCGTCGGAGGCGAGCTCCTCGGAGATGATGGTCTTGTCGAGGAGATCAGCGAGGCTGCTCGCCGCGCAGGCGTTGGTGATGCCTTGCAGCGCGTCATGGCAAGTGCCATCAGGCATGCCGGGCTGGATACGCTCGCGGGGGAGGAAGAGGGTTCTCGTCCAGAACAGGTCTCCGTACGATGGTGCACCTGGCCCCACGATGGGTGCCAAATGTTGGGTGGTAGGTGCGACATATGCCAACGGGTGGCTTATCATTATGGGAGCCAATAAGACATCGCCGGTGCCTGGAAACGGGATGAGGCGAAGACATGCACGCCGACGAATCTTACCCAGCTTCGGGGCTCTCTGTGGAGATAACACCCCTACTGCTGCTCTGCGGGGTCTCCGCATGGTCACTAGATGAACAAGTAGCTACACGATGCTCCTTGAGCTGTTTGGCGAGAGGAGGAAGAAGGGCTCTGCTTGCTCTCTTCTCCTCCCTACGTGGTGTCTAAAACTAGCAAGGGTCCATCTCCTTTGCATGGGTGTCCCGGGGGGTTTATATAGGCCTACCCCCCGGGGGTACAATGGTAATCCGGCTGGGCGTGGGGCCCAGCCATCTATGTCTTCGCTCTCCGGCTTCTGCGCCGGCTGCTAGGGCCCGCCGGCTGGTGGGTCCCGCCGGCTACCGGCTCCTTGGTCGACAGGCAGGCCCCACTGTCCAGGGCCTTGTCGGTGGCTGGTTACTGTTGCTCAATCTTGGTGACGAGGGCTTCGCCGAGGTAAGCGTGGCTACAGTGCTGCCGTCCGGCGGGTGACCACTGTAGCCTCACCGCGTCTTGTCTCCTTAATGGGGCGTCTCCTTCGAGGGGGTGGCAAGCCGGCTGGAGAGAGCCGGCTCCGTCTTGGGCCGACTGGGGGAGGCCAGCCCGCCTTCGGGTGTCTCTCTGCCCGAAGGGGCCCACCGCCCATGGGCCATACTGGTAGCCCGTCGTGGATGACATCAGGGTCAACGTGGCAACAGTGCTGCGCCGGACGGGTCATGGCCACCCGTACAACGCACTGTGCCAGGCGCGCTCCGGGATTCGGGGGTGGCAGGCTTCACTGTAGCCACGCCCTGTCACATTGCCGTTATGTGGATGCAGGCTTCGAGGATATGGTCCTGACCGCTTTATGGGAGCCGACTCCTTGGAGTCGGCCTTCTCGCAGCCGGCTCCCCGGAGCCGGCCCTCCCGCGGCTTTCTTCATGAGGGCTGAAGTCGGGCCACCTTCCAATAGCCGGCCTGGGAGACAGCCGGCCAGGGGAAGGCGGCCCCATGTCTTGGATTCTTGAGAGCCGGATCGGCTCGTAATTTTTGCAGAAAGGCCAGGGGGAGCCGGCTAGGCTACCCGTGGTCACTTACTCCGACAAGAAGACATGGCTATAAGTGAATGCTGTAGAGGACAGAGCGCTAATATATGAATATATCCGAATAAGACTAACTCAATAGTGAGGATAAACATGAAGTCATGTTAATATTGAAGACAAACCAAACACGAAGATTTTGTAAATGTAACGCCAACAGAAAATACTTCAAGCAAAAGTTTGGTGGTGGCCTTACCCACCGTATAGGAAGTATTAGACCCAGACATGGCGCACAGTTATCGTGGCGCTCCGAAGTCAAATTCCGCGTTAATGTATTCACACTTAGAGTGTAAGCCTTCATTAGTTCAAGATATATGTTACTTCGTGTGTTGCACATCTAAGTCATCAACATGCATAAGTGTTAGGATGTGTGCCTGATCACACGACACTTGAGGATTCCAAGATATTTAGCTCACACCGCAACTTGCAAAACCTTTTCTCGTCCAAGGGCTTTGTGAAGATATCTGCCAGTTGCTCTTCAGTGTTGACGTGAATGATATCAATATCTTCCTTCATGACATGATCTCTGAGAAAGTGATGACGAATATGAATGTGCTTTGTCTTCGAGTGCTGAACTGGGTTGTTGGCCATCTTCATGGCACTTTCATTGTCACAGTAGAGTGGCACTTGCTTCAGATGAATGCCATAGTCTTTGAGTGTTTGCTTCATCCATAGAAGCTGAGCGCAGCAAGATCCAGCAGCAATGTATTCAGATTCAGCAGTGGAGAGAGATACACAGTTCTACTTCTTTGAAGACCAACACACAAGTGATCGTCCCAGAAAGTGACATGTGCCTGATGTAGACTTGTGATTCACCTTGCAACCAGCATAATCAGCATCCGAGAATCCAACTAGATCAAACTCTGAGCCCTTTGGATACCATAATCCTAGTGTTGGGGTGTAAGCCAAATATCGAAGAATTCACTTCACAGCTAAGTGATGCGATTCCTTTTGTGCCGCTTGGAATCGGGCACACATGCAAACACTAAGCATGATATCTGGCCTAGATGCACATAAATAAAGCAAAGAATCAATCATGGAGCAGTATACCTTTTGATCGAACTCTTTACCATTGGCGTCAGGACCTAGATGACTTTTGGTTGGCATTGGCGTCGTATAACCTTTGCAGTCTTGCATTCCAAACTTCTTCAGGCAATCTTTGAGGTATTTCTCTTGAGATATGAAGATGTCATTGTGTTACTGCCGTATTTGAAGACCAAGGAATACTTCAGCTCACCCATCATGGACATCTGATATCGCTCTTGCATCATGTGTGCAAACTCATCACTGTATTTCTGATTAGTGCAGTCAAAGATAATGTCATCCACATATATTTGGCACACAAACAGTTCACCATCATATGTCTTCGTGAAGAGTGTGGGATCCAGGGAACCAGGTTTGAAGCCTTTGCTCTTCAGGAAGTCTTTGAGTGTGTCATACCAAGCACGAGGGGCTTGTTTGAGGCCATACAATGCCTTATTGAGTTTGTATACCATATCAGGGTGTTTTGGATCTTCAAAACCAGGCGGTTGTGCAACATACACTTCTGCTTCAATCTTGCCATTGAGAAAGGCACTCTTCACATCCATTCAATACAGAAGGATGTTATGATGATTTGCATAGGGTAGCAGTATGCGTATAGCTTCAAGCCTAGCCACAGGAGCAAATGTTTCATCGAAGTCAATTCCTTCAACTTGAGTGTATCCTTGAGCAACGAGACGAACCTTGTTTCTGACAACCTGACCATGCTCATCTTGCTTGTTGCGATATATCCATTTAGTGCTTATGATATTATGTTTACGAGGATCAGGACGCTTGACCAGTTCCCATACATTATTCAGCTCGAACTGTTGAAGCTCTTCTTGCATAGCTTCAATCCATTCAGGTTCCATGAAGGCTTCATCAACTCTCTTGGGTTCAGATATTGAGACGAATGCAAAGTGCGCATAGAAATTTGCGAGTTGTGTTGCCCTTGAACGAGTGAGTGGACCAGGTGCATTGATGCTATCAATTATCTTCTCAATCTGTACTTCATTTGCAACACGAGGATGAACTGGACGAAGACTTTGCTCTTGCTGATCATTGTCATCATTTGAAGGATTGTCTTCAGGCTGAGCATTGTCTTCAGGTTGATTAGGTGCAGAAATGATAAGTTCCTCTTCAGGATGTACTTCAGACGGTATGATTTCTCTAGTTCCCATAAGCTTGATGGATTCACTGGGTGGAATTTCATCTAGCACATTTGGCAGGTGCTCTCTTTGTGAGCCGTTTGTCTCATGGAACCGCACATCCACAGTTTCAACCACTTTATAGTGAAAGAGGTTGAAGACTCTGTAGGAGTGTGAATCCTTTCCGTAACCAAGCATAAAACCTTCATGTGCTTTCAGTGCAAATTTTGAATTGTGATGTGGATCCTTGATCCAGCACCTAGCACCAAATACTCTGAAGTAACTGACATTTTGGCTTCTTACCAGTGAGGGGTTCATAGGATGTTTTCTTCAGAAGCTTGTGAAGATAAACACGGTTGATGACATGGCATGCAGTATCAATAGCTTCAGGCCAGAACTTTCTTGGTGTCTTGTATTCATCGAGCATCATCCGAGCCATCTCAATGAGTGTTCTGTTCTTGTGTTCCATGATGCCATTCTGCTGCGGTGTGTACGGAGCTAAGAACTCATGAGTGATGCCCAGTGTATCAAGATAAGTGTCGAGGCCGTTGTTCTTGAATTCAGTGACATTGTCACTTCTGATGTGCTTGATCTTGACGCCATAGTTGTTCACAGCTCGATTGGCGAAGCGTCTGAAGACATCCTACACTTCAGTCTTGTAGAGGATTATATGTACCCATGTATATCTTGAATAATCATCAACAATGACGAAGCCATCGAGACAAGCAGTAGTAGTAAGGGTAGAGTAGTGAGTAGGGCCGAAGAGGTCCATGTGTAGCAGTTTGAAGGGTTGAGTCGTTGTCATGATTGTCTTCGAGGGATGCTTGGCCCTCGTCATCTTTCCAGCTTCGCAGGCACCGCATAAGTGATCCTTCTTGAACTTGACGCCCTCGATGCCTATGACGTGCTTCTTCTTTGCAAGAGTATGCAAGTTCCTCATGCCAGCATGTCCTAGCCTCCGATGCCAGAGCGAGCACTCTGAAGCTTTTGCAAGAAGACATACGGCAAGCTGTGGTCCTGCTGAGATATCTACCATGTACAAATCATCTTTCCGATACCCTTCAAAGACTAGAGACTTGTCAGATTCCATTAGAACAAGGCAACGGTATTTTCCAAATATCACAATCATGTTCAAATCGCAAAGCATTGAGATAGACATTAAGTTGAAACCAAGGGATTCAACAAGCATCACTTTATCCATGTGCCGATCCTTTGAGATTGCAACTCTACCTAGACCCAATACCTTGCTTTTACCAGTATCAGCAAATGTGATGTGACTTTTGTTAGATGGACGTAAGGTTGAGTCCAGGAGAAGACTTCGTTCGCCAGTCATATGATTAGTACATCCACTATCAATAATCCATTTTGAAGCAGCTGGTGTCATACCCTAAAGTGCAGTTAGGGGGATAGGCTTCACGAAGAGCATTGTGAAGCATAAACATTTGACGAGCAAGTGGATTGTGAAAGCTTAGATCGAGGTTAGGACTGATAGGACAAATAGCAAGTGACTCAGGAACAAAATACATAATAGGACCATTTGGGAATTTGATCTTGTGCCCTACAAGATGTTTTAGGTCCCCAGCAATAGCTTCAGACGCATTTGATTTTCAGCTGGAGGCCTTTCCCTGCAAAAGAGAGTTAAGCTTTCTTAGCCACCCACATCTTCAAGGGTGGCTTCGAAGCAATGAGTCTAAGTGCAGCATCTAAGAACTTTGGCTTTGAAGCCCTGGCAAATAGTTTTGCAGGAGGTGATTAATACTCATAGGAATAAGCAGAGTAGTTCTTAGTCTTATGAACGTGGAGGTTCGATGAAACACGCTCATATTCATAGGCCTGGGTATGATTTCCCTGCAAAACATTTGTGTTAGTGCGACTCAGGTGAGTCCTCTGTCTGTATGAAGCCTTTGGACCATATGAAGCATGTGGTCTGGGGTTTGTCTTCTTCCCTTGTGCTGTCATGATGACATTCACAGGAAGATTCTCCAGACACCTTTTGGGCACCCAGACTTTCTTCATAGGTGGCCCATTCCTGCAGTTAGTACAAATATACCTGGCAAACAGTTCACCATTCTGATTCTTAAACAGTTTATAGTTTGCATCAAAGGATTCATCAATGATAATAGGATTAGCACAAGTGAGGCCAGATAGGGTGGATGGATCCACTAAAGGTTCCTTTGCAGCAACCCATGTGGTTTTGGGGTACTGCTCAGGCTTCCAGTAAGAGCCATCAGCATTCATTTTCCTTTCAAACTCAACACCCTCTTTCCTAGGGTTTTGGTTCAGAATCTGCCTTTTGAGGACATCACATAGTGTCTGATGCCCTTTGAGACTTTTGTACATCCCTGTTTCAAGCAATGTATTCAACCTAGCATTTTCATCAGCAATAGCAGTGGCATCCTCAGTAGAGGGGTTAGTTACCACATCAACAGTTGAAGATATTGCAACAGTAGCAGCAGTAGAACATTCAGCAACAGAAGTAGTGTTATCACGCTCAAGGTATTTTAGACATGGTGGTTCAAATCCTTCCTGAGCGGGACTGATCTGTTGAGGGCGAAGTGACTCATTTTCCTTTTGAAGATCTTCATGAATTGCCCTCAATTTCTCAAGTTCGTGCTTCCTTTGAAGATAATCATAGGAAAGCTTTTCATGAGTTGTTGAGAGCGTTTCATGACGACTTTCAAGTTACTCATACTTAACATGAAGATTTTTTATGTCTTCAATTAAGGACTAAGATCGAGTCATTTTCGCATCCAACAGGTCATCGCTTTTGTCTAACAGTTTTTGAATATGTTCCATAGCTTTCTATTGTTCAGTTGCAATTTTAGCAAGTGTTTTGTAGCTGCGTTTGGAATTATAATCAGAGTCATCTTCACTTGATGTTTGAAAGTAAGCATCATGTGAGTTTACCTTGGCACCACGTGCCATGAAGTAGGTTGGAGAGGATGGCTCGGGTTCGGGAGACATTGTTTTAAGTGACTCCTTGAAGTCGAGGAACCAGGGATCCTGACGTGTCCAATGACCTTCATAAACATCAGATATCCGATCCCATATAAGCTTTTCATTGCAGAGATGCATGATGCGCCGGAACTCATCTCTGGACAGAGAGGAGCATATAATGTCCTTCGCCTTGACATCCAGCAGAGTGAACTTCTCAATGTCTTCGGCATCAGCCATCTTGCATAAGTTGGTGAGGCCAATCTCTGTGACCGTCCAAAGCTCATTGTCCATTGCAAGGAGTCGCTTCCTCATCATAGTCTTCCATTTGGGATAATCAGTGCCATCAAAGACAGGACACACAGCGGAGACTTTGATTATCCCTGCAGTAGACATAGCTAAAACTCCAGGTGGTTAAACCGAATCACACAGAACAAGCGAGAACCTTGCTCTGATACCAATTGAAAGTGCTAGTTATCGACTAGAGGGGGGTGAATAGGCGATTTTTATGAAAGTCTTCAAAACATGGAAGTTTCGAAGACAAACGATAGAAATGAACCTATAAACATGCAGTGGAAGGTAGACTACACTAGGCAAGCCATAGTCAAGTATTCAATGAAGTGAAAGCACGAAGACTAATAGCAGCTAGGTAGTACAGATCAGGATGGAACATAGTATGGAGCCAATCAGGACAAACAGTCACACAGTGAAGACAAATGGACAATGCAAACAGGCAATGACTTCACAAGGACCAACTGTAAATAAAGAGATGGGAAGGATAGAACCAGTTGCTTGTTGAAGACAATGATTTGTTGGACCAGTTCCAGTTGCTGTGACAACTGTACGTCTGGTTAGGGAGGCTGAGATTTAACTCAAAAGACCATATCTTCACCTTATTCCCCTTGAGCTAAGGACACCCAGTCCTCGCCCAATCACTTAGGTAAGTCTTCAAGGTAGACTTCCAAACCTTCACAGACTTCGTTCACCGGTGATCCACAATGACTCTTGGACGCTCAGAACGCGACGCCTAACCGGCTGGAAGATTCACAGTCGTCAAGTGTAACAAGTCTTCAGATCACACAGACAGGAAAACTTCAGTGATGCCTAACACTCTTTGGCTCTAGGTGTTTAGGGCTTTTTCCTCGCAAGGATTTCTCTCTCAAAGGCTTCGAGGTGGGTTGCTCTCAAACGAAAAAAGCCGTGCACTAACTCTGAGCAGCCACCAATTTATGGTGTGGGGGTGGGATATTTATAGCCACTAGGCAACCTGACCTGATTTGTCCGAAATGACCCTGGGTCACTAAGGAACTGACACATGTTCCAACGGTCAGATTTCAAACACATGCGACAACTTTACTTGGGCTACAAGTAAAGCTGACTTATCCAGCTCTGGATAAGTTTTGCTCTCATTGTCTTCGCTCAAAGAAATAGGATTTTGGTTAAGCATCACTTCAGTCACTCTGAGTTTGTTCACTGGGACCCCACTTAACAGTACGGTGATTCCTATGACTCAACAAAGAAGAAAGGAAACAACGAAACAACTAAGTCTTCGCGCTCCATAGTCTTCACGCGATGTCTTCTCTTGTCATAGTCTTCAATGTGAATGTCTTCACATACCACCTTTGTCTTCAATGTCTTCATATATTTTTAGGGTTCATCTCCGGTAGGTAAAATCTAATTAATGAGGGACTACTACCTGTGTTGTCCTGCAATTCTCACAAACACATTAGTCCCTCAACCACGTTTGTCGTCAATACTCCAAAACCAACTAGGGGTGGCACTAGATGCACTTACACCACCCACATCTTCATGTGTGGGTTCGAAGCAATGAGTCTAAGTGCAGCATCTGAGAACTTCTGCTTTGGAGCCCTAGCAAATAGCCTTGCAGAAGGCGAATAGTACTTATATGAATAGGCAGAGTAGTTCCTTGTCTTATGAGCATGGCGGTTTGATGAAACACGCTCATATTCATAGGCCTGAGTATGGTTTCCCTGCAAAACATTGGCGTTAGGGTGACTTAGGTGAGTCCTGTGACTGTATGAAGCCTTTGGTCTGGGGTTTGTCTTCTTCCCTTGTGGTGTCATGTAACATCCCAAATTTTCAATTTGGAATGTTATTTACTAGATCATCATTGCATATCATAATTTATTTGCTTTTGGTTTGATCCTAGAAATTCTACGCAACTCAAGGACCCACGGAGAGAGTTGGGGATTTCGT
Source organism: Triticum dicoccoides (assembly GCF_002162155.2). Lineage (NCBI taxonomy): Eukaryota > Viridiplantae > Streptophyta > Magnoliopsida > Poales > Poaceae > Triticum > Triticum dicoccoides. Next base: position 111,724,701 of record NC_041386.1, read on the forward strand.
TATTTTCATATTTGAGTTTTCTCAAATTTTGAGAATAGGATCATTTGATTTTAATTATTTTATCGTCAATTATTTCTATTACAAAAATATGAGGGAGGGAATAAAATGACTTTCCCAAAATAAAGAAAGAATGAGGATTTAATAATAAAATCAAATAAGATTTTATTTTGGAGTTTTTCGGTATTTCATTTGAATTTAGGAAAAATGTGCGTTTTTCAAAATTGCATTTAGGCCCCAAATGAATGTTCACCTTGTGCGTCTTGATTTTAGAAGCCCGGGAAAATTTATTTAGGGATTTTTGGAGTCCGTTTAGTATTTCTTTTATTTGTTTTTCTGCGCGGAATAATTAAAAAAACGAAACCGACCTACGGGCCGTGTTAGGCCCGGACTCCTCCGGGGCCGGCCTTTATAAGCCAGGGCACTCGACCCCCACAGCCCACCGAGCCGCCGCCGCCGCCACCCATGCCGCCGCCGACCGCCGGAGCCCCGCCGCCGCCGCCGGAATCTCGCAGGAGTTGCCGGTAGATTTTTTTTTAGACGTCGTTTTTTTTTAGAAAACCATTCGGTTTTTCCGACAGTTTTGTCGTTTTTTACTTTCAGTTTTTTTAAATAGATCGGTTTTCCGGTTTATTTAATTAGCGAGCGTTCGTCCGTTCGTTCGTTCTAGCGAACGTTCGTCGTTTTTCTTTTCTCGGATTAAATCCGCGATTTTCTGATCGCTATTCCTGAGCCGATTTTCGTTTTAGTATAACTTTTCGCTCGTTTATCGGAATCAGGCGATTCAAGCGCCTGGAGTTTCGTCTCGAAACCCTCTATCCGTTTAACCAACTTAAACAAGTTTTTGCCACTGTAAAAGTTGCCCTAGATCCAGAATAGTAAATGAAGCTTGTTTCTTTCGCCGTTTGACTTTCGTTGCTTCGTTTGATTTGATTCTTTTTGCAAACCGGAGTTCTTAAGTTGAACCTTCTAGTTAGATCTCTTATTTGAGTTTTACCCGTGCATTAGATGAATACTTATTGTATGCTTGTTTGTTTGTCTGCGATAGAATACCCGGAGTGCGCCGCCTGTTACTTCGAATCTCTAGGTTTCGCAGATCATCAGCAAGGCAAGTAACACTTTGATCATACCTCCTACTATCCAGTTTTATTGCATTAGATCAATCCTCAAACATTGCATGATTAGGATCTAATTAAATTGTGGGATTGGGAAGTAGTTGAGGTAGTACCTATTACCTGTTTATTATCAAACCTTTGGGAGTTACTTCTACGTTTGTCGTTATGCCATGCTATGCTAGTAGACGTGGATTGGGTGAGTGATATCCATGACAGATGTGAGTTGGTTAATTAATGGTTTATCTAAGGTGACAACTTAAACACACATCTGGGTGGATTGAGGTACCTGGGTATTCCAGGATTGCCTGTTTTTCTTTATGGACCGCCACCCAGGCCCAAAGGGATCATGAGATTTTTCATACTAGAAACTTCCGTGTGCAGCCACAAGCTATTATGGGCTCTAGCATAGTTGATTAAGTCATGCAAACTCTTACAGGGTAGACTAGCAGATGTAGGGGAAAGTAGGTGTAACGGTCTATCCATCGTAAGGTGCTAGCGCTTCTGAAAGACTGTGTCTCGGTCATCCGTCTTCTCAAACACCATGTAGTGCGAGAAATCAAACGGAGGCGATCGAGTCTTGTGGGGAAAAGTGCGCAAACCTCTACAGAGTGTATAAACTAATCATGGTTAGCCGTGTCCCCGGTTATGGACATCTTGAGTATCTAGTACTTGAATTATCATGTGAATCTCAACATGTTACTCTAAAATTTAATTTTGTTGGGTTTTGTTTAATGATGATGCTTAATTGGGATTGAGGATGCTGTCAACCATTCTCAATGTTTAACAACCACCATGATAGTTAAATAAAATTTATTCCTTTGCAGTAGGGAAAAATTGTCTTTATGCAAAACTGTAACCATAGAGCTTTCCACCAGCCAAATATGCATATAGAATAGCTGTTTCATTCCATTACTCTCTCTGTGTTACCTTGCCAGCATATTCCATGTGCTGACCCGTTTTGGGCTGCAACGGTAATGTTGCAGACTTTTCAGATGATGATTAAGGAGTTTTAGGTTGTGGTTCTATACTCAGTGATGACGTTGGAGTTGATGGACTCACTTATCTTCAAAGGATTCATCAATGATAATAGGGTTGGCACAAGTGAAGCCAGATAGGGTGGATGGATCCACTGAAGGTTCCTTTGCAGCAACCCATGTGGTTTTGGGGTACTGCTCAGGCTTCCAGTAAGAACCATCAACATTCATTTTCCTCTCGAACCCAACACCCTCTTTCCTAGGGTTTCAGTTTAGAATCTGCTTTTTGAGGACATCACATAGTGTCTGATGCCCTTTGAGACTTTTGTACATCCCTGTCTCAAGCAATGTCTTCAACCTAGCATTTTCATCAGCAATAGGAGTGGCATCCTCAGCAGAGGGGTTAGTTCTCACATCAACAGTTGAAGATATTGCAACAGTAGCAGCAGTAGAACATTCAGCAACAGAAGTAGCGTTATCATGCTCAAGGCATTTTAGACATGGTGGTTCAAATCCTTCCTAAGCGGGACTGATCTGTTGAGCACGAAGTGACTCATATTCTTTTTGAAGATCTTCATGAACTGCTCTCAATTTCTCATGTTCTTGCTTCCTATGAAGATAATCATAGGAAAGCTTTTCATGAGTTGTTGAGAGCGTTTCATGACGACTTTAAAGTTCCTCATACTTAACATGAAGATTTTTTATGTCTTCAATTAAGGACTAAGATCGGGTCATTTCCGCGTCCAACGGGTCATCGCTTTTGTCTAATAGTTTTTGAATATGTTCCATAGCTTTCTGTTGTTCAGTTGCAATTTTAGCAAGTGTCTTGTAGTTGGGTTTGGATTCACAATCAGAGTCATCTTCACTTGATGTTTGAAAGTAAGCATCGCGTGAGTTTACCTTGGCACCACGTGCCATCAAGAAGTAGGTGGGAGTGGAGTCGTCCTTGTCATTAGCATCAGCGTAGGTGACGGAGCCATTGTCTTTAGTGTTGAAGATGGACTTGGCAATGTAGGCTGTAGCTAGAGCCAGACTTGCAACGCTAGAGTCAGACTCCTCCTCAGACTCCACCCCACCTCCTCAGAAGCAGACTCCTCCTCTGAATCCATATCCTTGCCAACAAAAGCACGAGCCTTGCCAGATGAGCTCCTCTTGTGTGATGAAGACTTTGATGAAGACTTCGAAGAAGACTTTGAGGATTTCTTCTTCTTCTTGTCATCAGAATCATATTCCTTGCCCTTCTTCTTCTTGTTGTTTTCATTGTCCCACTACGGACACTCAGAGATGTAGTGACCGGGTTTCTTGCACTTGTGGCATGTTCTCTTCTTGTGGTCATGAGTAGAAGCTTCATCATTTCTTAAGCTGGATTGTGAAGACTTTCTGAAGCCTTTCTTCTTGGTGAATTTCTGGAACTTCTTCATAAGCATAGCAATCTCATTTCCAATGTCTTCAAGGTCATCAAAACGGCAGTCAGATTCTTCTTCAGATGAGGAAGCAGCTTTTTCCTTCAAAGCGCGAGTTCGGCCATAGTTGGGACCATAGATATCTCTTTTCTCAGATAGCTGAAACTCATGTGTGTTGAACCTCTCAAGTATGTCAGATGGATTGAGTGTCTTGAAGTCAGGGTGTTCTTGAATCATCAGGACTAGGGTGTGAAACGAGCTTTCAAGTAATCTCAGGAGTGTCTTGACGATTTCATGCTTGGTGATCTCAGTGGCGCCGAGAGCATGAAGCTCATTTGTGATGTCAGTGAGGTGATCAAATGTGAGCTGAACATTCTCATTGTCATTTCTCTTGAAGCGTTTGAAGAGGTTGCGAAGGACACTGATCCTTTGATCTCTTTGGGTTGAGACGCCTTCGTTGACCTTGGAGAGCCAGTCCCAGACTAGCTTCGATGTTTCCAGAGCACTCACACGGCCATACTGTCCTTTGGTTAGATGACCACAGATGATGTTCTTGGCAGTAGAATCCAGTTGAATGAACTTCTTGACATCAGCTGCGGTGACGCCTTCACCAGCCTTGGGAACGCCATTCTTGACGACATACCATAGATCGACATCAATGGGTTCAAGATGCATGCGCATCTTATTCTTCCAGTAGGGGTAATCAGTGCCATCGAAGACAGGGCACGCAGCGGAGACTTTGATTATCCCTGCAGTCGACATAGCTAAAACTCCAGGTGGTTAAACCAAATCACATAGAACAAGGGAGTACCTAGCTCTGATACCAATTGAAAGTGCTAGGCGATTTTTATGAAAGTCTTCAAAACATGAAAGTTTTGAAGACAAACGATAGAAATGAACCTATTAACATGCAGCGGAAGGTAGACTACACTAGGCCAGACATAGTCAAGTATTAAATAAAGTGAAAGCACGAAGACTATTAGCAGCTAGGCAGTATGGATCAGGATGGAAGATAGTATAAAGCCAATCAGAACAAGTAGTCACATAGTGAAGTCAAACAGATGATGCAAGCAGGCAGTGACTTCATGAAGACAAACTGTAAGCAAAGAGAAGGAAGAGATAGAACCAGCTGCTTGGTGAAGACAAAGGATTTATTGGACCAGTTCCAGTTGTTGTGACAACTGTACATCTGGTTAGGAAGGCTGAGATTCAACTCAGAAGACCGTGTCTTCACCTTATTCCCCTTGAGCTAAGGACACCCAGTCCTCGCCCAATCACTCAGGTAAGTCTTCAAGGTAGACTTCCAAACCTTCACAGACTTCGTTCATCGGCGATCCACAATGACTCTTGGATGCTCAGAACGCAATGCCTAACCGGCTGGAGGATTCACAGTCCTCAAGTGTAACAAGACTTCAGATCACACAGACAGAAATACTTCAGTGGTGCCTAACACTCTTTGGCTCTAGGTGTTTAGGGCTTTGTCCTTGCAAGGATTTCTCTTTCAAAGGCTTCGATGTGGGTTTCTCTCAAACGACAAAGCCGTGCACTAACTCCGAGCAGCCACCAATTTATGGTGTAGGGGATGGGCTATTTATAGCCACTAGGCAACCCGACCTGATTTGTCTGAAATGACCCTGGGTCACTAAGGAACTGACACATGTTCCAATGTCCAGATTTCAAACACACGCGGCAGCTAGACTTGGGCTACAAGTAAAGCTGACTCATCCAGCTCTGGATAAGATTTGCTCTCATTGTCTTCGCTCGAAGACTTAGGTTTGGTTGAGCATCACTTCAGTCACTCTGACTTTGTTCACTTGGACCCCGCTTAACAGTATGATGGTTCCTATGACTCAACAAAGAAGAAAATGAAACTACGAAACAACTATGTCTTCGCGCTCCAAAGACTTCATGCGATGTCTTCTCATGTCATAGTCTTCAATGTGAATATCTTCACATACCACCATTATCTTCAATGTCTTCACACATTTTTAGGGGTCATCTCCGGTAGGTAAACCGAATCAATGAGGGACTACTACCTATGTTATCCTACAATTCTCACAAACAAATTAGTCCCTCAACCAGGTTTGTCGTCAATACTCCAAAACCAACTAGGGGTGGCACTAGATGCACTTACAGTCCCATCAACATTGAGTTTCCTCTCAAAGGCAATACCCTCTTTCAAAGGGTTCCTGTTGAGGATCTGCTTCTTAAGCACATTACAAAGAGCCTGATGCCCTTTGAGGCTTTTGTACATGTCTGTCACATACAATTCCTTTAGCCCTGCATGGCTAATGATACTAGGAGCATCCTCAAATGAGGAATCAGTGATACCAGAGACAGTTGAAGAATTTGCAGCAATAGAAGCATTTGAACTTTCAGGTGAAGAATTAGCAGATTCATGTTCAATGCACTTCCAACATGGAGGAATAAATTCTTCCTGAGCAGCGCTGATCTATTGAGCAAGTAATGAATCACGCTCCTTCTGAAGATCTTCATAGCTCACTCTTAACTGCTCAAGGTCTTACTTTCTTTGAAGAAATTCAGAAGAAAGCTTCTCATGATCAGATAAGAGCGTGTTATGATGACTCTGAAGATTGTCAAAGTTCTAGTGCGATCCATTTCTTCACCCAACATATCATCGCTCTCATCCAGCATGTTTTGAACTTTTTCCAAAGCTCTTTGTTGTTTAGTGGCAAGGGAAGCAAGTTTGGTATAGCTGGGTCCAAATTCATCACCAGATTCATCATCACTGGACTTAGATAGGTATATTTTGGTTACCTTGGCACCTTTCGCCATAAGGCATGCTGAAGAGGATGATGATTCCGGATTGAAAGTAATAGCCTTGCGTGATTCCATGAAATCCCCAAACTAGGGATCATGATGAGTTCGATGACCTTCATAGACCTCAGATAGACGGTCCCAGATGAGCTTCGCATGGTAGAGATGCATAACGTTCCTGAATTGATTTTGCGACAAGTCAGAGCAGATGATGTCCTTCGCCGTGAGGTTAAGTAGAGTGTACTTGCGAATATCATCAGCCTCCGCTATCTTGCATAGGTCAGTAAGACCAATCTCAGTGACGGTCCAGAGTTTGCTGTTCATCGCCATGAGGCGCTTCTTCATCATGGCCTTCCACTTGGGATAATCATGACCGTCAAAGATGGGGCATGCCACTGTCTTCATTCCTACGGTCGACATAACTAAACTTCATCTGGTTAAACCAAAATCACACAGAATAAGGGAGTATCTTGCTCTGATACCACTTGAAAGTGCGTTAAGTCGACTAGAGGGGGTGAATAGGCGATTTTTTATGAATTCTTCACTAAGGAATTTCAGGGTGAGGAAATTCCTAAGCGTAGAACTACTTGCAGCGGAATAAGTACTCAGATGCAGACATAACATAACATAAGCACAGCCATCATGATGAAATGAAAACAAGCACAGAGTACAGAGAGCGTAAACACAGGATAAAACAGGATGAAGACAAACAGACTGAAGAAATTGAACTGAGGAAATTGAGAAAGTCTTTAGTCAAAGTCTTCAGACAGATATGAACAGGTACACAACACAGTAATGAGGAAATAGAATCAGTTAGCTCGGTGAAGACAATGATTTGGTAGACCAGTTCCAACTGCTATGACAGTCGTACGTCTGGTTGGAGCGGCTAGGTATTCGAACCTGAGGACACCCAGTCCCGGACACACAGTCTTCACCGTATTCTCCTTGAGCTAAGGTCACACAAACCTCGCCCAATCACTCGTGGTAAGTCTTCAGGTGACTTTCAAACCTTCACAAACTCGGTCCCCCGACGATCCACAATTTCCTCTTGGATGCTCTAGACCATGACGCCTAACCGTCTGAAGGATGCACAGTCCTCAAAGGTAACAAGCGTCGGTTCCACACAGGAACAATCTCTTCAGTGATGCTCAATCACTTTGGGTTTGTAGGTGTTTGGGTTTTTGGTTTTTCCTCACTTGATAATTTTCGCTCAAAGTCCTCGGAGGATGGGATGCTCTCAATGACAAGTGTCAGTTTCTCGCAGAGCAGCCAACCAGCTAGTGGTTGTAGGGGCGGCTATTTATAGCCTAGGGAGCAGCCTGACATGATAAGACATAAATGCCCTTCAATGATATGACCGTTAGGTGGATACGATATTTTGGGACAGCCGGCGCATAGCACATCAATGGTCGGAAATTTGAGGTTCAAATTCCTCAGGGTTATCATGTTCCTCACTTGCAGGCAATCCGCACTGGCGAATTCCTAACTCCTCAATCAGGACAAATTCCTCAGAGACCAGAAAAACTACGTCTCTGTCACTGAAGAAATTGATTGAACTGTATGAGATTTCCAATGGCTTCACTCGAAGGAATTGGTAGGTGTAGGATTTTGAGTTGAGCATCACCTGGAAACTTTTCCTTAGTTTTACCTTGACCTCCTTTAACAGTACGGTGTTTCCTATGACTCAAGAAAGAGAAAATGAAACTACGAAAACAGCAGTCTTCATGCTTCATGTTCCTCGCATGAATATCAAGTCTTCACGGTCACACCAATTTCTTCACTTTCAAAGTCTTTAGAAAAGTTTTCAGAAATCCAAAGTCTTCAATTGAAGACATTCATTTTTACGGGTCGACTTTCTCTGTAAATATCAAACACCTCATAGACTTATAGACCTGTGTACACTCACAAATGCATTAGTCCCTTAACATATAAGTCTTCAATACACCAAAATCACTAAGGGGCACTAGATGCACTTACATTAAAGGATTTTAATCTTGCAATAAATTGTGTCGGGTATGTGATTGAAACATCTGATCAAAGGCTATATAGCGCCTCAGGTACCTCTCCAACCAAAAAGGTCTCATGTTTCTAAAGTATAATTAGTATTTATGACTATATAACAAATATTATTTTAAAAATGATTTAAAAATTTGCATGTCATTTTAAAAAGAATTAATGTGTTATTTCAAAACATATTGATACAATTTAAATTATTTATGAATTATAAAAAAATTATATGATTCAAATATTATTCATGTGAGGATCTGCAATATGAGAGCACACTAGTTTGTTTTTAAAAAACACACAGACTTTTTTATCCTATATAAACTTTACAACAACACAAAAAATTCATAAAGCATGAGCACTTTAATGCACTACAGTAATATTTTATTAAAAACATGGAAATATGTAAAGTTATATGATAACTTATTTAAATATAAAAAACATTCTAAAATTACTTCAATTTTTTATTAAAAATGCGAGAACTTTAAAAAATATATATAATATTTTCATAATTAATAATTTAATGATATTTATTTTTAAAATTATGGCATACATATATTATGAAATTATATTAAATTTGTGGGTGTAATTTATTTTATTTATATGTATATTATTTATAAAACACAATTTTAATTTACGTATTTTTTTCTTCTAATTTTAAAAATATAAAAAACTAACACCTTGAAATGGGCCGGATTGTGGCCTATTTCACCCACATGAGCGCATTATGTTATAATAAATGGAAATTTATCATTTGTAACATTACATTTCGTCTGTTTTAGTGGTATGTGTGGCTGTTGTGTAGCCACAGGGACAGGGTGCACTGTTTTCGCTGGAATAAATTTATTCTTTATGTTTATCAGCCTTCTGTATATAAAACATGTGAACATATACTGAAAATGAATGTGATTGGGCCTACAGGCTAGCCACGACCACATTTGAGAGATAGGATGCCAGTTCGAATCCCCGCCTGACCAGTTTTTATTTTTACAATTCGTGTTGTTTATCTCTGATGGCAATTTTGTAAGAACAAAATAATTTTAGGACTTTTCCCATAAAAACAAGGCCAATTGCCCTTCTCCCTATCAATTGGTCACTGACAGCAGGCCACATGCCATGCTGTTGTGCCTGGTCAGTGTCGTGGATCTAGGAAGATAAGGTTTGAAGCGTATTTGCATGTCCATACCAAGTTATTGAACTGTTTCAACGTATTTTGCAAGTTCAGATACTATAGTGCATATTTGTGGCAAGTTCAAGAACCAGTGGATTAATTACCTCTTTTGAAAAATCAAAAGTTGCAAATATTTGACAACCATTTGTAATAAGATTGACAATAAAAATTGGCATGCAATCAATCTCTAGCCAATATTTGCAGTTACCAAATTTTGAAGTGCCAACTCTTAGCATCAAACTAATTAGCATCTACATATGCCAATTCTTATTTGATGCTCCAGGCACGAGTTAAAGGCTATTTGGTAGTTGGCGCACACTTAAAAGTGTGTTATATCGACTAGAGGGGGTGAATGGGCGATTTTTATGAAATTCTTCACTAAGGAATTTGTTGGTGAGGAAATTCCTTAGCGAAGAACTACTAGCAGCGGAATAAGTACTCAAAAGTAAACATAACAGAATACAAGCATAGTCATCATGATGAAATGAAGACAAGTATAGAGTACAAGAAGCGTAATCACAGGATAACACAGGATGAAGACAAATAGACTGAATAAATTGAACTGAGGAAATTGAGGAAGTCTTCAGTCAAAGTCTTCAAACACAGATATGAACAAACACACAACACAGTTATGAGGAAATGAAAGAGTTGAGGGAATAGAACCAGTAAGCTTGGTGAAGACAATGATTTGGTAGACCAATTACAACTGCTGTCTCAGTTGTACGTCTGGTTGGAGCGGCTGAGTATTTAAACTCGAGGACACATAGTCCCGGACACCCAGTCCTGAACACGCAGCTCAGGACACCCAGTCCTTACCGTATTCTCCTTGAACTAAGGTCACACAGACTCGTCCAATCACTCGTGGTAAGTCTTCAGGCGACTTCCAAACCTTCAGAAACTTGGTCACTCGGCGATCCACAATTCCTCTTGGATGCTCTAGACCATGACACCTAACCGTCTGGAAGAAGCACAGTCTTCAAAGGTAACAAGCGTCGGATCCATGCAGGATCAATCTCTTCAGTGATGCTCAATCACTTGGGGTTTGTAGGTGTTTGGGTTTTGGGTTTTTGGTTTTTCCTCACTTGATGATTTTTGCTCAAAGTCCTCAAAGGATGGGTTGCTCTCAAATGACAAGTGTCAGTTTCTCTCGGAGCAGCCAACCAGCTAGTGGTTGTAGGGGGCGGCTATTTATAGCCTAGGGAGCAGCCCTGTAAGTGCATCTAGTGCCACCCCTAGTTGGTTTTGGAGTATTGACGACAAACCTAGTTGAGGGACTAATGTGTTTGTGAGAATTGCAGGATAACACAGGTAGAAGTCCCTCATTGATTCGGTTTTCCTACCAGAGATGACCCCTCAAAATGTATGAAGACATTGAAGTCAAAGGTGGTATATGAAGATATTCACATTGAAGGCTATGACAAGAGAAGACATCGCATGAAGCCTATGGAGCTCGAAGACTTAGATCTTTCGTAGGTCTTTTTCTTCCTCTTTGTTGAGTCATAGGAACCACCATACTGTTAAGTGGGGTCCAAGAGAACCAGTCAGAATGACTGAAGTGATGCTTAAACAAAACCTATGTCTTCGAGTGAAGACTTTGAGAGCGAATCTTGTCCAAAGTCGGACAGGTCAGCTTTGCTTGTAGCCCAAGTAAAGTTGCCGTGTGAGTTTGAAATCTGACCGTTGGAACACGTGTCAGTTCCTTAGTGACCCAGGGTCATTTCGGACAAATCAGGTCGGGTTGCCAAGTGGCTATAAATAGCCAACCCCCTACAACCATAAACGGTTGGCTGCTCAGATTCAGAGTACGGCTTTTGTCGTTTGAGAGCAACCCACATCGAAGCCTTTGAAAGAGAATTCCTTGCGAGGATAAAGCCCTAACCACCCAGAGCCAAAGAGAATTAGGCATCACTTAAGTCTTCTTGTCTGTGTGATCTGAAGACTTATTACACTTGAGGACTGTGCATCCTCCAGCCGGTTAGGCGTCGCGTTCTGAGCATCCAAGAGACATTGTGGATTGCCGGTGAACGAAGTCTGTGAAGGTTTGGGAGTCTACCTTGAAGACTTACCAGAGTGATTGGGCGAGGTCTGTGTGACCTTAGCTCAAGGGGAATACGGTGAGGACTGGGTGTCCTGAGCTGCGTGTTCAGGACTGGGTGTCCGGGACTGTGTGTCCTCAGGTTTAAATACCTAGCTGCCCTAACCAGACGTACAGTTGTCACAACAACTAGAACTGGTCCAACAAATCATTGTCTTCAACGTGTCACTGGTTTCATCCTTTCCTTCCCTTTACTTAGTGTTGGTCCTTGTGAAGTCATTGTATGATTGCACTATCTTTTATCTTCACTAAGTGACTGTGTTTTCTGTTTGGCTTCATAATATCTTCCTACCTGATCCTTACTACATTGCTGCTATTAGTCATTGTGCTTTCACTCCATTGAATACTTGACTATGGCTTGCCTAGTGTAGTCTACCTTCCGCTGCAAGGTAATAGGTTTATTTCTATCGTTTGTCTTCATAACTTCCACGTTTTGAAGACTTTCATAAAAATCGCCTATTCACCCCCCCTCTAGTCGATATAACACACTTTCAATTGGTATCAGAGCAAGGTGCTCCCTTGTTCTGTGTGATTCGGTTTAACCACCTGGAGTTTTAGCTATGTCAACTGCAGGGATAATTAAAGTCTCCGTTGCGTGCCCCGTCTTCGATGGAACTGAATATCCCTACTAGAAGAATAAGATGTGCATGCATCTTGAAGCCATTGACGTCGACCTATGGTATGTCGTCAAGAATGGCGTTCCCAAGGCTGGAGAAGGTGTCACTGCTGCTGATGTCAAGAAGTTCGTTCAACTTGGACTCTACTGCCAAGAATATCATCTGTGGTCATCTGACCAAAGGACAGTATGGCCGTGTGAGTGCTTTGGAAACATCTAAGCTGGTTTGGGACTGGCTCTCCAAGGTCAATGAAGGCGTCTCAACCCAGAGAGATCAGAGAATCAGTGCCCTTCACAACCTCTTCAACCGCTTCAAGCGAAATGACAATGAGAATGTCCAGCTCACATTTGACCGACTCACTGACATCACAAATGAGCTTCAAGCCCTCGGCGCTACTGAGATCACCAAGCATGAAGTCGTCAAGACACTACTGAGACCACTTGATAGTTCGTTTGACACCCTAGCCCTGATGATTCAAGAACGTCCTGATTTCAAGACACTCGATCCGTCTGACATACTTGAGAGGCTCAACACACATGAGTTTCAGCTTTCTGAGAAAAGAGATATCTACGGTCCAAACTATGGGCGAACTCGTGCTTTGAAGGCAAAAGTTGTCTCCTCATCTGAAGAAGAATCTGACAGCAGTTCGGATGATCCTGAAGACATTGGAAGGGAACTTGCTATGCTTGTGAAGAAGTTCCAAAAATTCACCAAGAAGAAAGGTTTCAGAAAGTCTTCCCGATCAAGCTCAAGGAATGATGAAGCTTCTGCTCACGACTACAAGAAGAAAACATGTCACAAGTGCAAGAAACCTAGCCACTTCATCTCTGAGTGTCCGCAGTGGGACAATGAGAACAAAAAGAAGAAGAAGAGCAAGGAATATGACTCTGGCGACAAGAAGAAGAAGAAATACTCAAAGTCTTCTTCCAAGTCTTCCTCAAAGTCTTCATCAGACAAGAAGAGCTCATCTGGCAAGGCACATGCGTTTGTTGGCAAGGAAATGGATTCAGAGGAGGAGTCCGCTTCTGAGGAGGCAGAGGTGGAGTCCGAGGAGGAGTCCGATTCAGGCGTCGCAAGTCTGGCTACAGCATACGTTGCCAAGTCCATCTTCAACACTGAAGACAATGACGTCATCACCGACACCGATGCAAATGACAAGGACTACTCCGCTTCTACCTACTGCTTCATGGCACGCGGTGCCAAGGTAAACACACGCACTACTCACTATCAAACATCTAGTGACGATGACTCTGATTGTGGTTCAAAACCCAGCTACAAAACACTTGCTAAAATTGCAACTGAACAACAGAAAGCTATGGAACATATTCAAAAACTGTTAGACAGAAGCGATGATCTGTTAGGTGCTGAAATGACTCGATCTGAGTCCTTAATTGAAGACATAAAAAATCTTCACGTTAAGTATGAGGAACTTGAAAGTCGTCATGAAACGCTCTCAACAACTCATGAAAGGCTTTCCTATGATTATCTTCAAAGGAAGCAAGATCTTGAGAAATTGAGAGCGGCTCATGAAGATCTTCAAAAGGTAAACGAGTCACTTCGCGCCGAACAGATCAGCTCCGCTCAGGAAGGATTTGAACCACCATGTCTTAAATGCATTGAGCGTGATAATGCTACTACTGTTGCTGAATGTTCTACTGCTGTTACTGTTGCAATATCTTCAACTGTTGATGTGGGAACTAACCCCTCTGCTGAGGATTCCACTGCTATTGCTGATGAGAATGCTAGGTTGAAGACATTGCTTGAAACAGGGATGTACAAAAGTCTTAAAGGGCATCAAACACTATGTGATGTCCTCAAAAAGCAGATCTTGAACCGAAACCCGAGGAAAGAGGGTGTTGGGTTCATAAGGAAAATGAATGCCGATGGCTCTTACTGGAAACCTGAGCAGTACCCCAAAACCACATGGGTTGCTGCAAAGGAATTTTCAGCAGATCCATCCACTCTATCTGGGTTCACTTGTGCAAACCCCATTGTCATTGATGAATCCTTTGATGCAAAGTATAAACTGTTTAAGAATCAGAATAGTGAAGTGTTTGCCAGGTACATTGGTACGAACTGCAGGAATGGACCGCCTATGAAGAAGATCTGGGTTCCGAAAAAGTGTCTAGAGAATCTTCCTGTGAATGTCATCATGACACCTCACGTGAAGAAGACAAACCTCAGACCAAAGGCTTCATACGGTCCAAAGGCTTCATACAGACAGAGGACTCACCTGAGTCGCACTAACGCAAATGTTTTGCAGGGAAACCATACTCAGGCCTATGAATATGAGAGTGGTTCATCAAACCGCCATGTTCATAAGACCAAGAACTATTCTGCTTATTCTTATGAGTACTATTGTCCGCCTGCAAGACTGTTTGCTAGGGCTCCAAAGCCAAAGTTCTCAAATGCTGCACTTAGACTTATTGCTTCTAAGCCACCCTTGAAGATGTGGGTGGCTAAGAAAGCTTAACTCTCTTTTTGCAGGGAAAGGTCTCCAGCAGAAAACCAAAATCGTTTGACGCTATTGCTGGGGACCTTAAACATCTTGTAGGGCGCAAGATCAAATGCCCGAATGGTCTTACTATGTACTTCGTTTCTGAATCACTTGCTACTCTCCCTATTAGTCCTAATCTGGATCTAAGCTTTCATAATCCACTGTTTGGTCAAATGTTTTTGCTTCACAATTCTCTTCGTGAAGCCTATCCCCCTAACTGCACTATAGGGTACGACACCAGCGTCTTCAGAATGGATTATTGATAGTGGGTGTACAAATCACATGACTGGCAAAAGAAGCCTTCTTATGGACTCAACCTTACGTCCATCCGACAAGAGCCACATCACATTTGCTGACACTGGTAAAAGTAAGGTATTGGGTCTAGGTAGAGTTGCAATCTCAAGGGATCAACACATGGATAAAGTCATGCTTGTTGAATCCCTTGGCTTCAACTTAATGTCTGTCTCAATGCTTTGCGATTTAAACATGATCGTAATATTTGGAAAATATCGTTGCCTTGTTCTAACGGAATCTGACAAGTCTCTAGTATTTGAAGCGTATCGAAAAGATGATTTGTACGTGGTAGATTTCTCAGCAGGACCACAGCTTGCCGTATGTCTTCTAGAAAAAGCTTCAGAATGCTGGCTCTGGCATCGGAGGCTTGGGCATGCTGGCATGAGGAACCTCCACACCCTGGCAAAGAAGAAGCATGTCATAGGCATCGAGGGCGTCAAGTTCAAGAAAGATCACTTATGCGGTGCCTGTGAGGTAGGAAAGATGACGAGGGCCAAACATCCCTCGAAGACAATCATGACTACTACTCGACCCTTCGAACTGCTTCACATGGATCTTTTCGGTCCCACTCATTACTCAACTCTTACTACTACTGCTTGTCTCTATGGCTTTGTCATTGTTGATGATTATTCTAGATATACTTGGGTGCACATAATCCTTTACAAGACTGAAGTGCAGGATGTCTTCAAACGCTTCGCCAATCGAGCAATGAACAACTATGGCGCCAAGATAAAGCATATCAAAAGTGACAATGGCACTGAACTCAAGAACACTGGCCTTGATACATATCTTGATACCTTGGGCATCACACATGAATTCTTAGCCCCGTACACGCCACAGCAGAATGGCATCATCGAACGCAAGAACAGAACACTCATTGAGATGACCAGAATGATGCTAGATGAATACAAGACTCCAAGAAAATTTTGTCCTGAAGCCATTGATACTGCATGCCATACAATCAATCGTGTTTATCTTCACAAGCTTCTGAACAAGACATCTTATGAGCTCCTTACTAGCAAGAAGTCAAATGCCAGTTACTTCAGAGTATTTGGCGCCAGGTGCTGGATCAAGGACCCACATCACACCTCAAAGTTGGCACCAAAAGCACATGAGGGTTTTATGCTTGGATATGGAAAGGATTTGCACTCCTACAGAGTCTTCAATCTCTTTCATTATAAAGTGGTTGAAACAGTGGATGTGCGGTTCGATGAGACCAATGGTTCACAAAGAGAGCACCTGCCAAATGTGCTAGATGAAGTTCCATCCAGTGAATCAATCAAGCTAATGGGAACTGGAGAAATTATACCTTCTGAAGCTCATCCTGAAGAAGAACTTATCATCTCAGCACCTGATCAACCTGAAGACAATGCTCAGCCTGAAGACATTCCCTCTAACAACGACAATGATCAGCAAGAGCAAAATCTTCGCCCTGTACATCCTCGTGTTGCCAATGAAGTGCAGACTGAAAGAATAATTGATAGCATCAATGCACCCGGTCCACTCACTCGTTCAAGGGCAACTCAGCTAGCAAATTTCTGTGGGCACTTCGCATTCGTCTCAATAACAGAACCCAAGAAAGTTGAAGAAGCCTTCATGGAACCTGAATGGATTCAAGCTATGCAAGAAGAGCTTCAACAGTTTGAGCTGAATAATATATGGGAACTGGTTAAGCATCCCGATCCTCGGAAGCACAACATAATAGGCACAAAATGGATATACCGCAACAAACAAGATGAGCACGGTCAAGTTGTCAGAAACAAAGCTCGTCTTGTTGCTCAAGGATATACTCAAGTGGAAGGCATTGACTTCGATGAAACATTTTCTCCTGTGGCTAGACTTGAAGCCATACGCATACTGCTGGCCTATGCAAATCATCACAACATAGTTCTTTATCAAATGGATGTGAAGAGCGCCTTTCTCAATGGCAAGATTGAAGAAGAAGTGTATGTTGCACAACCACCTGGCTTTGAAGATCCAAAACATCCTGACATGGTATACAAGCTCAACAAGGCACTGTATGGCCTCAAACAAGCCCCTCGGGCCTGGTATGACACACTCAAATACTTCCTGAAGAGCAAAGGCTTCATACCTGGTTCCCTCGACCCCTCTTCACGAATACATATGATGGTGGACTGTTTGTGTGCCAAATATATGTGGATGACATTATCTTCGGGTGCACCAATCAGAAGTACAGTGAAGAGTTTGGATTTATGATGCAAGAGCAATATCAAATGTCTATGATGGGAGAGCTGAAGTTCTTTCTCGGTCTTCAAATACGACAGCAACGCAACGACATCTTCATATCTCAAGAGAAGTATCTCAAAGATTGCCTGAAGAAGTTCGGTATGCAAGACTGCAAAGGCTTCACAACGCCAATGCCAGCCAAGCATCATCTGGGTCCTGACGACAATGGTAAAGAGTTCGATCAAAAGGTATACCGCTCCATGATTGGTTCTTTACTTTATCTATGTGCATCTAGGCCAGATATTATGCTTAGTGTTTGCATGTGTGCTCGATTCCAAGCGGCACCAAAGGAGTCGCATCACTTAGCTGTGAAGCGAATTCTTCGATATTTGGCTCACACCCCAACTCTAGGATTATGGTATCCAAAGGGCTCAGAGTTTGCTCTGGTTGGATTCTCGGATGCTGATTATGCTGGTGACAAAGTGGATCGCAAGTGTACATCAGGCACATGTCATTTTCTGGGACGATCACTTGTATGTTGGTCTTCAAAGAAGCAGAACTGTGTATCTCTCTCCACTATTGAATCTGAATACATTGCTGCTGGATCTTGCTGTGCTCAGCTTTTGTGGATGAAGCAAACACTCAAGGACTATGGCATTCATCTGAAGCAAGTGCCACTCTACTGCGACAACGAAAGCGCCATCAAGATTGCCAACAACCCAGTTCAGCACTCGAAGACAAAGCACATTGAAATTCGTCATCACTTTCTCAAAGATCATGTTGTGAAGGAAGATATTGATATCATACACGTCAACACTGAAGAGCAATTGGCAGATATCTTCACCAAGCCCTTGGATGAGAAGAGATTTTGCAAGTTACGGTGTGAGCTAAATATCCTGGAATCCTCAAATGTCCTGTGATCAGGCACACATCCTAACCCTTATGCATATTGATGACTTAGATGTGCAACACACGAAGTAAAGTATATCTTCAACCAATGAAGACATACATTCTAAGTGTGAATACATTAATGTGGAATTTGACTTCGGAGCGCCACGATAATTGTGCGCCGTGTCTGGGTCTAATACTTCCCATACGGTGGGTAACGCCACCACCAAATATTCTATTTAAAGTGTTTCACTCATGGCGTTACCTTGCTATGTCTTCACATTTGGTTTGGCTTCAATCTCAACATGTTTTCATGATTATCTTCACTATGTTGATTATATATATATATACTAGTGTTCTGTCCTCTACAGCATTCACTTATAGCTATGTCTTCTTGTTGAATCTTTTGAACTAAGTGAATGTGATCGGACCCTAACCTCTCTATGCTTTCTATCTCAAACTCTATCTCTCCAAATCATATGCATTCTATTGAAACTGTCGAATGTCTTCTCTGCGTCCTTGTCAGCAGAAGATACAGAGACAAACCTTAAGTCCGCTTTCAATGCTCATTCCTCCACATGAAACCTGGAGAAGTAGGAACGACTACCTGACAATCCAGGCGTGCGTGGGACGTGGAACAAACCCCAAAATTCTGCATGATGGCCATGTGTTCCTCAGATGCGAATCACCAGGGCCACCTATGTAATAACGCAGTGCCGCCCCTGTACCTATAAATACACACTTCACAGCGGTCATTATCTCTTCTTCCACTCTCGCACGAACCCTAGCGCCACTACTAGCCCTCGACGACGCCGGCGACGAAGCGCTTCGCTGCCGCAACCTCTCCGACGCCGTCTTCACGTCGACCACGGACATCATCCTCTCCGCCGTCACTGTAGGTGTCCTCCGTCGCCAAGTTAGGGCACGGAAGATCGAACTGCTCGGCCTCCTCTTCCACTCCGTCTAGCAGTTCTTAGTGTGGTAAATAAAACTTCCTTTTTACGGCACCGTTGATCCTATGTCTTTGTCACTTTCTACCACAAGCAGTTTCTATTCACACAAGTTAGATCTCTCTCATACTGCATCTTATAACATGCCTAGTATATTCACTTATGCTTCACAAAGTAGTTAGATTCCTCACTTGTACTGATCTCTGGATTCGTACAAATCTGGAACCAACTCCTTATTTATGAGTGAATGTCTTCGCACGATGAGGTCAATGTCTTCTAAACTGATTTATATTCAAAATCTTCTGAGAATGCATATGACCTCTTCCCCTTCCCTCGCACCTTAATGATGTCACAGGTACATGTCCATGGGAGAATCCCTTGGTTCTCATAGTCTGCATTCATTTGCAGAATTCTTACAACATCATATCAATTCTCCCGAAGCCAGTTCCTGTCTGTCTAGCAAGCGAAAGCCCTTGAAGCCTTTGAACGTATTGAAGCCTTTCAGTTTAAAGTTCATGGCTTCAGAGAAATCAGCAAGAAGGGTGGCAGAAAGCGTCGTGGAGAAACATCAAGAGATCTGCCAGATGACCTCTCAGAACTGTACAAGACAGATCCTGAAGAGGATTACAATCAGCGCAAAACACGAATCCAATGGATTCGACGCTATTGGGCAGAACAGTGGTTCAAGTACAGATTTGTGACAAAGGAATATGCTGAAAAGAATGCCATCAAGCGACCATGGGGAGACATCCTCTACAAAAATCTTCAACCCAGGACCAGAGATGAAGCCATTGAACAAGGCTTCTATCCCTGCATGGTCCATGGACCACAGCCTGCGGATGCTGACCCATCGTCACTGCTATGGTGTCGTGACGACATTCTGTTCAAGCGCAACTTTCAGTTTGCCCAGAACTCAGCGAAGCAGAACAAGAAGACATTGGGACTATACTTCAACCCTGGTCCTTCTGCTCCAAGGGCTGACGGCACCCGTGATGTAGAACCCAATGTCGTCGGTCCTTTCTACAACCTTGAAGGTCTCATCACCCATATCTTGGTTCAAGGGACAGCCGTGAATGAGCCTGCAGCTGACGCTGAATTAGATGAAGCGCCTGCAGCGCCGAAGCCAAAGAAGTTGAAGAAGCCTAAAGCTTCAAAGCCTGGCCCTTCACCAAAAATCTCACGGGCGAAGCCACTGGCAACTACATCTCCTGAAGATAGTGTGCAGTCTGAAGATTTGTCATGCATCTCCAAGCCCCAGAAGGTCAAGATGCCTCTACCACACACCGGCCAAGAGCTAACTGCTGTTGCCATTCTGCGCAATGATGCCATTGATCTATCAAGTGATGAAGATCTTGCAGATGACGCTCTTGAGCAACTCATCAAGAGCAAAGAAGAAGCAGAAATCTTCAATGATCTGCCGCTCTTTGATGTAACAATCATCCACAACTTCATTGATGAGTGGTTTGACACGCCAAACATCAGCTTCGACGATCTCCAACTACCAATTGGCCTCAGTATCGCCTTCCATGGCGCCATTGCTTCAGAGTTAGCCATAGCCCAGCGCATTGTTGAACTGAAGCAGAAGATTGACTTTGAGAAATCTCAGTTCAAAAAGCATATGGCCAAGCTCAGCGTGCAAGACGTGAAGAGCTTCAAGATTATGCTGCACGAGCTCAAGGAAGCCTTTCTAAAGAAACATGCAGAAGCTCAGGGTTCTCGTGAGCGCATGAAGGTCCTGGCTGATAGGTGTGTGCAAGCCTATAATGAGGCTGAGAAGCGCAAGGCCCTTGGGCGTCCTGGCATCGACCCCAGGATGGCTGCCAAGAAGACGAAGAAGCCCGCTATGGCTGAACCCGAAGCACCAAGGCAGGAAGCAGATCCCCTTGTCTTCCCAACTAGCATGACTGGCCCGAAGCCAAAGGTCAGGTCAACCGCTTCAGAACTGAAGAAGACCAGGACTGCTGAGGCTGAAGCAAGGAAGAGAAAACATCCTGAAGCCTCTGCTACTGCCGCCGCCAAGAAGAAAAGAAAGACCAAGAAGGAACGGGCTGCTCCCACAGAGCCATTGATTGTTGAACCCATTTCCATGGTTCACCCCGACGCCGATCCACAAGAACGTCAACTGACTGTCCATGAGCCTGCTTTCACAGAGGCTCATGAAGCTGAAGACTTTCCAGCAGCTGATCCCATCGCTGCTGAAGACATTGGTCACCATGACCATGTTGAATATGATGCATCCCTTCCTCAGCTAGAGCACCAACAGGTATCATCGCCTATGCTCACGCACAGCGAACTCATCAGCATTGGTCGTCCACTGACGCCAATTGCACAGGATGCTTCATGGGCGGATCGCCCACAAGAGGAAGAAGACTTTGCGGCCCAGCCAACAGCAGCTCCACAGGCGTCACCCATGTTGCGCAGGCTTCGCAAAGGTCCAAGGACTCAAGTCTCTGCTGAAGACAATCCGGTTGCATCAGCCGCTGAAGAAGAAGTCCCACAAGTTGCCACTCCCCTGTCCCACCAAGAAGCGGTTCTCGAGGAGAACGTGATCGCGACCGACCCTCCTGCTCGTCAAGTGGAGGTTGAACATCTTGAGGCTGCCACCACCAACACCACTGAAGCCACTGATGTTGTCATGGCTGAAGCTAATGTGGAGCCCTCACCAACAAAAGCACCAGAAGTCAGCGAAGCCACTGATCTCGCCGCTTCTGTTCCTGCGTCTGCTGCCGGTCCCCAGTTCGACTATCATGTTGAGCACAGGCCTTAGGTGCAGAAGCCAATCCCAAGATTGCCAAGGTTCCCAGGTCCTGCATCAGCACCTGGCTCCTTCAATCTCAATGGCTTCAGAGCAGACAACACATTCTTTAATAGCTCTAGGAACCCCTACTCAAGGGAAAGAATATCATCTGATCGGTTCTGGAGTTATCCGCAGCGAAGCTATTACTCATGCGTTCTTTACAACCAAGGTCGCATCTTCCCACACAAGCGCCTTGACATTGAAGCAATAGCTGGTCTGCCCTGTCTGGAAGAAGCTCTGGATTACTTCAAAGAGGTTGGACTGCTGCCGTTCGTCACTGACCAAGAGCATTGGAATGAAGAGTTGTTGCTCCAATTCTATGCCACACTTCACATCCGCGGGCATAGCAGAGATCCGAAGACTTGGGTCCTGGAGTGGATGACAGGAAACGTTCATCACGAAGCCAAAGCCTTTGACATCATTGAGCTCACTGGTTTGACCACTCCTGGCGATCTCTACGAGCATGGCTGTCAGCTTCATAGTGAAGCTATTGAGAGCATCTTTCAGAAGATTGAACCTAATATGAGTCAGATGCTCAGTATGATGAAGCCATTGCCCCAAGATGCTGCTTATCCCACGGAGTTCTTCGTTGAAGACCTTGAGTATCTGCCAAGAACCATTTATCACATCATAAGGCGAACTCTCTGGCCAATCAAAGGACATTCTCCCCATGCCAAGATGGAAGGTGCAATGAAGACTTTGGTCTTCTATATTCTTCATGGAAAATGCTTCAATACACAGGATTTCTTCATTCGCCAACTTGCTGCATCTGGCTCTGATCTGTTTGGTTTGAAGTTCTACGCCCCTTGGGTGATGCGGCTGATCAAACTTCACTCCGCTATCTCATATCAGCCCTCTGCCCGCAATCATAGGATCTTTTTGCCTGATGTGGATATGTCTATTAAAGCCATCTATCCTGAGCCTGCCAAGGAACCTCTAAGTCTTCATAATGCAGAGCATCAAAGTTTTTCTCAGAATGTTGAAGGCATTGAAGCCGTAACTCGTGTGTATCCTTTGGCTGGCACTACACGTGCACCGCATCCTGCTCTCACTGAAGCCACTGACAATACAACTGCTCCACGACCCAAGAAGCGCACTTGTGTTCTCAACGACCGAGAGCTTCTTGTGGCTCTTCATCAGAAATAGGATAGGCATCATGACTGGCTAAAGCGTCAAATGCAAAGCCTCTTGGTGGATGTTAATCGCATTCGCAATCTTGCCACCAAGAATGCTTTTGTTGCCCATGAAACCTCTCGCCGCACATGGAAAGGGCTGACGCTGATGTGTTCTGGAGATGATCTTCAAGAGGATGGCTTCTCGGAGCGATTCAAGTTTGACTCCACACCTCCTCGAAGGGCAGTGCTGCGACGAACTTCATCCCTTGAAGACTCTGAGTTCTCTTCCTCTGCTGCAACTGTGAATGCTAGAGTGATCGAGGATGAAGACGATGCTACTTCACCGCCACCTCCTTCAGCACGCTTCGACTCTGCTACAAGCTCTTCTGCACCGCCAAACACCACCAACGACCCTGCTGCTTCACCTACTCTTCATGGGAACGAGTAGATGCTCTATGTCTTCAAACCTTTTTGGTCCTTACTGACAAAAGGGGGAGAAGCATATGAGTTTTATAAGTCTTCAAGCGGGTCCATATGGGTGAGCGCTTTATATTTTGCTTCGTGCTTACAACTCTCATTTTGCTACATTTGGTTCTTTCAGTTGTAACACTTAAACTCGATGGTCGTCTGCTACTTATTTGCCACCTTGTGTTGTGATGATAAATTCCGCATGTGCGACGATAAATTCCGCACTTAGATCATTCTGCAGACGTCCATTTTCCATTATGCATGCCATTATCTTCACATACTTTCTCATGCATAGTGGATTGTCATCATAAGTTGAAGTGGATCTCCACAAGTACAACCTGCCATGTGCATTTGCATTCCAAAAGAAAATTACTTATATGCACATCTTCAGGGGGAGCCCTTGCAACTTATGAAGACAATTCCTTATCCTTTACAATTTCATAGACTATATTCCTCGTTGAAAACTTCAACTAGTTTGTCATCAATCACCAAAAAGGGGGAGATTGTAAGTGCATCTAGTGCCACCCCTAGTTGGTTTTGGAGTATTGACGACAAACCTAGTTGAGGGACTAATGTGTTTGTGAGAATTGCAGGATAACACAGGTAGAAGTCCCTCATTGATTCGGTTTTCCTACCAGAGATGACCCCTAAAAATGTATGAAGACATTGAAGTCAAAGGTGGTATATGAAGATATTCACATTGAAGACTATGACAAGAGAAGACATCGCATGAAGCCTATGGAGCTCGAAGACTTAGATCTTTCGTAGGTCTTTTTCTTCCTCTTTGTTGAGTCATAGGAACCACCGTACTGTTAAGTGGGGTCCAAGAGAACCAGTCAGAATGACTGAAGTGATGCTTAAACAAAACCTATGTCTTTGAGTGAAGACTTTGAGAGCGAATCTTGTCCAGAGTCGGACAAGTCAGCTTTGCTTGTAGCCCAAGTAAAGTTGTCGTGTGAGTTTGAAATCTGACCGTTGGAACACGTGTCAGTTCCTTAGTGACCCAGGGTCATTTCGGACAAATCAGGTCGGGTTGCCAAGTGGCTATAAATAGCCCACCCCCTACAACCATAAACGGTTGGCTGCTCAGATTCAGAGTACGGCTTTTGTCGTTTGAGAGCAACCCACCTCGAAGCCTTTGAGAGAGAATTCCTTGCGAGGATAAAGCCCTAACCACCCAGAGCCAAAGACAATTAGGCATCACTTAAGTCTTCTTGTCTGTGTGATCTGAAGACTTATTACACTTGAGGACTGTGCATCCTCCAGCCGGTTAGGCGTCGCGTTCTGAGCATCCAAGAGACATTGTGGATTGCCGGTGAACGAAGTCTGTGAAGGTTTGGGAGTCTACCTTGAAGACTTACCAGAGTGATTGGGCGAGGTCTGTGTGACCTTAGCTCAAGGGGAATACGGTGAGGACTGGGTGTCCTGAGCTGCGTGTTCAGGACTGGGTGTCCGGGACTGTGTGTCCTCAGGTTTAAATACCTAGCCGCCCTAACCAGATGTACAGTTGTCACAGCAACTGGAACTGGTCCAACAAATCATTGTCTTCAACGTGTCACTTGTTTCATCCTTTCCTTCCCTTTACTTAGTGTTGGTCCTTGTGAAGTCATTGTATGATTGCACTATCTTTTATCTTCACTGAGTGACTGCGTTTTCTGTTTGGCTTCATAATATCTTCCTACCTGATCCTTACTACATTGCTGCTATTAGTCATTGTGCTTTCACTCCATTGAATACTTGACTATGGCTTACCTAGTGTAGTCTACCTTCCGCTGCAGGGTAATAGGTTTATTTCTATCATTTGTCTTCATAACTTCCACGTCTTGAAGACTTTCATAAAAATCGCCTATTCACCCCCCCCCCCCCTCTAGTCGATATAACACACTTTCAAGCCCGACATGATAAGACATAAATGCCCTTCAATGATATGACCGTTAGGTGGATAGATATTTTGGGACAGCTGGCGCATAGCACAGCAATGGTCGGAATTTTGAGTAGCAAAATCCTCAGGTCTATCATGTTCCTCACTGTGTAGGCAATCCGCACTGGCGAATTCCTAACTCCTCAGTCATGACAAATTCCTCAGAGACCAGAAGAACTTCATCTTTGTCACTGGAGAAATTGACTGAACTGTATGAGATTTCCAATGGCTTCACTCGAAGGGATTGGTAGGTGTAGGATTTTGAGTTGAGCATCACATGGAAATTTTTCCTTAGTATTTCCTTGACCCCCTTTCACAGTACAGTGTTTCCTAGGACTCAAGAAAGAGAAAAAACAAAACTATGAAAACGAAAGTCTTCAAGCTTCATATTCCTCGCGTGAATATCAAGTCTTCACGGACACACCAATTTCTTCACTTTCAAAGTCTTCATGAAAGTCTTCAGAAATATCAAAATCTTCAGTCAAAGATATTTATTTTTAGGGGTCGACTTTTCCTGTAAATATCAAACTCCTCATAGACTTATAGACCTGTGTACACTCACAAACGCATTAGTCCGTTAACCTATAAGTCTTCAATACACCAAAATCACTAAGGGGCACTAGATGCACTTATAATCTCCCCCTTTTTGGTGATTGATGACAATATTGGTTAAGTTTTCAATGGGGATAAACATATGAAGTGTAACTACTGATATTGAGGAATTTGATTGCAAGATATAGAAGAACTCCCCCTGAATATGTGCATAGTGAGGAATTTGCTTTTGAAGCAATGCACACTTGAAGAGTTGAATCATGTAGATCCCCCCCTATATCTTGTAATTCATACACGCATTTAACATATAATATGAAGAATTTGAAATGCATGATGAAATATGGTGCCTGATGAAATTCAGCATGCGTGCAATAATATTAACGAGGAATAAGCATGCAGAATAGTGCATCAAAAGTATCAGAGCACCATCGGGTTTAAGATTACAACTCGATCCAATAAAGTTTCAGAAGAACAAGAGTTGTAACTTAGCAAAAAAACGCCCATATAGTAGACCCGCTTGAAGACTAACTCATATTTCTCCCCCTTTGTCATCGAATGACCAAAAGGATCGAAAATGAGGACTAACGCCCCTGAAGATAATCAAGTTGATGAAGGAGCGCCAGCGTTGTTGGGGTCGTTTGTTGATGTAGGGCCTGCCGCAGTGTCGTCCAAATCTTCATGTTCATCAGTGTTGCGCGATGAAGAATATGAGCTGGCCACCAGAGAAGGAACCTTGACCTTCTTGAATTTCTTCGGTGGAGGTGCAGACCAGTCAAAATCTTCTTTGAGACCCATGTTCTTCAGATCTTCTTCACCATACAGATGTGACAGGATTGCCCAGGTGCGACCGAAGACTTGATGGAGGTAGTAGTGGTTTTTCTTCACTGCATTGTGTGTGGCAGTCATGTTGTGAAGAAGTGAACCAAACTGACGCTTAACCCATTTGTGATTTCGATCC
This sequence comes from Triticum dicoccoides, assembly GCF_002162155.2. Taxonomy (NCBI): domain Eukaryota; kingdom Viridiplantae; phylum Streptophyta; class Magnoliopsida; order Poales; family Poaceae; genus Triticum; species Triticum dicoccoides. The sequence goes on from NC_041386.1 coordinate 111,751,482, forward strand.
ACCTTCTGGTGAAGACTAAGCAGAAGTTCATGGTCAGTCATCACGCATGGAGCAGTGGCTTGAGGAGTGGACTTGGGTGCATTGGCAGAGTCATGTGTGGCAGAGTCATCATTGGTGGAATAAGATACAGCTTTGCGAAACTGACCATCCAATGGACGAATGACTTCATCTATTACAGCTGGTGCCTTGCTCTTTCCATCAACTGAGGAATATGTCTGCTTGAGGACTTCAATTGGGGGAAAGTAGCTGAGGTGATTCTGAAAATCAGCTTTGTAGTTAAGTGAAGACCTTGTCCTGAGGAATCTCATAATCCAAGGTGCATAAGGCTTCAGCTCAAACGGAGACAGTGCAACATTGGCCATAGTCCTCATGAAGAAATCGTGATAATTGACTGGAATGCCATGAACGATGTTGAATACCAGATTCTTCATGATGCCAACAATTTCCTCATCAGATGAGTCGTGGCCTTTGATGGGACTGATTGTCCTCGTAAGAATACGATAGACAGTTCTGGGCACGTACAACAATTCCTTCACGAGGAATTTGGTTCTTGGTGCTTGACCTGGCTTCAAAGGTTTCATCAGCACCTGCATGTAATGATGTGTGAGCTCAGGTTCACTGTAGATGTAGCGAGCTTCTTCAAGGGGAGGACTGAGTGGTAGAGCACGAAGCAATTCAGAGGCTGGTGCAGTGTAGTGAGTATTTTCAGACATCCAGTCCAGCACCCATGAATTCACATCTTCAGCATCTTCGGTGATGTGCAGCATTGCATAGAATTAAAGAATCAGTTCTTCATTCCAATCGCAGATGTCAGAGCAAAAGTTTAGCAGTCCAGCATCGTGAAGAACACTGAGGACTGGTGCGAAGCACGGCAGAGATTCCATATCCACGTGAGGAATATGCTCATGGTAGAAGATCTTCTCCTTGTTGAACAACACTAAGGAATAGAAATTGGCTTGACTGGTAGTCCAGAAACGCCTCTTCCTAATGCGAGCAGAGTCATATGGGTTGTAATCTTCGAATAATGCATGCTCACCGAAGAAATCATCAGCCTTGAACTTTTGCTTGCGTGAGAATGGATCCTTTGGCTTCGGCAGAGGAGTGTCAGTGAGTTGCATCACGACCTCAGGAATCTCAATCACAGGTTCTTCAGGCTGAGGAATTTCTGGTTCCTCCTCAGTGACAGTCTGCATCGTTGGTTGTTCAGCAGCAGCAGTTTCTTCAGCGCTAGTGGCTGGAATTTCCTCATGGACAGATGCAGTGGGATGAGTTTCTTCAGAGCCCATGTGAACAGTTTGTGTGGGGGACTGAGGAATTTGTTGTAGAGGGGTGAACATTGGAGAGTTTGGATGCTGACTTTCCCAGGATTCATCACTGATTACGGGTGTGGAGTAGCCAATGTCCACATCTTCATCTTCCATTTATTCAATGCCAGCCTCTTCAGCTGTGAACTAAGGCATAGGCGAGGAGATGATAGGTGTTGAAGGGATCGCATCCACTTCAATTTCTTCATCCAACGGTTCAGACGAAGCAGCAGAAGGAGTTTCTTCATCAGATCCGCTGGGGATCACATATTCTTCATCAAAAGGAATAAGGTCCTTTGATGGCCTGGTTGAGATGGGAACAACATCAAACAGATTTGCAAATGAACTTGTCATAGGCTTCATTTTCTTTGGAGCTGAAGAATCTGAAGCAACTGATGCTTTCCTTTTCTTCACTGCAGCACGCTCTGCAGCCTTGGGCTTCTTCACATCTAATGCAGATGGAAGGATTGGAGTTGAAGTTGGTGCAGGAGCAGCTGAGGAATCTGGTTGATTTTCTTCAGGCACAACTGATGCAGTTGCCCTGAGTTCTTCAGTTTCTTCAGGCACACCACTAGTGGGTGCCCTGGCAATTTCTTCAGCAGCTGGAATGCAGTCATCAGCTCTGGAACTCACATTATCTTCACCAGCCCGATTGTCATCAGCGGTGCTGACATTTTCTTCAGTAGGCTGAGCAGATGCTTCAGCTTGAGGAATTTCCTGTTGCATTGGGGCTGCAACATTGGAAGTGAAGTTATCCGCAAGTTTTACAAAACAAACCTTGGCTCCAAGCCAATCAGCGCGATATGCATCAAAGTCATCACTGAGTTTCTTAATCTCAGTCTGAATAGTGACAAGTTCTTCAGTTGTCATAGAGATAACGTTTTTCTTCAGATAGCGCTCTTTCTTGTACTGCGCTTTCTTGATCTGCCTGCCCTTCTCAAATTTCCACTTTTCTTCTTGAATGAAGTGGGTCAGCATGTGACTCTGGCCAGGAGTCAGCTTGAAGTCAGGCAAGGGAGTGTTGGGGTCCTTGTGCCAATCATCAATATAGTTGAGGATCATCTTGGGATCCAAAAGCAGTGGCACCTCTGATCCTTTGGCTCTAGCGGCCCTATCTTGCCTGTCTCTGATGATTTCTGCAAGTTCATCATCATCAGCTTCGTCTTCATCAGACGACACTTGAAAAGCGACTTGCTTCTTTTGAGGACTTGGGGCGAGGACCTCGTCCAGCAGTGGCCTTTGTCTTCAGCAGTGAGAGGCCAGCTGAGGAACTTGGTGCAGCTGAGGAATTAGCTGAGACACCTGAGGCAATAGAGATGCCGGCAGTCCTTTGGCACGAGGCGAGATGCACTGGTGCTGAGGATTTAGTTGGAACAACTGAAGGCTTTGGCGGAGGAGCTGAGGACTTTGGAGGAACAGGAGCAGCATGAGGAATTTTTCGTGAGGGCTTTGAGGATTCTGGCCGTGAGGGCATTGCTGAGGAACTTGGCCTTGAGGGCATTGTTGGTGAAGCACTTGGCTTGCGCGCAGACTTCTTTGACATAACCTTCTTTGACTTGACAGCAAAGGCCTCAGCAGAGGCAGCAGCAGCAGCAGCGGAGTCTTCATTAAATTTCCTCCCTACTTCTCTGGCTTGCTTAGCCAGCTTGGCTTGGCGCTTGGCCCATTCATTAGGATAGTCCTCACCGCGCTTGAGGCTGGTGGGATCAGCGATTTGGCTAGGTGCCAATGGAGCTCTTGGGCATGGAGGATTGAGTGTGAATTTCTTCATGTACTTAGGAGTGACATATCTGTACTCCCTCCATTCTCTTGCCCATCTCCTCTCTATCTTCTGAATGCGCACTTTGCGCTCATTCTTGGTTTCCTCAGTAGGTGTGCAGTACCCAGCATATATGTCATCAGGGATCTCAAACGTTGTATTTACCTCAGGCCTCTTTCCTCCCTTCTGTGGCTTCTTACCGTCATCCATTTTCTTCAGTTGAGGAATTTGAACAATTGAATTCTCTGAAGAAGTATGCAACTTTTCTTCGAGGAACGCTGCAAATGAGTTAAGTTGATGAGAACCTAGTGATTCAGCAGCTGACATGTGTACCTATGAACAGAGTATAGTTGCGAGGAATTTGGAGAGGTCATATGCGTTCTCAAAGGGTTTTTCAAAAGAACAAGTTAGAGGAATTTGACCAGATGAGTCTTGAAGAATTTCACTAAGCGTTCTTTGTTTTAGGTTCCAGAGATGTGTATATTAAAAATCCACACATTTGAGGAATCTTGAAGAAAAAACATGTCTTAGAGAAACGAGTCAAGAACAGATGACTTGTGAGGTGTTTAGTGTGTGAATCTATGAAGAAAAACACCTTTGAAGATTTTGAAGATACTCATTCGAATCAACGAGGGTAGTAAAAGTAACTTTTAATTACCCTGGACGAAGAACACGACGAACTGGAGTGAGGAGATGTGAAATTCGTCTGTGCAGATCTTCCACGCCCTAACTTGGCGGAGGAAGATAGCTACGACGATGGCGGAGTGAAGATTTCTGCGGTCTGCGTGAGTACATCGGCGACGAGGTCGAGGCAGTGAAGCTCTTCCTCACCGGCAGCGATGAAGTAGCGACGGCACTAGGGTTTGAGAAGCTCGAGCTGGAGAGAGAGGTCGAGCGGAGTAAAAGAAGTGAGGAAGGGAAGGAGGGGTATTTATAACCACGGTGAAAAATTGTTTGCCCGAAGAAATTGGACGAACGTGCCCCTGACCCTTCTCATTCGCATGACATGTGTCACCCACGTAGTGAGAGGTGGAGATCGTGTTAGATCGTGGGTGAGTGGATAAGTGTATCGTGGGATGCGGAACGGTTTGAGCGGCAAAGCCGAAAATTTCAATAAGATAGGTTTTAAAGTTCCGTTCGCAATTTCTTCAGCTGACAAGGATATAGTGAAGATTTTGAACGAGTTTCAAATAGAACGCGCATGAAGAATTTGTGAACAGATTGGGTTGAGGATAGCATAGAGGGGAAGAGTCCGATCACATTCACTTAGCAGACAACCAACTTGAAGAAATAGCACTAAGTGAATGTTGTAGAGGACATAAACTCATATATATATATATATAGCCAATGAAGAAAAACGACGGAACCAGTGAAGACTATGCAAAGTTGAAGAATATGAATAATTTGAGGAATTTCAACTTTTGGTGGTGGCGTGACTGACCGTATAAGAATGATGATTTCAGACACCACGTACAATTATCGTAGGGTTCTGAGAATCAAATTCTTGATTAATTTCTTCACACTAAGAGTGTTATTCTTCATTGATTGAAGAAAAACGTTTCTTCATGTGTTGCACATCTAAGTCATCAATTTTGCATGAGTGTTAGGATGAGTGTCCTTTTCAAAGAACATTCGAAGATTCTAGGATATTTAGCTCACACCGCAACTTGCTAAATCTCTTCTCATACAAGGGCTTTATGAAGATATCGGCTAGCTGTTCTTCAGTCTTCACATGCTCAATAGAAATGTTGCCCTTCAACACATGATCACGAAAAAAATGATGACGAATCTGAATGTGCTTTGTCTTCGAGTGCTGAACTGGGTTGTGAGGAATCTTGATGGCACTCTCACTGTCACAGAAGAGAGGCACATTCTTCATGTTGACGCCGTAGTCCTTGAGAGTTTGCTTCATCCATAGCAATTGGGCACAGCAAGAACCAGCGGTAATATACTCAGCTTCAGCAGTAGATAGTGATATGCAGTTCTGTTTCTTCGAGGACCAACAAACCAAAGATCGTCCGAGGAAATGACATGTACCAGATGTTGACTTGCGGTCCACACGATCACCAGCATAGTCAGAGTCAGAATATCCAATGAGATCAAAAGTCGAGCCCTTGGGGTACCATAATCCAAGTGTTGGTGTGTGAGCTAGATATCGAAGAATATGCTTCACAACCTTATGGTGTGATTCCTTCGGTGTAGCTTGAAATCGGGCACATATGCAAACACTAAGCATTATATCTGGCCTAGATGCACATAAGTACAATAAGGAACCTATCATGGAGCGGTATACCTTATGATCGAAGTCAATACCATTCTCATTAGTGCACAGATGGCCATTTGTGGGCATAGGAATTTTGATTCCTTTGCAATCTTGCATGCCGAATTTCCTTAGTACATCCTTGAGGTATTTCTCCTGAGATATGAATATGCCATTGCGTTGTTGACGAATTTGAAGACCTAAGAAGAATTTCAACTCTTCCATCCTAGACATTTGATATTCTTCACTCATCATATAGGCAAATTCATCACTATAACGTTGGTCAGTACAGCCAAAGATAATATCATCAACATATATTTGGCCCACAAACAATTCACCATCATAAGATTTAGTGAAAAGAGTAGGGTCGAGTGAACCGGGTTTGAAGCCTTTCTTCATGAGTTCCTTCAAGGTATCATACCAAGCCCGTGGGGCCTGCTTGAGGCCATAGAGGGCCTTGTTGAGTCTGAAGACTTTGTCAGGATTCTTTGAATCTTCAAAACCTGGGGGTTGAGCAACATATACTTCTTCCTCAAGCTTACCATTGAGGAATGCACTTTTCACATCCATTTGATATAAAGTGATATCATGATGGTTAGCATAAGCAAGTAATATGCGAATAGCCTCAAGTCTAGCAACAGGTGCAAAAGTTTCATCGAAATCAATTCCTTCAACCTGTGTGTAACCTTGAGCTACAAGCCGTGCCTTATTCCTCACCACAAGGCCATTTTCATCTTGCTTGTTGTGGTAGATCCACTTTGTGCCGATGATATTGTGCTTGCGAGGATCTGGACGTTTGACCAGTTCCCAGACATTGTTGAGCTCAAACTGATGTAATTCTTCTTGCATGGCCTGAATCCACTCAGGCTCCAGAAATGCTTCATCTACCTTAGTGGGCTCTGTAATAGAGACAAAAGCATAGTGCCCACAAAAGTTAGACAAATGTGAAGCTTTTGAGCGTGTGAGAGGACCTGGCGCTTTGATGTCATTGATGATCTTTTCAACTTGCACTTCTTTTGCAATGCGAGGATGAGCTGGTTGTCGTTGAAGAATTTGATCGGCGTTTTCTTCGGCACCATTTTCTTCAGCATTTTCTTCAGGTGCATTAGCCCGACGTTCTTCATGTTCTGAAATGAATTCTTCAGCAGATTCTTCAGTAGGAATGACATCCTCAGTAGCCTTGAACTTGATAGTTTCCTCAGGTGCTGGTTCATCTATCACAGTAGGTAGGTGCTCCCTTTGCGAGCCATTAGTTTCATCGAACCGCACATCTACAGTTTCAACAACTTTGTGAAGAACGTTGTTGAAGACTCTGTAGGTGTGCGAGTCCTTTCCGTAACCAAGCATAAAACCTTCATGTGCTTTCGGTGCAAATTTTGAGTTGTGATGAGGATCTCTAATCCAACATTTAGCACCGAAGACTTTGAAATAACTTACATTGGGTTTCTTATCAGTGAGGAGTTCATAGGCAGTCTTTTTGAAGAATTTGTGAAGATATACTCTGTTGATGATGTGGCATGCAGTATGAATTGCCTCAGTCCAGAAACGACGAGGCGTTTTGTATTCATCAAGCATAGTGCGAGCCATCTCAGCAAGAGTCCTGTTCTTGCGCTCCACGATGTCATTCTGCTGAGGAGTGTAAGGAGCAGATAACTCATGAGTAATACCAAGTTCATCAAGATAGTCATCGAGACCAGAATTCTTGAACTCAGTGCCATTGTCACTTCTGATGTGCTTGATCTTCACACCAAAGTTGGTTGAAGCCCTCAAGGGAAATCGTTTGAAGACTTCCTGCACTTCATGTTTGTAAGTAACAAGGTGTACCCATGTGTAGCGAGAATAATCATCAACAATAACAAAGCCATATTGAGATGCTTCATTTGAAATTGCAGAATAATGATTAGTACCAAAGAGATCCATGTGAAGCAATTCAAATGGGCGAGTGGTGGTCATGATATTCTTTGCTGGATGCTTGGCCTTCATCATCTTCCCAGCTTCACAGGCTCCGCATAGGTGATCCTTGAGGATTTTGACATTCTCGATGCCAATGACATGCTTCTTCTTTGCAAGCGTGTGCAAATTCCTCATGCCTGCATGACCAAGTCGTCGATGCCAGAGCCAGCCTTCTGAAGCTTTTGCAAGTAAGCACATGGCTGGTTGTGGTCCTGTAGACAAATCAAGAATATACAGGTCTCCTCTCCTAAAGCCTTCAAAGACTTTGGAATTGTCAACTTCCATAACCACAACACAACGGTACTTGCCAAAGACAACAACCATAACAAGATCACAAAGCATTGAGATAGACATAAGGTTGTATCCTAAGGACTCAACAAGCATGACTTTGTCCATGTGTCGATCCTTTGTAATCGCAACCTTACCTAGACCCAATACCTGACTTTTTCCTTTGTCAGCAAAGATGATATGCTTCAGATGCGATGGAGATAATGGAGCATCCATCAATAGATTCTTATCACCAGTCATGTGGTTTGTACATCCACTATCGAGGACGCACTCAGTGGCTTTGGGTTGATCATCCTGCAGACGAATTAGTGCAGCTTACAAACTCATATACTTCATCAGTGAGGAATATGACATCAATTCATCAGATCAATTTCATCAAGTAAAAGAACTGATAAAGCAATATGAGGACGTGAGAAATGAAAGTTCATTTCTTCATGATTAGCCTACGTCCTATCAGGCATGCTCAGGTCTCCAGCAAATTCTTCAGACGATTACGTGCGTCTGGAGACCTGGCCCTACAGAAGAGATTAGTTCTTTTTCTTCACCACCCACATCTGAAGGGGTGGCAAAGAGTTCATCATTCTGCGAGCTCCATACGAGAAGGATGGCATAGAAGCCAGTCCATTTCGTTTCACATAAGAGGGGTTAGAGTAAGCATAAGAGTATGCAGAAAAATTCTTCGAGGACTTATGGACATAATGCTTTGAAGAATAATGCACATATCCATAATCCTTAGATCTTCCCTGTGAAACAGACGGGTTAGCCCGATGATGTTCATATGAGGACTTTGATCCATATGAGGAATTTGGTCCGTATGAGGACTTGAATCCATATGAAGAATTTGGTCCATATGAAGAATTTGATCTGGGGTTCCTATTCTTCACAGGTGGCGTCATGATGACATTCTCCTGAAGATTTTCAAGGCATTTTTTGGGAACCCAGATTTTCTTCATAGGGGAGTCGTTCCTGTAGTTAGTGCCAACATATCTAGCAAATACTTCACCATTCTAATTTTTGAACAGTTTATAGTTGGAGTCAATTGACTCATCATCAGAATGAGGAGATTCACATGCAAATCCAGATAAGTTAGATGGATCAACTGGAGGTCCCTTTGCAGCAACCCATGTAGTTTTGGGATACTGCTCAAGCTTCTAATATGTATCATCAGCATTGAGTTTCCTCTCAAAGGCGATACCCTCTTTCCTAGGGTTCCTGTTGAGGATCTGCTTTTTAAGCACATCACAAAGAGTCTGATGCCCTTTGAGGCTTTTGTACATGCCTGTCATGTACAATTCCTTCAGCCCTGCATCGTCAGTGATACTAGCAATGTCCTCAAATGAGGAATTAGTGATAGCAGAGGCATGTGAAGAATTTGAAACATTAGCAGCATTTGAACATTCAGGTGAAGAATTAGCAGATTCATGTTCAATGCACTTCAAGCATGGAGGAACAAATTCTTCCTGAGAAGCGCTGATTTGTTGAGCAAGTAATGAATCGCGCTTCTTCTGAAGATATTCATAACTCACTCTTAGCTTCTCAAGGTCTTGCTTTTTTTGAAGAATTTCATAAGAAAGCTTCTCATGATCGGATAGGAGAGTGTTATGATGACTTTGAAGATTGTCAAACCTAGTCTGAAATCTCTGAAGATTTTCAGTCAGGGCTTTAGTGCGATCCACTTCTTCACCCAACATATCATCAATTTTGTCTAGCATGTTTTGAACCTTTTCTAAAGCATTTATTGTTTTACAGGAATCTTAGCTAGTTTAGAATAGCTGGGCTTAAGATTTTCATCAGATTCATTCTCACTTGATTCAGATGAGGTATATTTGAGTACCTTGGCACCCTTTGCCATGAAGCAGTAGGTGGGAGCGTAGTCATCATCCCCTTCATCAGCTTTGTTGGTGAGGTTATTTTCTTCAATGTTGAAGATAGACTTACCGACGAATGCAGTAGCGAGAGCTAGGCTCGCCACTCCAGATCCGGACTCCTCAGATGACTCCTCTTCCTCATTTTCTTCAGATTCAGCCTCAGAGTCCATTTCCTTGCCAATGAATGCCCTGGCCTTCTTGGAGCTGCTCTTCTTGTGATATGAAGGCTTTGAGGATTTTGATGATGAGGATTTTGAGGATTTCTTTTTTTCTTCGCATCATCAGAACTGTAATCCTTGTATTTCTTCTTCTTTGATTCCTTTTCCCATTGAGGATAGTCTTGAATGTAATGTCCATACTTCTTGCATTTGTGGCAGAGCCTCCTCTTGTAGTCACTTGATGATGAATCATTGCTCCTTGAGGGTCTTCCAAGGCAACCACGTCTTGAGAACTTTTGGAACTTCTTCACGAGCAGAGCCAGATCATGGCTCAGTTCTTCAGGATCACCAAGGCTGCTATCAGAGTTTTCATCTTCAGACTCAGATATTGCCTTGGCCTTTAGTGCACGTGATCTGCCATAGCTTGAACCATAAAGATCTCTCTTTTCAGCAAGTTGGAACTCATGAGTATTTAGCCTCTCGAGAATATCAGCGGGATCAAGTGACTTGTAATCAGCACGTTCTTGTATCATTAATGCCAGAGTGTCAAATGAGGAATCAAGCGATCTGAGCAATTTCTTCACCACCTCATGGTCGGTGATGTCAGTGGCACCAAGTGCTTGAAGCTCATTTGAGATGTCAGTGAGGCGATCGAAGGTTTGTTGAACATTTTCATTGTCGAGTATTTTGAAGCGGTTGAAGAGATTGCGAAGAATATCAACTCGAGAGTCACGCTGAGTTGAGACTCCTTCATTCACTTTGGACAACCTGTCCCAGATAAGCTTCGTTGTCTCCAAAGCACTCACTCTGCCATACTGTCCTTTGCTCAGATGGCCACATATGATATTCTTCGCTAGAGAGTCGAGTTGCTTGAATCTCTTCACATCAGCAACATTCAGAGAAGGTGTGACTGAGGGAACACCATTTTCCACAACATACCAGAGATCGTTATCAATTGCTTCAAGATGCATTCGCATCTTATTCTTCCAGTAGGGGTAGTCCGTCCCATCGAAGGTAGGACACCCAGCAGAGACCTTGATCATACCTGCGGTCGACATAACTAAAACTCTAGGCGGTTAAATCAAAATCACACAGAACAAGGGAGTACCAGGCTCTGATATCAATTGAAAGTGCGTTATATCGACTAGAGGGAGGGATGAATAGGCGATTTTTATGAAATTCTTCACTAAGGAATTTGTTGGTGAGGAAATTCATTAGCGAAGAACTACTAGCAGCGGAATAAGTACTCAAAAGTAAGCATAGCAGAATACAAGCATAGTCATCATGATGAAATGAAGACAGACACGGAGTACAGGAAGCGTAATCACAGGATAACACAGGATGAAGACAAACAGACTGAAGAAATTGAACTGAGAAAATTGAGAAAGTCTTTAATCAAAGTCTTCAAACACAGATATGAACAAACACACAACACAGTTATGAGAAAATGAAAGAGTTGAGGGAATAGAACCAGTAAGCTTGGTGAAGACAATGATTTGGTAGATTAGTTCCAACTGCTGTCTCAGTTGTACGTCTGGTTGGAGCGGCTGAGTATTTAAACTCGAGGACACACAGTCCCGGACACCCAGTACCGAACACGCAACTCAGGACACCCAGTCCTCACCGTATTCTCCTTGAACTAAGGTCACACAGATCTCGTCCAATCACTTATGGTAAGTCTTCAGGCGACTTCCAAACCTTCACAAACTTGGTCACTCGGCGATCCACAATTCCTCTTGGATGCTCTAGACCATGACGCCTAACCGTCTGGAAGAAGCACAGTCTTCAAAGGTAACAAGCGTCGGATCCACGCAGAATCAATCTCTTCAGTGATGCTCAATCACTTGGGGTTTGTAGGTGTTTGGGTTTTGGGTTTTTGGTTTTTCCTCACTTGATGATTTTCGCTCAAAGTCCTCAGAGGATGGGTTGCTCTCAAATGACAAGTGTCAGTTTCTCTCGGAGCAGCCAACCAGCTAGTGGTTGTAGGAGGCAGCTATTTATAGCCTAGGGAACAACCCGACATGATAAGACATAAATGCCTTTCAATGATATGACCGTTAGGTGGATAGATATTTTGGGACAGCTGGCGCATAGCACAGCAACGGTTGGAATTTTGAGTAGCAAAATCCTCAGGGCTATCATGTTCCTCACTGTGTAGGCAATCCGCACTGGCGAATTCCTAACTCCTCAGTCAAGACAAATTTCTCATAGACCAGAAGAACTTCGTCTCTGTCACTAAAAAAATTGACTGAACTGTATGAGATTTTCAATGGCTTTACTCGAAGGGATTGGTAGGTGTAGGATTTTGAGTTGAGCATCACATGGAAATTTTTTCTTGGTATTTCCTCGACCCCTTTAACAGTACGGTGTTTCCTATAACTCAAGAAAGAGAAAAAACAAAACTACGAAAACGAAAGTCTTCAAGCTTCATATTCCTTGCATGAATATCAAGTCTTCACGGACACGCCAATTTTTTCACTTTTAAAGTCTTCATAAAAGTCTTCAGAAATATCAAAATCTTCAGTCAAAGATATTTATTTTTAGGGGTCGACTTTTCCTGTAAATATCGAACTCCTTATAGACTTATAGACCTGTGTATACTCACAAACGCATTAGTCCCTTAACCTATAAGTCTTCAATAACCAAAATCACTAAGAAGCACTAAATGCACTTACAGCACTGTAGGTAACGTTTCCATAAAAACCATGGTGAAAACACTTCCGTAAAAACGAACATGAAACGCTTTTGTAAAACCGAACATGAAACGTTTTCATAAAAACGAACAAGTACTATAGCTGTTCGTTTTTAAGGAAGCGTTTCCACCATGGTTTTGTGAAACTTCTGCCCTCTTTTTTTCTTTTTTTGTTTTTTCGGTTTACTCAATTTGTCTGATTGTTTTTCTCTAGTTTGTGTTTCACCGGTTTTTGTTTTGTTGGTTTGTTTTTCCTTTTCCCCCTTTTCTAGTTTCTGTTTTCTTTTTCAGTTTTCTTCTAATCTCTTTTTATTTTGTTATTTTTTTTGCAAATTTAAGATTTTTTTTTCAAACTTGCAACCTTTTTCAAATCTGTGAACTTTTTTCAAAATCACGAACTTCCCTAAATTCCTTGATTTTTTCAAATTTACTCACTTTCAAAAATTAGTGAACCTTTTTAGATTCACGAACTTTCTTCAAATTCACACACTTTCTTCAAATTCATTATCTATTTAAAAAAATGGTGAACATTTTTTAAAATTAGTAAACTGTTTGTGGTACTATAAAGCGGGGAACCCTTTTTCGGTAATCAAGGACAACGAACTGGTAATATATTTCTCATCTCCTGAACTCAAGCAAAAACAACATACTACAAGAACCACATGTGTATGTCGTTCTTGCGTTTACACATTATTTATCATATCCTCTACTAACCTAGTTGTACATCATTCCCTCGAAAAAACTACACTCATACAAGCATCCTCGTTATTCGACAGAGCCACACGACCACAGGCGACCGAACACAGTACCACTCCAGGGACCTGTCACGACTCACTTAGTCCACTTCTTCGATCTTGGGCCCGGCACCGCTCCCGCCGCCGGTGCCCGCGCCGCCGCCGGGCATGTCCTCGTCCATGCCGGCCGCGCCGCCCGGGCCGGCGCCCTGGTACATCTTGGAGATGATGGGGTTGCAGATGCTCTCCAGCTCCTTCATCTTGTCCTCGAACTCGTCCGCCTCGGCGAGCTGGTTGCCGTCGAGCCACTTGATGGCGTCCTCGATCGAGTCCTCGATCTTCTTCTTGTCGTCGGCGGGGAGCTTGGACGCGATCTTGTCGTCCCGCACCGTGTTGCGCATGTTGTACGCGTAGTTCTCCAGCGCGTTGCGGGCCTCCACCTTGTGCCGCACCTGCTCGTCCTCCGACTTGTACTTCTCCGCCTCCTGCACCATGCGCTCGATCTCCTCCTTGCTCAGCCGACCCTTGTCGTTGGTGATGGTGATCTTGTTCTTCTGTCCCGTCGTCTTGTCCTCTGCCGACACGTTCAGGATGCCGTTCGCGTCGATGTCGAAGGTCACCGTGATCTGGGGCACGCCCCTGGGCGCCGGCGGGATGCCGGACAGCTCGAACTTGCCCAGCAGGTTGTTGTCCTTGGTCCTCGTCCTCTCGCCCTCGTACACCTGGATCAGCACGCCGGGCTGGTTGTCCGAGTAGGTGGAGAAGACCTGCTCCTTCTTGGTTGGGATGGTGGTGTTCCTCGGGATCAGGGTGGTCATCACGCCTCCGGCCGTCTCCAACCCGAGCGAGAGCGGCGTCACGTCGAGCAGGAGCAGGTCCTGCACCTTTTGGTTGCCCTCGCCGCTGAGGATGGCGGCCTGCACGGCGGCGCCGTACGCGACGGCCTCGTCGGGGTTGATGCTCTTGCAGAGCTCCTTCCCGTTGAAGAAGTCCTGGAGGAGCTGCTGCACCTTGGGGATCCGGGTGGAGCCTCCGACGAGCACGATGTCGTGGATTTGGGTCTTGTCCATCTTGGCGTCCCGGAGGCACTTCTCCACGGGCTCCATGCACTTGCGGAAGAGGTCCATGTTGAACTCCTCGAACCTGGCACGGGTGATGGTCGCGTAGAAGTCGATCCCCTCGTACAGCGAGTCGATCTCAATGGTGGTCTGGGCGGTGGAAGAGAGCGTCCTCTTGGCCCTCTCGCACGCCGTCCTCAGCCGCCGGAGCGCCCTTGGGTTGCCGCTGATGTCCTTCTTGTTCTTCCTCTTGAACTCTTGCACGAAGTGGTTCACCATCCGGTTGTCGAAGTCCTCGCCTCCCAGGTGGGTGTCGCCGGCGGTGGACTTGACCTCGAATATGCCTTCCTCGATGGTGAGGATGGACACGTCGAAGGTGCCGCCGCCGAGGTCGAAGATGAGCACGTTCTTCTCCCCGGTGCTGGTGGCCTTCTTGTCGAGGCCGTAGGCGATGGCCGCGGCGGTGGGCTCGTTGATTATGCGCATGACGTTGAGGCCCGCGATCACGCCGGCGTCCTTGGTGGCCTGGCGCTGGGAGTCGTTGAAGTAGGCCGGGACGGTGACGACGGCGTTGTTGATGGTCGTGCTGAGGAAGGCCTCGGCGATCTCCCTCATCTTGGTGAGCACCATGGAGGATATCTCCTCAGCAGAGAAGGTCTTCTCCTCCCCCTTGTAGGTGACCACGATCATCGGCTTGTCGCCGGCGCCGGGGACCACCTTGAACGGCCACATCTTCATGTCCGACTGTACGGATGCGTCCGAGAAGCGCCGTCCGATGAGTCGCTTGGCATCTGCATGGCAAAGCAGCAGAGTGGTAAGTGACTGCTCAGAAGCGTAAAACAGAGTAGAAGGCAGAGCACGTACTATCACTACACGAGCATGGATTCTACTACTTACAGTATAAGATAAGAGACCGAGGCAGGCCGGGCTTACCAAAAACGGTGTTGGTGGGGTTCATGGCGACCTGGTTCTTGGCGGCGTCGCCGATGAGCCGCTCGGTGTCGGTGAAGGCGACGTAGGACGGCGTGGTGCGGTTGCCCTGGTCGTTGGCGACGATCTCCACCCGATCATGCTGCCAGACGCCGACGCAGGAGTAGGTGGTGCCGAGGTCGATGCCGATGGCAGGGCCCTCCCCCTTGTTGCCTCCCTTGCTCGCCATCTTCTCCGATCAAATCGAACGCAAGATTCGAGACTGTCTGTGACTGATCGAGTTGTTCTTTCGGTTCGCTCGGTGGATGTGGATATGCTCTGGTTTGCTCTCTGAATTGAGTTGATTGATGATGGAAGGGACGAAGGGGGTGCGGTTCTTATATACCCGCAAGAGCGGTGGGAGCTCGGGAAGGTTCGCGCGGGAGATGAGGTGGGCGGTTCAGGCTCGGCGCCGGGTGGAGGGTTCGGGTGCACGCGCGACACCTCCAGAGCGGTGCCTGCTTCTCTCGGTCGGTCCCCGGTTTCGTGCGCCGCTTTGGGCTGGATTGGGTTTGGTGAGTCCGCTCTGGTGGGTTCCCGCGCCAAGTGGAGATTACTAGAATTATGTAGGTGATTACGGCTTGGAGCCAAGTGGCGAGTTTAGGATGAGTCGTTTTGTTTAGTTTAGGATGAGTCGTTTTGTTTAAGGAAATGAGTAAAATCAACCGACTGATTTTGTTGAAAGATCAGCCGCTTCGTTCGGCTGCCATGTACCCCATCACATGTGTGTGGTGAGTCTTTCATTGTTGGTGCTGTAAAGCACGCCACATGTGCTTCGATGGAGCTTCCACATATGGTTGTCGGCGCTACGACAACATCATGTTGCGGCGGGAGCATCGCGTGGGCCGGTGGTGCTGCGATGGAGCATCATCGGCTCTGCGACTATGAACGCGACGGGCCGGCCAATGGTGCTACAACTCCAGCGATATGACACAGCTGCCAGTGCTGCAATGGAGCATCGCTGGCTCTGTGACGTGAATGCGATGGGGCGGCCGATGGTACTGCAACTTCGGCGATGTTACGCGGCCGTCGGTGCTGCAATGGAGCATCGCCGATCTGTGATGATGAATGCGATAGTGCGGCCGTTGGTACTACAACTCCGGCGATGTTACGCTGTCGTCGGTGCTGCAATGGAGCATCGCCGGCTCTATGACGATGAACACGACGGGGGTGATCGGTGGTGCTGCAACTCCGGTGATGTTACATGGCCGCCGGTGCTGCAATGGAGCATCGCCGGCTCTGTGACAATGAACGGGACGTTGGGACGATGGTACTGCAACTTTGGCGTTGTTAAACGGCCGGCGGTGCTACAATGGAGAATCGCCGACTCTATGGTGATGAATGCGACGGGCGGCCAATGGTGCTGCAACTCCGGTGATCTTACGTGGCCGCTGGTGCTGCAATCTTCGCCCACCGTCATGCTTCAAGCTGCAAGGCTAGCGACCGCTACTGTTGCAAGCTGGCCGGGCACGGCTGCTCGACGGAGTCACTCAAATGCTGCGTTGCAGCATGCTCGGTCGGTTGCGGCAAGCTCGCCGGCGTTCTGTTGTGGCTGCTCGCCGGAGTGATATGAAAGCTGCATTGCAGCATGCGTTGAGGCTGGTCATGGCAAGCTTGATGGCGTTTCACTACAAGCTGACCGGCGGCGTGGCTACTGCAAGCGGGGGCCTTACGGGCCAGTGAGCTGACACCCTCGTTGAAGCTATAGGCTAGCATGCAAGGCAACTGAGCTGCTGCTTTTGCAACTTTCGTGCCTGCCGCGGAGGCGCTGCGGGAAACATGGGCAGTTCGGCTCGTTCAGGGGATCAAGCGGTCCTAATCATTCCTAATCAGAATGAATAGACGGCTAGCAAGGCGGCTTATCCTTTCCCAGGATCAGCCGACTTACGCGTAGCAGTGGCCTTTTGTTTAAGGCACGCACGTGCTCATGCATACGCCGCTGCTAGTGCCTACAAATTGTTTTTTGTTATCGGAGAAAGCCAAAGCTTTTTCAATAAAAGGCGTTTTTATTAACTTAAAATATAACATCAATTGGATACAAAGTATGCGAAAATTCGCAGGGGCGCGTAGGTGCGGGGACACGCACTTACCGGGCAAGCAGCTGCGTCCGTTCATGCAGTGATTCGTGCACTTGTGTGTACTAGAAAATCATGAGAAAGCACCGGTAATTTATTTATACTATCAATGCATTCGAGTACGGTTCAGTATACATGTGGTTGAGTTGGTTAGGTGGACAGTGGTATCCCCAACCCACCAGGGTTCAAATCCTGGTGCTCGCATTATTTCTGGATTTATTTTAGGATTTCCGGCGATGCGCTTTCAGTGGGAGGAAACGTTTCCGTCGACGACGAGGCGCCTACGGTGACTTTGTAAATCTCAAGATGATATGCCGGCTCAGTCTCTCGGAGGTGCTCATAGGGGTAGAGTGTGCATGTGTGCGTTCATAAGGGTGAGTGTATGCGCGTATATATGAGCGCTTGTGTCTGTACTGATGCTTAAAAAAAAGTATACATGTCGTACAATTGTCGTCTATTTTTTTTTACTACGGAAGAACCTTACATGTTTACTTTTTTATTTCCTGTTCATCTCCTTCCTCCCGCCTTTGCATTCTTAAATGGAGCGAACTCTTCTTCCTTCTGTACATTGTCACTGTTCTTTTATTTTGTCTCATCTGTTGCTTTCTATTTTGTTTGGATTCACCTAATTTCTTTGCTTTGTTTCTTCATCTACTATTGGTATGGGATCTTTCGGACCGGAGTTTGATGGATTAAAATTGCAATTTGACAGGTAATTTATTATGTTACTCCTTCTTGCTTACTCACATAGACCATTCATATCTTTTCATCTCCCATTTTATCGAGTGAGTGGATTTATTGATGCAGATTTGTGGACCTTAGATCATCTGATGCAAAGTCTTGTTTACCTACTCATGTATGTGCGAAGGATTTTGATATTACTAACGTTTAGTCATTAGACGATTCTGGATCGACAGCTGGGGAAAATAGTCATCTTGCGCAACCAACTTCTTTCACAGATCGATACTTTCAAGAGTCTAAATATATTCGTGTTGTCGATTCAGTGCCAATGGATTTGTCAGTTTACTGCGAATACTGCCACCAACATACTAGCTAATTCTGAAATCTCCTCCATCTATATAAATAGTTTATTTCTTTACTTTTCAAGCTACATTATTTGAAACTTGCTGCATTTAAGTTTCATTCATGATGCACAACAATGTAGCGAAAGTGCAAACCATTTACTGAAAAGTTATATACCCACTCTTTCTCCAATGCAGAACTTCGTCAAACAATACCAGAAAATGCAATTTGACCGAGTGTCTGAAGAAAGTTATGAAGAGAAAAGAACAACCCCCGTAAGATTTTATTCATTACTTATATAATATGTTTTTATTGTTTTCTTTTGTTCAGTTTGTGCAATCTTTCAATCCCATATTAATTTCACTAGTTTATTACAATATTACACTAAAGTGTTACTAAACGTTGAAAGTGCATCACGAGTTTTTTTTCTTCCACCGGAAGAAAGAGGACCTTTGGCTAGGGTCTCACGTGCCTCCAGTCAGTGTCGTCGCCGGTCTACCTCGTCTTGTGTGGTCTTAGGGCCATGAAGGCGTGGTGGATCCCGACCTTTGCCGGCGGGAGGCCTCCGTTTTTATACTCTTTTGAGTTTTGTTAGGGTTGGTGTCCTGCTCAGAGAGGCAAGGTGGCGGCATCTCTCTGCGGATGAAATAAGGTTCTTCCCGCCTTGTCCCTGTCTCGATGGTGTTTCTGGCATCGTCGTAGCGCGTGTGGAGGTTTTTCTCCGGCGAATCTCGCGGGATTCGGTCGGTATTTGTCTTCGGTGAATCTCCACATGAATCCAAATTTAAATACTTATTGTTGGGGACATCCATATCCCCATTGAGGTAACTTAGTGATTTACGAAAGTTCTTCGGTTTCATGCTAATCGAAGGTGGTTGTTAATAAGACTTGATCAACCTTATTAATGAATAATTTTTAAACAGTATGAAGTTGATGAATTTAGTAAGCACTACTTTCTGTCCCTACTTTTCATTTTCTGTTTTTATTAATAAAATAAAATAAAAATGCCATGTTTTGTCTGTTTTCTGAATTTCTCGTGCAATAAAAAATGACCAAAAAACAAAAGTTCTTAAAATGCCCTAAAACATTTACACTATTTTTGCAGAATATTTGAGAATTTTTGGTGTAATAAACATCAGAGGGAGGTGCACCAGGTGGGCACAACCCACCTGGGCACGCCAGCACCCCTAGGCGCGCCCTGGTGGGTTGTGGTCCCCACGTGGCCCCCCTCACTTACCTCTTCATTCCACATCATCACTTACCTCCAGAAAAAAAATCTCCATTGCTCTCTCTCCCGTGTTCTTGAGCTCAAACTCGCGGATTTCGATCTCTTTGCTCGAACCTCCGTTTCTGAAACTGTTTCGAGGGATTGTTGCTTGGTATGTGACTCCACCGTTTGTCCAATTAGTTTTTGTTTTAGTGGTTTATATTTTGAATAATTAGCTACTCTTGGTGCTGTTGTAGATGTGCTTGCATGTTAAATTCTTAGTGTTTTAAGTAGTTTGAATGCTTGCTATGACTTCTATGTACCCCTATCAGTAGTTGTTATCAATTTTATAAAGTTTTTTTGACAAATTTTTGTCACCCCCCAAATTTTTTTCTTCAGAAAATTGTACGCGGACATGAATATCTTCAGGAAGTTTGGCTCGAAGAAGAACTCCAAGGGTGTTATTGGGAAGTCTTCTGATAGTGATCTCCACCCTCGGAGGTTGGCCGAGGTACGGTCGTGTGAATGGACGCACACCTCGTTCCTGGAAGAGGCTGGAAGCCTTCAGGAGTTCACACAATATGTTGCAAATGCCGGCCTCACCGACTTCATTGCAGATGAGTGTGACCAGCACCAAATTCTCACAAATATGTTCATTGAGAGTTTTACTTTCCTGCCTAGGAATAATCCTCCTGAAGTGAGCTTCAATTTATATGCTAAAAACCATCAAATACCACTTACTGAATTTTGTGATATATACTTGATCCCCTCTGATGGGAGCTTAGCCGAGCCTAGGCCGGCTGGGTTTGAGGATTTTTATCGCACTTTGACAGTGGAAGATGAGAGAGGGGTGTCAGCCACTACCGCTGCTAGCATACACTTTCCTATCGTACATTATTTTGGTTTATTTGTTGCTAAGTGATTGCTTGCTAGAAAGAAAGTAGGTGCGCTCAGCGCACCAGACTTTGTTGTTTTACGCCGAGCACTAGAGGGCGACAACACCCATAGCTTGGGAGCTATTGTGGCTCCTCGCATCCATCTTAATAAATCCCATGGTGAAATACATGGTGGGATTTTTGCTACTCGTTTGGCGGCTCACTTTGAGGTTGAGATACTCCCTCATGATTACCCTCTGACCAAGGTTTATCTAGACAGGGCAGCCATGGAGCACCATCATTTTCTTGCACGAGATTATCCTAACATTCCTACTCCTTATAAAGTGATTTTTAGCGTTAAAACTCGTGATATTATTTCGCTGCCTGCACCCGCTTTGTTTGATTCTGCTGCCAGGGGCGGATATAGGATCATGCCTGCGGACATCATCGCCTACCGGAACGCTCAAGCTGCTGCAGAAGCGGCACAGGAGGAGCCTCCGTAGTGGAATGAGTGGATACCCGCTCCTCAGCACCCCTACTACCCTCTAGGCTACTGATCGACTATCAAGTTAGGCCAAAAGCCTAGCCTTGGGGGAGTACGTGTTTTCACCAACTTTACATTCATGTCTATTTATTCCATTTGTCGGTGTCCACACTTTTTCATTTTATCATCCATGCTTAGAATTATTTTCTTGCTTTCTTCTTGTGTGTTTGATAAACTTTAGAAACCCCAAAAAAATAATTAGTTGTAGTTAATTTACTTTCTATGCATGCTTAGTTGTAGTATTAAATAGAAAACCCAAAAAGAATTCCTTGTGCTTCTTTTGCTTGTTGGGAGCTTACCCGTGTAAATATTTTTGTCGTTTTTGTTTTTTCCTTATTTTCTTGCTCAAGAAAACCAAAAACTCCAAAAATATTTCAGTGTGTTTCTCTGAATTTCTTTTCTTTTTATTCGAGTTGTACCAAGGAGAAGACCACGATGAAAATGTTGAGTGGCTCTCAATTGAATAATTGTTGAACTAATAAAGAGCATATTTTACCTTGTCGTCTCCTGTTGAATAAAATGTTTTGCAGATTCCAGCTTAGTCTATGGCACTCTTGCACTATTATTATTTTCATATCATTCGGTCGTGAAAGTGAAAGGCAATAATGACGACATTCGATGAACTGGCTGTGGCAGAGAGAAACTGGCATGAACTTGACTTGTTCTGTCTGTGTAAATATGTTTAACCTAGCATCCATGATTCAACCCATTATGATTAAACATGTTTGCAATGATAATTAGAGATTATAGTTTCTCATGCCATGCATAAGTAGCTCGGAGTGAATAATGATTTATCTGGGATATCAACATTGCGTTAAAATGATTGTGATGTAGTATGATGATATGGTATCCTCCTTTGAATGTTCAAGTGGCTTGACTTGGTATATGTTCATTGTCGGTGTCAAAACCGGCAGATCTCGGGTAGGGGGTCCCGAACTGTGCGTCTAAGGCGGATGGTAACAGGAGGCAGGGGACACAATGTTTTACCCAGGTTCGGGCCCTCTTAATGGAGGTAAAACCCTACATCCTGCTTGATTAATATTGATGATATGGGTAGTACAAGAGTAGATCTACCATGAGATCAGAGAGGCTAAACCCTAGAAGCTAGCCTATGGTATGATTGTATGTTCTCCTACGGACTAAAACCCTCCGGTTTATATGGACACGGAGAGGTTAGGGTTACACAAGGTCGGTTACAAAGGAGGAGATATACATATCCGTATTGCCTAGCTTGCCTTCCATGCCAAGTAGAGTCCCATCTGGACACGAGACGAAGTCTTCAATCCTGTATCTTCATAGTCTAACAGTCTGGCCAAAGGATATAGTCCGGCTGTCCGGAGACCCCCTTATCTAGGACTCCCACAGTAGCCCCTGAACCAGGCTTTCAATGACAATGAGTTCGGCGCACAGTAGTGTCTTCGGCATTGCAAGGCGGGTTCCTCCTCCGAATACACCACGGAAGAATTTGAATACAAGGATAGTGTCCGACCCTGCAAAATAAGTTTCACATACCACCGTAGAGAGAATAATATTTCCACAAATCCAATTTGCTGACTTGTTTTGGCAACACGACATTATGTCACGGCCCGGTGATTATTCGAACCGTTTCTTTTAACTAGCCCCGCACATAACGTAAGGCAGTTTTTGACACGTCTCGTCAAAGCAAAGATCGTGTCCCCTTATCACGGGATTTTCATCAATAACGGCCACGGAGAGGACGCTTGGTATTCACCCTCTTTATAAAGGGCCAAGGCTTTCACTTTTTTCCCTCCCATGCTCAATCGAATCCTTCCCCCACCTCGAGTTCTAACACCCAAAGCCCAGGTCGGGTGCTCCGGATCTTCAACCATGTCCGGATCCAGCCTTCAAGGCTGATGGATGCCCTCCTCCGTTACAGAAGAAGATACCAAGAAATTGAGGGAGGCCAGATATCTGACCGCCGAAGTTTCGCATGAGCTGCCTGCCTAAGGGCAGGTCGTCCCTACTCCTGAACCCAATGAAGACGTCGTGTTCATCTCCCACTTCCTCTAAGGTCTAGGCCTCGCTCTGGATCCCTTCGTAAGGGGTTTGATGTTTTACTACGGGCTATACTTCCACGATCTAGCCCCGGACTCCTTTCTTCACATCTTGGCATTTATTGTCGTGTGTGAGGCCTTCCTCCGCGTTACTCCTCACTTCGGCCTGTGGCTCAAGACTTTTGATGTGAAGCCGAAGACAATCGAGGGACAGCACGCAGCGTGCGGAGGAGCATTAATAAGCAAGATTGCAGGAGCTCCGTGGCCAAAAGGTTCCTTTCCAGAGGTGTCCGGATTATGGCAACGGGAGTGGTTTTACATCACAGCTCCCAGAAGTGCCAAGTGGGTGGCTCCCCCCGCTTTCCGCTCGCCCCCCCCCCCACCACAACTGATGTCATGGATTAGTAGAGGGCTGAGCTGGGGTCCAGCCAAGGACGTGCCTATACTGCAAAGCCGCATTCAAGATCTCTTCAAGGGAGATTTTAATTTGGTCATGGTAATGCAAGTCATGCTGGTTCGTCAAGTCCAGCCTTGCAAATGCCGGCCCCTTCGCTTGTGGGAGTTCAACCCAGAAGGACGCACGCTATTCAAAGCTTCCTCGGCCTAACGCACGAGGAGATGTACAAGTCATTCTTCGGACCTCAAACAGAGTGTCCGGATACTATAGAGGACGTGGGCCTGAGTAGCAACCGTGCCGCTGAACAAGTAAGTAATCCTCTAGCCGGACACACCGTCTTTTATTTACCATGACGTCATTCCTGAGAAATCGCCCTTTGACCAGGACTGGCTAACAAAAGCGAAGATGATTTGGTGTTCGCCCCCCTCCCTGAGGGTTTGGAAAACCCGGTACTAGAAAAGATGCTCGAGCTCGCACCCCGCACGGAGCCCTCGAAGGAAGATACGGGGGGGGGGGGATAATATGGGCGAAAGTGGGCCCCCATCGCTGCCAGTTCCAACCGTGGGAATGAGCGCCTCCATAACGGAGGATGACCAGGGAGAAGATTCTGATCTTCTCTCTCTACAGGGGAGGAAGAGGACTACCTTTGAGGATCCGGAAACCGAGGCCTCCAAACGGGAGAAGAAGTCTCCAACAGAGGGTCCTGCCTTGGGGGGGCTGCTTTTTGAAGGAAATATGCCGTAGAGGCAATAATAAAGTTATTATTTTATTTCCTTATATCATGATAAATGTTTATTATTCATGCTAGAATTGTATTATCCGAAAACATAATACTTGTGTGAATACATAGACAAACTAAAACGTCACTAGTGTGCCTCTACTTGACTAGCTCGATTAATCAAAGATGGTTATGTTTCCTAACCATAGACATGTGTTGTCATTTGATTAACGGGATCACATCATTAGGAGAATGATGTGATTGACATGACCCATTCCATTAGCTTAGCACCCGATCATTTAGTATGTTGCTATTGCTTTCTTCATGACTTATACATGTTCCTATGACTATGAGATTATGCAACTCCCGTTTACCGGAGGAACACTTTGTGTGCTACCAAATGTCACAACGTAACTGGGTGATTATAAAGGAGCTCTACAGGTGTCTCCAAAGGTACATGTTGGGTTGGCGTATTTCGAGATTAGGATTTGTCACTCCGATTGTCGAAGAGGTATCTCTGGGCCCTCTCGGTAATGCACATAACATAAGCCTTGCAAGCATTGCAACTAATGAGTTAGTTGCAAGATGATCTATTACGAAACGAGTAAAGAGACTTGCCGGTAACGAGATTGAACTAGGTATTGAGATACCGACGATCGAATCTCGGGCAAGTAACATACCGATGACAAAGGGAACAAAGTATGTTGTTATGCGGTCTGACCGATAAAAGATCTTCGTAGAATATGTGTGAGCCAATATGAGCATCCAGGTTCCGCTATTGGTTATTGATCAGAGACATGTCTCGGTCATGTCTACATTGTTCTCGAACCCATAGGGTCTGCACGCTTAACGTTACGATGACAGTTTCATTATGAGTTTATATATTTTGACGTACCGAAGTTTGTTCGGAGTCCCGGATGTGATCACGGACATGACGAGGAGTCTCGAAATGTTTGAGACATAAAGATTGATATATTGGAAGCCTATGTTTGGACATCGGAAGTGTTCCGGGTGAAATCGGCATTTTACCGGAGTACCGGGAGGTTACCGGAACCCCCCGGTAACCTAATGGGCCTTAATGGGCCTAGTGGAGGAAGAGGAGAGGAGGCCTAGGGGCTGCCGCGCGCCCCTCCCCCCCAAGTCCGAATTGGACAAGGAGGGGGGCGGCGCCCCCCCCCTTTCCTTTCTTCCCTCTCCTCCTTCCCCCCAAGTCCTAATCCAACTAGGGAAAGGGGGAGTCCTACTCCCGGTAGGAGTAGGACTCCTCCGGCGCGCCTCCTCCTAGGGCCAGCCGCACCCCCCCTTGCTCCTTTATATACGGGGGCAGGGGCACCCCAAGACACACAAGTTGATCTCCAAGATCGTTCTCTCAGCCGTGTGCGGTGCCCCCTTCCACCATAGTCCTCGATAATATTGTAGTGGTGCTTAGGCGAAGCCCTCCGACAGTAGAACATCAAGATCGTCACCACACCGTCGTGCTGACGGAACTCTTCCCCGACACTTTGCTGGATCGGAGTCCGGGGATCGTCATCGAGCTGAACGTGTGCTAGAACTCGGAGGTGTCGTAGTTTCGGTGCTTGATCGATCGGGCCGTGAAGACGTACGACTACATCAACCGCGTTATCATAACACTTCCGCTGTCGGTCTACGAGGGTACGTAGATTACACTCTCCCCTCTCGTTGCTATGCATCACCATGATCTTGCGTGTGCGTAGGAATTTTTTTGAAATTACTATGTTCCCCAACAGTGGCATCCGAGCCTAGTTTTATGTGTTGATGTTATATGCACGAGTAGAACACAAGCGAGTTGTGGGCGATATAAGTCATACTGCTTACCAGCATGTCATACTTTGGTTCGGCGGTATTGTTGGATGAAGCAGCCCAGACCAACATTACGCGTACGCTTACGCGAGATTGGTTCTACCAACGGGCGAAACGCCTCCCCCGGACCTGAGCCCTTCTCAGCTGAGCTCGTCTTCGGGGGATCTTCTTCCGGAGATGATGGAGAGCGAAACGCCTCCCCTGGACTCCCCCGCTCAAGAAGCGGGTGACCTCGAAGTGTCGTCACGGAGGCCTCTCCGGATCCGGTGAGGCCAGAAGATAATCCCATAGTCACCCGAAGTCCCCAGCGTCCGGCTCTCGAAGAGAGCAAACAAAAGAGTCCGACACCATCTGGTATGCGGTCGGACGTTCTGAGGGAGCTGTTGGAGCGAGTGGCCATCTCAGAAGAACACCGTACGTTGATGGGTACGGTGATGGAAAGAATTTCGTCCGCCGAAAGCGGATTACATGAAGCCTTTATGAGTCTACTGACGGGCTTTGAGGAACGTGAAATGATATACTTTTTGATAGTACCGCACATGTTAGGTGTGCCCTGTGTAGATAGTAGCCCCTGAGACTCTAGTTGTCGTCGAGAATGGCGGCGAACAGAGGATCATAGTCCCAGGTAATAACCGGTACTGCATTTATGTGCAGGTGGTGGAAGCTCCGGTGGCTAGCCGGACTAATGAGTTTGCCGAACTAAAGCGACAACTGGATGCGGCAGACGCCGACATCGAGCTTGTTAACAAGCGGCTTGACGAGTCACAGGGTAAGTAATGTTTTCTGGTGAATGCCACATAATAAGAGCAGCATGATGCCAGTATCTTTAATATGTTGTGACTGCAGACAGAGCTGCCACCGTGGAGACCCTTCGGGCGGAACTTGCCCGAGCCAAGGAACAAGGAAGAGTTAGTAATACGGCTGCTTTGAAGGCGGCCAAAGAGCTAAGAGCCGAGAAGGCCGCGCATTGCGAAAGCAAATAGAAGATGGCCAAGATGGCTGTAGAATTAAAAGACACTGCCGACCGTTGCCAGTTCCTTGAAGAAGAGAACCGAGTGAAGGCAGCAGACCTTGAAAAGGCCACGATGGAGACCAAAGACACTCGCTCTGCTATGAGGGTGAAGAAGGAGGAGCTGCGTGAAGCCGGGGATATTGCGGCTGGGAAGCCCTTTCTGCTGTAGAGGAAGTTCGGAGATCCGCGGTATGCCCCTCTGGATCGGCTGTGGAGTTCGGCAGACACATATATGGACTTGGCGGCAAGCGTTGTCGATGCGGTCGAATACTTCCGAGATCAGACAGATCGTGAAGTGGACAAGCTGTCCTGGTCGCAATTTAACGTTCCAGAGCGTCCGCTTCCCTTGACTGATCAGCTAGCCGAATGGGCCGAACTTAATAGGTTGTCCGGACTTGCCATGAGGTCCGTCGTAGATCATTTGTGGTCGGAGAAGCCGAAGCCGAACAACTATTTCAGCTTAGTGCAGCAGTTCCTTGGTGCAGTGCCGCGCATCAATGCGATGAAGAGGTCGGCGTGTATAGAAGGCTCGCGGATGGCCTTTGCCCATGTCAAGGCATACTGGGCGGAGATGGATGCTACCACTGTTGCGGCGCAAGGTTCGGCCATAGGCCGAGTAGCTGTCGAGCACTATTTTGAAGAGGTTCTTGAGGGTGCTCGTTTGATAGAGGCCCAGTGCTCGAAGAATATTATGTTTGAGTGACATGTATCCCCATTGTAAACACAATGTTTTTATGAAATGTAGTAAGGCTGTGTTTATACTTTTGCCCAAAAGTAATATGGTGCCTCCTGTGCGGCCGTTTATGTATACATGTATATAACCTGAAAGATTGCAGTCGTCGGCTTCAACCCCCACGCATATAATGCGGAGGTGCTCGCAAAAAATGCATGTTCACACTTAACCCAACGTCTTGGTCCTATTAAAGTGGTGATAGCGCAGCGAACGAGGAAACCAGACTATGATGCTTTAACACTTTCACTTAGCCATAGGAGTTTGACGGTGGGGCTACTATATAGCCCCTTGTAGCTCCGCACTATCCCGAACTCGGGGTGTGTATATGCCTAGCCGGGAAACGGCCATTCTAACATTCCGATAGGTCATCGAGTGGTTGACTAGTCTCGCGCTATATCATGACAGTCAGTTTTCGGCTTTCTCTACTGAGGTGCTCGTCCGGACGAACCAGGGCACAATCGTAGTAGTTCTCCTGGTGCTGCCTTAGCCGATAGAATGGAACGTAAGGCACCAAAACACAGGAGCCGGGCAAATCCAACATTTGACCAAAGACATGATTCGGAGCTGATGCATATAAGGCCAAACTCGCGACGCCGAACACTCCCTAAGGTATTCGGTCTTTATGGTATAAACCGGGCCTAAATAGTGCCCTTTGTAGGAAGCCCCTTGTGTCCGGGTACGTGCATTATTCTGATGTGGCCACATGCCAAGACGTCAGCATCCTTCTTAATTTGTACTGAGAATCCGAGGGATGTATATCAACAAGAGACAGTAAAAAAGGTTTATGCAGGGTCTTAATCTAAAAAGAATCCTTGGAGCGGGTCCCTGCTGCACATCTGCGCCTGTGTCTCTGTTGTGCCGTATCCTAGACGGGTGTAGCACGATGGTCATCTGTAAAAGAGAGGAACTTAGGTGAAAAGTTGTCGTGCAAAAAGGTAGTTTTTAAAGAAACCATGTATAATTAAAGATAAGTAAAAATTGCCACTTGTCTGCACGTGTTGAGCCCCTTGTATTTGTAATAGGGGTGTGGCCATCAATCCGGTATGAATTACATATAGCTGCGCCGGACTTGTCTAACCGTGTCCGTGGTCTTGACGACCTATCAAATGCTTTAGTTGGTGAGGCCGTTTTTAGTGTGCGGCTGCCAAGGTAGTCGCACTCTCTTCGGCGCGCAAATATCGCTCAATATTTCCATGCACTGCAATGATGCCACGTGGACTGGGCATCTTGAGCATGAGGGAAGCGTAATGTGGTATTGCATTAAAGCGAGTGAAAGCTTCGCGTCCAAGTAGTGCTTGATAGCCACTTTGGAACGGAGCAATGTGGAAGGTTAAATGTTCGATACGGAAGTTATCGGGGAAGCCGAATATAACCTCTAGTAGCAGGGAGCCCGTGCAGTGAGCCCCTGGGCTTGGCGTTACTCCTTTAAAGGTAGTGTTGCTATGGCACATTTTCGTTGGATCTATCCCCATTTCGCGGATTGTATCCTGGTATATCAGGTTTAAACTGCTGCCACCGTCCATCAGGACTCATGTAAAGTGGTATCCGTCAATTATTGGGTCTAATACCAGGGCAGCCCATCCTGCACGCCGGATACTTGCTGAGTAATCACAATGGTCGAAAGTGATCGGATGATACGACCAGTGGCAGGACTCCGCGGTGATAGGCCCTTGGGCATATTTTTCTGGGAGTGCCACTTTGTTTCTCCCCTTGATCACGTGTAACACGTTGACTGTTTTGACTTCTTATGGAAACTTCTTTTGTTCCCCAGTGTCTTGCTTGGGAGGCTCATCCTCATCTTCGCTTGGCGTATCCTCCCCATTGTGTACGACGTTGAGCTTGCCGGACTGCTTGAAGACCCAACATTCTCTGTGGGTATGATTAGCAGGTTTACCGGGGGTGCTATGGATCTGACATACTTGGTCCAGAATTTTGTTTAGGCTGGACAGTTCATCTCTAGCGCCTTTAGAGGGCTGCTTTTGCTGACTTTGCCAAGAGCTTCTAAATCTGGCGTTTACTGTCGTGCTCTTTGTGTTGTCTTCTTTATTCCGGCGTTTGTTATTGTTGTTGCACCGTGATTTCCCGTTTCCATCTCTAACTTCAGATGTACTTGGGTCGCTGATGCTGCATCTGGCTAGCCAGCTATCCTCACCCGCGCAAAAGTGGGTCATGAGGCTTGTTAATGCTGCCATTGTTCTCGGCTTTTCTTGGCCGAGGTGTCTGGCAAGCCATTCGTCACGGACGCTATGCTTAAAAGCTGCCAAGGCTTCAGCGTCCGGACAGTCGACTATTTGGTTCTTTTTAGTAAGAAACCTGTTCCAAAGTTTTCGGGCTGACTCTCCGGGCTGTTGAGTTATATGACTCAAATTGTCCGAGTCTGGAGGTCAGACGTAAGCCCCTAAAAATTTGCCCGAAAAGCATCTTCGAGCTCTTCCCAGCTTCCAATGGAACTTTCGGGAAGGCTATTAAGCCAGTGCCGAGCTGGCCCTTTGAGTTTGAGGGGTAAATACTTAATGGCGTGGAGGTCATCTCCTCGAGCCATATGGATATGGAGGATATAAATCCTCAATCCAGACACCAGGGTCTGTTGTTCCGTCGTATGCCTCTATATTTACGGGTTTGAATCCCTCTGGAAATTCATGATCCAGCACCTCATCGGTGAAACATAGGGGGTGTGCGGCACCCCTGTATCCGGGTGTACCGTGTTCTTTGGATGTTTGTTGTGTTGCGTTGTATGCTGGAGCGCGCTTACGTGGTCCATAGATGGATCTGGTTGTGTCGTCCTTTTGATGCGAGTCCTCGCGTGGATCGCGTATTGGCTTATGTGCGGCATTGTTTGCCATTCTATGTTGGCCGTGAGGTCGCCTATCCGGCCAGATGGCTGTTTTGATTTTTGGTTGTGGGGGATCTAAGGCCTCCTCATCGAATTCAGGTAGCAACTTCCCCTTCGGGTAGCTCTTGGTGGGGCGATTACCGCCGTATTTTGCTGCTATGTTGAGTACTTTGCTCCATCTGATTTGGAGTGTGTCTTGCGCAGCTTTGAGCCTTTGCTTCTGCTTTTTTAGACTCCTCGCGGTGGCAACGAGCCTTTGATGGGCATTCTGTTGCTCCGGGTGTTCGTCCGATGTGACGTCATCTGGACTATGATCTTTGACAGAGTCGGGCTGTTCGGCTTGATTCTCCGTGTTGCCGTGGTCCGGCAATGGTTCCCCCTGCTCTAACGTTGTGTCTGTATGATCGTTGTTTCTGCCGAGGCGTGATTTGGGGCGGTGCTTACGCCGCCGTTTTGACTGCTTTTCGAGGGAACACCCCTTCGTTGCGTCCTTCCGTTCCTCGTCGTTGTTTTCCTTTGGTGTGTCCACCATGTATACATCATGTGGTGAAGTGGGCGTCCAGTGCCCTGGGGGCAGTGGTTCCTGTTCGTCTCCTGCATCGTCGTCCATACCGTCGATGTATTCGGAGTCGGAGTCGAGCATGTCGGTTAAGTCATCGACAGTGGCTATTAAGTGGGTGGTGGGTGGGCGGTGAATTTCTTCGTCATCCGCATCCCAATCCTGCCGGGCATAGTTCGGCCAGGATTCTCCTGACAAGGAGCGAGATTTTAATGACTTCA
The DNA here is from genome assembly GCF_002162155.2 of Triticum dicoccoides. NCBI lineage: Eukaryota > Viridiplantae > Streptophyta > Magnoliopsida > Poales > Poaceae > Triticum > Triticum dicoccoides. Next base: position 111,782,558 of record NC_041386.1, read on the forward strand.
GTATATCGCCGAAGGGAAGTGTTGAAAGACATCCTCGGAGGTAAACTCCATGATTGGCGCCCAACCGGATTCGATCGGAACGGGCGCAGGCGGTTCGGAGTCCGTGGCCGGAGAAGTATCCGGCAGTTCAACAACACGGCTCTCATGCAAGGTAAAGTTGATGTTCAGCTCGATCGCCGCTGAGGGTAAGGCCTCCGCGGAGGGGTCCATCCACCCGTCCGCGGAAGGCACAACTTGCTCCGAATTGAGGGTCGGAGCGGCCGCCGGTGCGATCTCCTTAACACTGTCCGATGGTAGAGCTAAGTCGTACTCATCGTGACCGCGTGACGCACAAGGCAGAGGCTTGAATCCGTCGAAGATCAAGTCTCCACGCATATCAGCCGCGTAGTTTGAGCTTCCAAACCTGACTTGGTGGCCAGGGGCGTAACTTTCAACCTGCTCCAGATGGCCAAGTGAATTGGCCTGCAGTGCAAAGCCGCCGAACACGAACATCTGTCCGGGGAGAAAAGTCTCACCCTGGACTGCATCGGTATCGATGATAGTAGGAGCCATCAAGCCTAACGGAGACGACACAGAGGAACTCTCAATGAAAGCACCAATGTCGGTGTCAAAACCGGCGGATCTCGGGTAGGGGGTCCTGAACTGTGCGTCTAAGGCAGATGGTAACAGGAGGCAGGGGACACAATGTTTTACCCAGGTTTGGGCCCTCTTAATGGAGGTAAAACCCTACATCCTGCTTGATTAATATTGATGATATGGGTAGTACAAGAGTAGATCTACCACGAGATCGGAGAGGCTAAACCCTAGAAGCTAGCCTATGGTATGATTGTACGTTCTCCTACGGACTAAAACCCTCCGTTTTATATAGACACCAGAGAGGTTAGGGTTACACAAGGTCGGTTACAAAGGAGGAAATATACATATCCGCATTTCCTAGCTTGCCTTCCACGCCAAGTAGAGTCCCATCCGGACACGGGACGAAGTCTTCAATCATGTATCTTCATAGTCTAACAGTCCGGCCAAAGGATATAGTTCGGCTGTCCGGAGACCCCCTTATCCAGGACTCCCACATTCATGCATGTAGTTGAATCAAAACAAACATAGCCTCTATGATATTTATGTTCATGGTGATCATATCCTACTAATGCTAGTGTCCAATGTTACTTATGCATAATGCATGATCATGATCGTTGTTGCTCTCTAGCTGGCCGCTTCTCAATCTAATTGCTAGCCTTCGCCTGTACTAAGTGGGGATTCTGCTTGTACATCAAAAACCTGAACCCAAAGTTATTCCATATGAGTCCACCATATCTACCTATATGCAGTATTACCCTGCCGTCCTAAGTAAATTTGCATGTGCCACCTCTAAAAACTTCTAAAAATATATCTATTTTGTGTGCCTGAATCGTTCATGGAATGACAGGAGGTGGTCGGTATCTTCCATTCTAAGCGGGTTATTCTCAGGTCGAGTATTTATTCACTCGCCATCGCATGAGAAAAGGGCGGTAATAGGAATGCCCAGTCCCAAACTGCAAAATACACAAAGAGTTAATCGCTCGAATAATCAAACAAAAACTCCCAATGGAGTCAAAACCTTTACTTTTATCGCTTGAACCACCACTAGCTTGTTTAGCATGGGAGATACTGATAACTGATGGTCGTGAAGTAAATGAGAAGGGTGCATGTCTCAAAATATCATTTATCTCTGTTTAAAAATTGAGCCCTGGCACCTCTGCAAATCACTGCTTCCCTCTGCGAAGGGATTTTCTATTTACTTTTATGTTGTGTCATCACCTTCTAAAACAAGCGCCAAAAACTGAGTAGAGCACAGTTGTCGTGATTTATGCATTGTGTGTAGCTAATGTTGGGTGCATCATGACTGTATCTTTTCTACCATGAATTACAATGTTTAGTCACTGCTTGAACTTTGGAGGTGCTCTGCATTTATGTTTTACGGTCTCAGAAAGAGTTAGCGAGATACCACTATTGTCATATTATATCATGGTTGTTTTGACAACGTGTTGCTGTTTGAGATATCTTATTATTGCTCACTAGCTGATTATGTCATTGATATGAGTCATTATAATCTTTAAGATTTATTGCCAACATGGTTAGTTATAATGTTGGCTGAAAACATGGGTGATGTTTAAGCTTATTTATGCAAACAAGAGCAAAGTTAATAAAAGATTTTCTTTTTCACTTTCAGTTTATCAATTGAATTGCTTGAGGACAAGCAAAGGTTTAAGCTTGGGGGAGTTGATACGTCTCCAACGTATCTACTTTTCCTAACGCTTTTCCTCTTGTTTTGGACTCTAATTTGCATGATTTGAATGAAACTAACCCTGGACTGACGTTGTTTTCAGCAGAACTACCATGGTGTTGTTTTTGTGTAGAAATAAAAGTTCTCGGAAGAATGGAACTTTGCGAGGAATTTTTATATAATATATACGAATTTATGGAGCCAAGACCTACCGGAGAGAGGCCCCTGGGTGGGCACAATCTACCAGGGCGTGCTCCCCTCTCCTGGCGGGCCCAGGTGGGTTGTCCCCACCTGGTGGCCCCGCTGACCCTGAAACCAACTCTATAAATTCCTATTTTCGGAGAAAAATCAGGGAGAAAGAATTATAACGATCCACGAGACGGAGCCGCAGCCAAGCCGTGTTCTTCCTCGGGAGGAAGATCCAGAGTCTGTTTGGGGATCCGGAGAGGGGGATCTTCGTTCTTTGTCATCACCAACCCTTCTCCATCGCCAATTCCATGATACTCCCCACCGGGAGTGAGTAATTCCTTCGTAGGCTCGCTGGTCGGTGAGGAGTTGGATGAGATTCATCATGTAATCGAATTAGTTTTGTTAGGGATTGATCCCTAGTATCCACTATGTTCTTAGATTGATGTTGCTATGACTTTGCCATGCTTAATGCTTAACACTTTGGGCCCGGGTGCCATGATTTCAGATCTGAACCGTTTATGTTATCATCATTATATCCATGTTCTAGATCCGGTCTTTCAAGTTATAGTCACCTACTACGTGTTATGATCCGGTAACCCTGGAGTGACAATAACCGGGACTTCTTCCGGTGATTACCGTAGTTTGAGGAGTTCATGTATTCACTATGTCTTAATGCTTTGTTCCGGTTCTCTATTAAAAGGAGGCCTTAATATCCCTTAGTTTCCATTATGGACCCCGCTGCCACGGGAGGGTAGGGCAAAAGATTGTCATGCAAGTTCTTTTAATAAAGCACGTATGACTATTTATGGAATACATGCCTACATTATATCGATGAACTGGAGCTAGTGCCTTGTCGCCCTAGGTTATAACTGCCACATGATGAATATCATCCAACAAGTCACTGATCCATTGCCTATGAACTTTTCCATATTGTTTCTACTAAGTTACTACTGCTATCATCACTGTTACACTTGCTACAAAATTACTGCTATCACTGTTACTATTACTATTGATGCTGTCACTACTATCAAAACTATCAAACTACTTTGCTACTGATCACTTTGTTGCAGATAATTAATCTCGAGGTGTGGTTGAATTGACAACTCAGCTGCCAATACCTTCAAATATTCTTTGGCTCCCCTTGTGTCGAATCTATAAATTTGGGTTGAATACTTTACCCTCGAAAACTATTGCGACCCCCTATACTTGTGGGTTATCAAGCAACGTGATCAAACTCGAGCCCCTCGAACTGAGCCGATATTTTTAATATGGCGTTTCGGTACGCCGCCATTTTTGGACCTTTTGCATCGAACTCTCCATTTATCTGGGATATTGCGAGGTTTGAATCACCACGCACCTCTAGGCATTGTATGCCCATGTAGACAACCATTCGGGGACCATGTAAAAGTGCCTCGTATTCGGCTACGTTATTGGAGTTCGTATACATGATCTGCAACACGTAGCGAACTGTGTCCCCCATAGGGGATGTCAAGATGACACCAGCCCCTAGTCCGGCTAGCATTCTAGAGCCGTCAAAGTACATGATCCAGTTGGAGTATGAGCTGAACTCTTTAGGGATCTCGGCTTCAGTCCACTCGGCAACAAAGTCGGCCAGCACCTAAGATTTAATAGCTTGATGCAGCTTGTATGTTATTTCAAATGGTAAGATCTCAATGTCCCATTTAGCTATGCGGTCGGTGGCATCCCTATAATTTATAATGTCATTTAGTGGTACTATGGATGCCACCGTGATCGCACACTCTTGAAAATAGTGTCGGAGCTTGCAGGATGCCATGAAGACCGCATAGGCTATCTTTTGATAGTGAGGGTATCGAGATTTGCATGGTGTAAGGACCACCGATACATAGTATACTGGTTTCTGGATGGGAAATTTATGTCCCTCTTCCTCTCACTCGACAATGAGTACGGTGCTCACTACCTGGCGAGTCGCGGATATATAGAGCAACATAGGCTCGCCAACACTTGGGGCGGCTAGGATTGGGTTGCCCGCTAATAAGGTTTTTATTTCTTCCAATCCGGCTGTAGCCGCATTTGTCCATTCGAAATGATCGGTGCGTCGAAGCAGTCGATAAAGTGGTAATGCCTTTTCTCCTAATCTGGAGATGAAACGGCTCAAAGATGCCACACACCCTGCTAGTTTTTGGACCTAATTTAACTCTGTTGGCATGGCCAATTGTGACAAGGCTCGGATTTTGGCTGGGTTCGCTTCAATTCCTCTATTGGAGATAATTAACCCTGTTTTCCGGCTGGAACGCCGAAAACACATTTTTCCAGATTAAGCCGTATGTCATATGTGCGGAGGTTGCCAAATGTGTGGCGGAGACTGTCCGCCAATGACTCGGCGTGTTTAGTCTTGATGACCACATCGTCCACAATGCTTCCACTATCTTACCGATTTGTTTTTCCAAACATGTTTGAATCATGCGTTGGTAAGTGGCACCAACGTTTTTCAGCCCGAAAGACATAGTGTTGAAACAAAAAGGCCCGTATGGGGTAATAAACGCCGTTGCGGCCTGGTCGGACTCCTTCATCTTAATCTGATGGTATCCGGAGTAAGCATCGAGGAAACACAATGAGTCATGTCCCGCGGTTGCCTCGATAATCTGGTCAATGCGGGGCAATGGGAAAGGGTCCTTTGGCGAGCCTTATTGAGGTCTTCAAAATCGACACAAAGGCGCTAGGATTTATCCTTCTTTGGCACCATGACCAAGTTGGCTAGCCAGTCCGGGTGCTTGACTTCTCTAATGAACCTGGCCTTGAGTAGTTTAGCTAGCTCCTCCCCCATAGCTTACCGTTTGGGTTCGGAAAATCACCATAGTGTTTGGTTGACTGATTTGAACCCCTTGATTATGTTGAGGCTATGTTCGGCCAGTCTGCGTGGGATCCCGGGCATGTCCGAAGGGTGCTAGGAAAAGATGTCCCGATTTTCGAGCAGGAACGCCCGTAGGGCGGCATCGACCGTCGGATCCAGCTGTGCTCCAATGGACGCTGTTTTGTTGGGATCCGTCGGGTGCACTTGAAATTTAATTATTTCATGTGCTGGTTTGAAAGAGGTAGATTTGGGCCTCTTATCGAGGATCACATCATCTTTATCCATCATGGATCACAGGGTGGTTAATTCTTCGGCCGCAAGGGCTTCGGATAGTGCCTCAAGGGCTACAGATGCAGTTTTGTTTTCGGTGGAGAGTGCTTTATCCGGATCACTTGTAACTGTGATTATTCCATTAAGCCCCGGCATTTTAAGCTTCATGTACCCGTAAGGGGGTATGGCTTGGAAGCGTGAGAAGGCGTCCCGCCCCAAAAGGGCATGATATCCGCTAGTGAAGGGGGCCACGTGGAAGAGCAACTCTTCAGACCTATAATTCTCCGGCGTGCCGAATACTACATCAAGTTTGATTTTCCCCAAACATCGTGCTTCTCGACTGGGGGTGATGCCTCGAAAGGTAGTACTGCTTTGCTCGATGCGGGCCTTGTCAATTTAAATTTTGTCGAGCGTCTCCTCATAGATGAGGTTAAGTCCACTGCCGCCATCCATGAGCACTTTGGTGAGTCAGAAGCCATCCACAATCGGGTTTAAGACCAAGGCGGCTGGTGCTCGGACTGATCGGGCCCTTGGTGTCGGTGTCAAAACTGGCGGATCTTGGGTAGGGGGTCCCGAACTGTGCGTCTAGGATCGATGGTAAAAGGAGACAGGGGACACAATGTTTACCCAGGTTCGGGCCCTCTCTATGGAGGTAATACCCTACGTCCTGCTTGATTGATATTGATGAATATGGGTGTTACAAGAGTTGATCTACCACGAGATCGTGATGGCTAAACCCTAGAAGCCTAGCCTATATGACTATGGTAATGAATGTGTCCTTTCCGGACTATCCCTCCAGTTTATATAGACACTGAGGGGATCTAGGGTTTACATAGAGTCGGTTACATAAGAAGAAATCTTCATAGTCGGTCGCCAAGCTTGCCTTCCACGCCAAGGAGAGTCCAATCCGAACACAGGTATAGTCTTCGGTCTTCATGTCTTCACATCCCATTAGTCCGACCCATGGATAACAGGCCGAACGCCCGAGGACCCCTTAGTCCAGGACTCCCTCAGTAGCCCCTGAACCTGGCTTCAGTGATGAGGAGTTCGGCGCACAGATTGTCTTCGGCATTGCAAGGCAGGTTCCCTTTTATCCAAACTTCAAGTTAGTCTTCGGATGCGATGATAGTATTCGGTCCTGTCATACACACCATACATAACCGTAGAGAGAATATATATATTTTTACACGAGTCTAATCCGCTGACTGCTTTTACAACATGACATCACGTCTGTCCGGTCATAATTTTGGACAGTCTTTCGTCTGCCGCTCCATGTTTCGAGACGCGGTTGCCATTGTCACGTCTTGTCGAAGCAAAGATCGTTCCCCCTTATTATGAGATTCTCATCAATACGGGCGTGGGTAATCCCACCGTGCTGTTTATACAACCCTTGGGAATGGGCGAATCTTAAGGCGAGTGAGGAGGCATTCAATATTCATTGCCTTTATGAGGGGATAAGGATTCCCTCTTCCTCTCTCACGCCCTCTCTCTGTCTCCGCCTTTCCAATCTCGGGCTCCAACGCCCAAGTTCTCATCTCCCTTCCACCTAAGCAACCATGTCCAGAACCGGAGGTCAGGGCAAGTGGATGGTCTCCTCCGTCACGGAGGAGAACACCACGGAGCTTCGGGCGGCTGGATACTTGGCGAAGGAGATCACTCACCGCCTGCCAACCGAGGGACAAGTCGTCCCCACGCTGAAGCCCACCGAGAGGGTAGTGTTCCTCCCCCATTTCTTCCGCAGGTAGGGTTTCCACTCCACCCTTTCGTCCACGGGCTGATGTATTATTACGGGATAGATTTCCATGATCTGTCCCCGAATTCCTTCCTCAACATCTCGGCGTTTATCGTCATGTGTGAGGCCTTCCTCCGCATCCAACCCCACTTCGGTCTATGGCTCAAAGTCTTCAACTTGAAGCCGAAGGTGGTGGATGGTCAGCACGTGAAGTGCAGAGGAGCCATGGTGAGCAAGCTGTCCAATGTATCCTGGACCAAAGGCACTTGTGGACACAGTGAAGGAGTGGCAGAAGTAGTGGTTCTACATCATAGAACCTCGCGGCACCATCTGGGCCACAACTGTCGAGTTCCGCTCCGGCGCCCCCATGCGACTCACCTCCTGGGTCGAGAAGAGTCCGGACTAGGGTTCCCCTGACGAGGTGATAGCGTTGTAGACGTGCGTTCAGAGCATGTCAACCAAGAAAGTCAAGCTCGATGATGTGATTCAGGTGATGCTGGTCCGTCGGATACTCCCGTGCCAGCGCCGAAGCCGTCCTCTGTGGGAATTCAACCCGAAGAAGGATCAGACTTTGGTGAGGCTCTTCGAGACTACTCATGAAGGCGCATGGAAGTTTCTCTTTAAGGGCAACGAGAAGCCACCGGCCACGGATTCAGACCGTGGTCACGATTGTAAACACCTCGCCAGTGAGGTATGCTATCTTTTGATGTATCCCCAACTTAATCATTTCAAGGATGATGTATGAGCTTATCATTGCATTTCCAGGACTGGATGGAGATGGCGAAGCGGATCCAGTGCCCGGCTCCGCTGCTTGAGGAACTGGTCATCCCGCGTCTAGCAAAGATGCTGGTGTCGGCGCCTTATAAGGCGCCGAAGAAGAAGGCCAAGGGTGGCCCCCGTCGCAAGGGCACTTCGGACGTGACGTCCGAAGATGACGAAGCCCATTCCTCCGTCCCTGAGGAAGGCGACGAGGAAGAAGGGGAGGAGGAGGAAAACAACCCTCCCCCTGAGGAGACAAAGAAGAAGAGGGCGGCTTCGGTGCATCCAGAGGCGGAAACGCCCAAGAATGGGAAGAGCGTCCCAGCGGTCAACACCGCGTGGGACGTTGATAGCAGTCCAGAGAGACACCCCCGCACTAAGCCCCAGGCCACATCGTAAGTGACACGGCTTGCTCATGCGCACATCCGACCCTTTCTCCTCATTATCATGACATAGTTAATTGTGCTATTGCAGTCCGGCCCGCGACCTTATCTAGCAATCCTCATTTGGGGGGTCGTTGGCTCCGTCGGAGATGGCAAGCATGTCGCCACCGCCCGCTTATTCCCCCGGGACCAGGGATGACACCGAAGTGTTGTCCCGGAGGACTGCTCCGAACCGGGGAGGGGCCCAGGACACAGTCCGGGAGGCGCCACAAGGCGAGACCTCCACTGCCGGACACATGGGGGAGCCGACCCCCATGGAGATTGGCGTAGAGGGCCGCATCCAGTTCGGCCCTTAGCCGAATACGATTCCGGAGGCCCAAATGGCTTCGGAGTTGGGCGAGTAGCCCCCTTTGAAGGAGGGGGGCGGTGCGCCACTGCCACCAGTGGCCCTTGTCCATCCAGGGGCGTCGGATAACCCGGTGGAGGCGCTTCGAGGCGCCTATGTCGTGGACGAACACCGTGTCCTTATGGGTGCAGTGATCGAGAAGATTCAGTCCGCCAAGAGTGGATTGAATGAAGCCTGCAGCAGCCTGTTAACAGGTTTCGAGGTAAGAAAGAGAAAAACCCTGTGTAACTAGTAGCCCCTGAGACACTGTCCGGTGTTCGGCAAGAAGAACCGGACAGAGGATCAATCTTCTGTTGTAGGAGACTAACGTAATATGTATGAATAAGCAGTCATCACTGTTGGCCATGACCTCCCATGCTGCCGAAGTCTCTAAGCTGAGGCAGAGGCTGGAGCGGACCGAGAACGAGCTCAGCGAGGTCAAGGTTCGGCTCCAGGAGAAGCAAGGTGAGTGACGACTTGTTGTGTGTTTAGAAAGGATAGGCGATGTACATTGACCGCCGTGTCATAATGTGTGCAGGAGCCGCGACTGAGGTCGAGGCCCTGAAGAAGGCCCTGGGCGAGGCCGAGGAGAAGGCTGTCCAGCAGCAAGCCGCCCGTAAGAAGTCCAAGGCCCGGGTCAAAGAAATCCAGCAGGAGCTCCAGGATGCGGTCAAGAAATGCGAAGCCTTGGAGCATGATGCGTCGGTTCAAGGGACCGAACTCGCCAAGGCTAGTCAGAGCGCGTAGACCGCACGGAATGAGGCCCAGGCTGCCCTCCAGGAGATTCAGGAGGCCAAGAAGACCACGGCGGGTAAGGCATTTAAGATGCAAAGCAAGTATGCGGAGAAGCAGTACCTTTTACTAACCCGGGTTCGGAGTTCCCCAAGAGCATTTGTGGATTTACCATGCAGTGTATTAGACGCCGCGGAGTTCTACCGAGCCAAAGGAGGGGGGTTCTACGGAGAAGCTATTATGGTCGCAGTATGCGGCGCTAGAGCATCCCGTGTCCTTCACCAATCAGCTGAAACAACTGGTGGAGCTGCATAGGGTGGCCGAACTAGCCATGAAGGATTTCATAATCCGGCTATGGCCAGCCGAAGCTATGCCAAGCAGCTACTTCGGACTCGTGAGGCGAATGGTGAACGCCTGTCCTCAACTGGACATCGTCAAGCGCTCGGCCTGCATTGAAGGTGCGTGCACGGCCTTCGCCCATTGCAAGATGTGGTGGGCGAAGATGGACGCCGTCGAGGTGACCAGAGGGCCACCGGAGGGCAAGGAAGACCGCACACCCGAACGGTATTTTGCGGATGTTTTGGAGGGTTCTCGTCTTGTAGCAGCACAATGTTCGCACGATATTGTATTTGAGTAAATGTATTCATGTTACCTTTTCCTTGTATTATGGGAACAAAGCCTGTTTCGTAATGTAATATTGTTATGCTTTGAATTGTTTCCTCCTGTGCGGCCGTTCTGTATGTAATCTGAGGGTTGGCCAGTCGTTGGCTTTTGCCCTCACGTAGGTAGTACAGAGGTGTTCGGGATGGAATTTAAACAATCTTGATCCAATTGTATGGTCCTTGAAGGATTTATTTAGCGCAAAGAACAAGGCAATCATACTGTACGGCTTAAACACCCTCACTTAGCCATAGGAGTTTTATAATAAAGCATAGGTGCAGCCCCTGGTTCGAACCAGGGGGCTGTTAACATCTGATCAGGAAGTGTCGATCTTTCGCATAATGCGGAAAAAATCTCCAATGATTTGTGACCCTCGAACAGCTGACCGGCTCTCGCCGTATCATGACAGTCAGTTTTCGGCTTTCTCTACTGAGGTGCTCATCTGGTCAAGGCCATGGCACAATCGCAGTAGTTCTCCCTTGACTACCCTAGCCATTTAGTGGAACGTAGGGTAGCAAGCACAGGAGCCGGGCAACCCAACTATTGACCAAAGACATGATTCGGAGCCAATGCATATAATGCTAAATTTGGGGTGCCGAACTTATCTTTAGGGATTGTTTGGGCTTTGTTGCCGTATCGTGGGGCGATGGGGAGCCCCTGGCAAATATGACACGTACCAGAGTGTACGACTGCTAGGAAATAAGTAATATAAAGGAAAACAGAGGGAGAATAGAGATAGGGTACGGGGCCCTTGAACATGGCTCATGAACTGTTTCCATTATAGTTGGGTTAATGCGTCCAAGCACATTGGTACAAAATAATGCAATAAGCAACCGACTATTTGACATTCCATACCCGAAGGCGGACTGCACATGGGTCCTGAAGAACGGTTAGCCTCTAGGGCTTCCCATGTACGCCTGTGCTCCGTGTCAATCCGGTGTGTTTATCCTTTAACGAGATCGTTAATAAGGCCGTCGAGGGAGCCCCCCATAGGAGAAACCTGAAACAAGGGAAAAGGAGATGGTAAAGTTATATGTGTGTCCGGGATCGGTCTGGCCAAACCATGGATCCCATGATAGCTTGTGCCTCCATGGTCGCCCAAGGAATTTTGAGTGCGTAGTTATGGACGCGTGGTATGAATGCCACTACTTCATCGGGATTGGGACGGAGCCCGAATTGCTAATCGAGCTCTTGACGAGCTGCGTTGTCCTGTTGTAGTGTAGTCCGGACCCTCTTAATGATGTCCAGGGGCTCGACAGCCAGACTATGATGCTGCTTGAGAAGGCCGTTTTGTACCTCTGATGCTAGGCGGCGGTGTGCTCCTCTGTCCGGAGGGAGCGCTATGTGTTTCCGTTGACTGTTATGACGCCGCGCGGACCGGGCATTTTTAGCTTGAGATAAGCATAGTGTGGTACCGCATTGAATCTAGCAAACGCGGTTTGTCCGAGTAGTGCGTGGTAGCCACTGCGGAAGGGGACGATATCGAAGATTAACTCCTCGCTTCGGAAGTTGTCCGGGGAACCGAAGACCACCTCCAGCGTGATTGAGCCCGTGCAGCGGGCCTCAACTCCTGGTATAACTCCTTTAAAGGTAGTCTTTGTGGGTTTGATTCGTGAGGGATTAATGCCCATCTTCCGCACTGTATCCTGATAGAGCAGTTTGAGGCTGCTACCGTCCATTAGGACTCGTGTTAGGTGAAATCCGTCGATGATTGGGTCGAGGACCAGTGCAGCTGAACCGCCATGCCGGATACTAGTTGGATGATCTCGATGATCGAAGGTGATCGGGAATGACGACCACGGATTGAATTTTGAGGCGATTGGCTCTACCGCGTAGATGTCCCTAAGTGCTCGCTTGCGCTCCCTTTTGGGGATGTGTGTAGCATATATCATGTTCATCTTTTGACTTAAGGGGGGGATTTCTTCTGCCCTCCGATGTTCGGCTGCCGGGGCTCTTCGTCCTCATCCTCACTTTGTGATCCCTTTTCTTTGCTTTCGACATTTAACTTGCCAGCCTGTTACCCAACAGTCTCTGTTGGTGTGATTGGCTTGTTTGTCTGGGGTACCATGTATTTGGCACGGATGATCGAGTATGCGATCCAGGCTGGATGGTCCCTCGCTGTTCCTTTTGTAGGGCTTCTTTCGCTGTCCGGACTTGGAGCCGCTGAATCCGGCGTCAACAGTGGTGTCATCGGTGTTGTTGCCATTGCTTCGGTGTTTGTGTCTGTTGCGTCGGATCTTTCCGGAGCTGTTCTTGGCCTCGGAGGGGCCTGTCTTGCTGGCTGTGCTTTTGCTATGAGCCAGCCAGCTGTCCTCTCCCGCGCAAAAGCGGGTCATGAGTGCCGTAAGGGCTACCATGGACTTCGGTTTTTCTTGGCCGAGGTGGCGTGCTAGCCATTCTTCACGGATGCTGTGTTTAAAGGCCACTAGGGCTTCGGCATCTGGACAGTCAACGATCTGGTTCTTTTTGGTTAGGAACCTAGTCTAGAATTTTCTAGCTGATTCTCCAGGTTTTTGAACTATGGAGCTTAAGTCATCGGCATCGGGTGGCCAGACATACGTACCTTGGAAGTTGTCAAGAAAGGCCTCTTCCAAGTCCTCCCAGCTGCCGACATAATTCTTGGGCAGGCTATTCAGCCAGTGTCTGGCTGGCCCTTTGAGTTTCAGTGGGAGGTATTTGATGGCGTGGAGGTCATCTCCACGGGCCATGTGGATGTGGAGGATAAAGTCCACAATCCATACTGCGGGGTCGGTTGTTCTGTCGTATGATTCAATATTGACGGGTTAGAACCCCTCGGGGAATTCGTGATCCAGCACCTCATCTGTGAAGCAGAGAGGGTGTGCGGCACCTCTATATCGGGCCGCCTCACGGCGCACCTCTGATGGAGTGCGTCTGCGGTTATCGGTCCGGGTGTGACTAGGTTTGTCACGCCCGAATAGGTAGCCCTCATCCCGAGTCGGGAAGCGTCCTCGCGATCCGTAGATTGACCTGGTGTGTTCTGCTCTACTGTCCAGCTCCTGCCGAAGGTCGGTATGTATGGTCCCGAGCTGTTCTGTCCCTGTATTTGCGAGGTGGTGGGGCGGGCTGTTGTTTGGCCTGAGTTGCCGCTTTATCCCGACCACAAGGTGGTCAGTCTGCCGCACTATCCCGACCGCGTGGTGGTCGGTCCGCATTGCGTAAGGGAGGTATGGGATTTGGTGCCTCCTCATCGAACTGAGGTAGCAGTCTACGCTTTGGGTAACTCTTGGCTGGGCGCTTGAGGCCATATTCTTCGGCTGCCAGGACATCAGTCCATCTGTCAATGAGCAGGTCTTGGTCAGCTTGAAGCTGTTGCTGCTTTTTCTTCAGGCTTCTTGTAGTGGCTATTAGCTGGTGCTTGAAGCGCTCCTGCTCGAGGGGTGCCTCAGGCACGATGAAGTCCTCATTGCTGAGGCTCTCATCATCCTTGGAGATTGGACGATAACTATCATCGTCTGGGTCATTGGGCGTGGTCTGATTATCAGGGTTATCTTGCCCGTTGTCTTTTTCCTCCTGCTCGGATGCAGCCCCGACAGGGTCTTCATTGTTTTTGGCGTCACCCGGAGTACTATTCTCCCCGGTGCCAGTATTTCCATTATTTGAGCGACGAGGCTTAGAGCAGCATTTAGGGCGCCGACGCTTGGGCTATGTCTCAGAAGGTTTATTCGCAACTGGATCTCCTTTGTCATCGTCACTAGATTTTTTAGGTGTGTCGACCATGTACACATCGTATGAAGAGGTGGCCGTCCAACGTCCAGTAAATGGAGGGTTTTGGCCTTGCTCCTTGTCGGCATCGTCATCCATACCGTCGATGTCTTCGAAGCCGTAATCGAGCACGTCGGTTAAGTCATTGACAGTGGCTATGAAGTGGGTGGCGGGTGGGAAACAAAATTTCCCATCATCAGCCTCTGGCTCGATCCGAACATAGTTCGGATGTGAGTCCTTTTCCAAGGACAAGTTCTTTAAAGAGTTTAGCACATCACCCAAAGGTGAGTGCTGGAAGATGTCTGCGGCGCTAAATTCAAAAATCAATAATTGGTCCAGCTCGGTGTTTGCAGGCGTTCCCGATTCGGAACTCATAGCCGGAGACGAGTCCGGAGTTCCATTGATGTAGATATCACGGGGCGCCGAGTCCGTGCGCGGCTCGAACACCAGGGACTCTGTGGCTTCAGATGGCACAATCTGCTACAGTTCTAAGGCCGTCACAGCAGCAGGGACCATTCACCGGATGTGATCCGGTGACAGATTTAGGTCATGTTCATCGGAGCGAGGGGGAGCGATCGCTGCGGTCTCAAATCCATTGATGATCAAGTCTCCACGGATATCCGCGACATAGTTCAAGTTTCCAAACCTGACCTGGTTGCCAGGGGCGTAGCTATCGATCTGCTCTAGATGGCCAAGCGAGTTGGCCCACAGTACGAAGCCGTCGAACACGAAAATTTGTCCGGGAAGGAAGGTTTCTCCTTGGACAGCGTCACTGTAGACGATTAAAGGAGCAATCGAACCTTTCATGGACGACACAGTTGAACTCTCAATGAAAGCACCAATGTCGGTGTCAAAACCGGCGGATCTCGGGTAGGGGGTCCCGAACTGTGTGTCTAGGATCGATGGTAACAGGAGACAGGGGACACAATGTTTACCCAGGTTCGGGCCCTCTGTATGGAGGTAATACCCTACGTCCTTCTTGATTGATATTGATGAATATGGGTGTTACAAGAGTTGATCTACCACGAGATCGTGATGGCTAAACCCTAGAAGCCTAGCCTATATGACTATGGTAATGAATGTGTCATTTCCGGACTATCCCCTTCGGTTTATATAGAAACCGAGGGGATCTAGGGTTTACATAGAGTCGGTTACAGAAGAAGGAATCTTCATAGTTGGTCGCCAAGCTTGCCTTCCACGCCAAGGAGAGTCCAATCCAGACACATGTATAGTCTTCGGTCTTCATGTCTTCACAGCCCATCGGTCCGGCCCATGGATAACAGGCCGGACGCCCGTGGACCCCTTAGTCCAGGACTCCCTCACTTGGTTCGTCGTCCGCGGTGAAAGTTATTGCTGGTTGTTCCAAGGGCTCATTGCGGTTACTTGGTTGATTTCGGCGAGGTCGCGGAGCGCCCTTTTGCGTCGATTGTTTGAAGAGAAGGTCTCAACAACCGTAAAGACGTTGAGATCGTCACCCTCCAGAGAATGCTTCTCTGGAGTAGCGTGGGTGAGGATACCCTCACCGCTTTTAGCCACTTGCCGGAATACCTAATGCTACCTCTTGAGCACTGCGTTGGTTTTCTCTTGAAGAGGAAAGGGTGATGCAGCAAAGTAGCATAAGTATTTCCCTCAGTTTTTGAGAACCAAGGTATCAATCCAGTAGGAGACTACACGCAAGTCCCTCGTACCTACACAAACAAATAAGAACCTCGCAACCAACGTGATAAAGGGGTGGTCAATCCCTTCACGGTCACTTACGAGAGTGAGATCTGATAGAGATAATAATGATAAGATAAATATTTTTGGTATTTTTATGATATATATTGAAAGTAAAGGTTGCAAAATAAACAGTGCCAGAAATAACTTGTTGACGAGAGATTAATATAATGGAGAATAGACCCAGGGGCCATATGTTTCACTAGTGGCTTCTCTCAAGATAGCACAAGTATTACGATGGGTGAACACATTACTGTCGAGCAATTGATAGAAAAGCGAATAATTATGAGAATATCTAGGCATGATCATGTATATAGGCATCACGTCCGTGACAAGTAGACCAACTCTTGCCTGCATCTACTACTATTACTCCACACATCGACCGCTATCCAGCACGAATCTAGAGTATTAAGTTCATAAGAACAGAGTAACGCATTAGGTAAGATGACATGATCTAGAGGGATAAACTCAAGCAATATGAAATAAACCCCATCTTTTATCCTCAATGGCAACAATACAATACGTGTTGTTTCCCTTTCTGTCACTGGGATCGAGCACCGCAAGATTGAACCCAAAGCTAAGCACTTCTCTTGTTGCAAGAAAGGTCAATCTAGTAGGCCAAACCAAACTGATAATTCGAAGAGACTTGCAAAGATAACCAATCATACATAAAAGATTTTAGAGAAGAATCAAATATTGTTCATAGATAGACTTGATCATAAACCCACAATTCTTCAGATCTCGACAAACACACCGCAAAAAGAGTTACATCGAATAGATCTCCAAGAAGATCGAGGAGAACTTTGTATTGAGATCCAAAGAGAGAGAAGAAGCCATCTAGCTAATAGCTATGGACCCGAAGGTCTGAAGTAAACTACTCATAGATCATCAGAGGGGCCATGGAGTTGATGTAGAGGCCCTCCGTGATCGATGCCCCCTCCGGCGAAGCTCCGAAAAAGTCCCCAAGATGGGATCTCTTGGGTACAGAAGGTTGCGGCGGTGGAAATAGGGTGTCGTGGTGCTCCTGGATGTTTTTGAGGTATATGAACATATATAGGAGGAAGAAGTAGGTCGGTGGAGCCACGAGGGGGGAGGGCGCGCCTCCCTGCCTCGTGGCCACCTTGTTGGTTGCTTGACATCTACTCCAAGTCCTCTAGATCACGTTTGTTCCAAAAATCACGCTCCCAAAAGTTTCATTTCGTTTCGACTCCGTTTGGTATTCCTTTTCTGCGAAACACTAAAATAGGCAAAAAACAACAATTTGCACTGGGCCTTGGGTTAATAGGTTAGTCCCAAAAATAATATAAAAGTGTAAAATAAATCCCATTAAACATCCAAAACAGAATATATAATAGCATGGAACAATCAAAAATTATAGATACGTTGGAGACGTATCACCCAACATGCCCGAAGACCGTGAGTTGGCTTAGTGCTCGGTGTCGCATGTATCTGACAGGGTTTGTCAAGGAGTTCGTCAAGAAATGTTCTGTATCCCGTAAAGGGTTTGTTTTTCTTGCTGACGGGCTTATGATCGGATGCCTCATAATGGTGTATCTGTTTTTCCTGTGTGGTGGACTGCTTAAAGGCAGCGGGTTCCAACCGGGTTTTCTGGGCCTTCCATGTCTTTTCCATCGCGCAGTACATCTGTACTAAGTGTGACAATTCCGTAAAGTTCTGTATGCGATGGCGGTTGAGGGCGTTCGGAATTCCGCCGTCTGTACAATTACGATAAAAAACCAAAACTGCATAATCATCGCCGCAATCTTTGATCTTGTTTTTAACAAGGAAGAATCTGGCCCAGAAGTGATGGACCGTTTCCCGAGTTTATTGCCATACATACATTAGGTCACATATGTCTGGAGGGCCTGAATTACTTGGATAGTATTGATTGTGGTGGGT
This sequence comes from Triticum dicoccoides, assembly GCF_002162155.2. Classification (NCBI taxonomy): domain Eukaryota; kingdom Viridiplantae; phylum Streptophyta; class Magnoliopsida; order Poales; family Poaceae; genus Triticum; species Triticum dicoccoides. Next base: position 111,800,099 of record NC_041386.1, read on the forward strand.
GGGTGGGCTAAAACTTGAATCCCGACCCAAGATTGAATCCGGAGCTTGAAAAATCTCCAAGCAGTTCAGGTCCAGGAAGATCCAAGTGCTTTCCGGGCCCTATGTCCGACCCTGAGTTTGGAGGACGTGAAATTTCATCCCGAGGGAGGGTGTCCGGCTCGAGGGGCTTGGAGATCCGAACATAGCTGGTGTTTAACTTAGGGGAAGAAGTGTTTTCGGCTCGTTCATCAACGACCGCTACCAGATGGGTGATTGTCGGGGAATTGATTTCCCTCTGATCAGGTTTGAGCCTGATCCGATCATAATCCGTTGCAAGCCCCAGGGCGGCGATGCGATCTAGCAGCTTGTTCAAGGACGAGACGTCCGCCGGATCCATCTTTTTAGAGTGTTCGAGGCTGATGCGGAGGTAATGTTTGGCGATCGAGGGGGGCGTCGCCAGCTTGACTGCCGTACGCGTACCCATGGTTAAACCGCCGAGCTGGAGGACATGTCCCGAAGCTAGGTTCCTTCAAGAAGTGATATTATTACTGATGACAAGGCGAGCCATCGATCCTTCTATCGACAACACAGTGGAACTCTCAATGAAAGCACCAATGTCGGTGTCAAAACCGGCATATCTCGGGTAGGGGGTCCCGAACTGTGCGTCTGAGGATCGAGGGTAACAAGGGACAAGTGGGACACAATGTTTACCCAGGTTTGGTCCCTCCCAATGGAGGTAAAACCCTACATCCTGCTTGATTGTATTCGATGAATATAGGGGTTACAAGAGTTGATCTACCTAGAGATCGTAATGGCTGAAGCCAAGTTGTCTAGCCTATGAGAATTCTGATAGCCTCTACGGACTAAACCCTCTGGTTTATATACACACCGGAGGGATCTAGGGTTGTACAGAGTCGGTTTGCGGGGGAAGGAAATAACATATCCGGACACCAAACTTGCCATCCATGCATATAGCAGTCCTACCTGGACACGAGGGAAGTCTTCTGCTTGTATCTTCATGGCCCATCAGTCTGACCCGTATTAAACATCCCGGACACCCGAGGACCCCCCAATTCAGGACTCCCTCAGCCGTAACCTGATGTTGGTCTATAGGGACCTAGAGTATGTCAATCTGGAGATATATGTACTTTGGTTCCCTTGGACAAGGAAATCTGTCAAGCATTGATGCCGTTTGAGAAATCCAAAGAATGAATTGGTGGGAAAGATGATTGGATTGTTATGATAGGTGGTCACAATAATTTATATAGCTACAATGTGTATACAGGCGACAAAGTTATGCTCCCACCTTTGTCAGCCGTTGGTTTTGAATCTCTCGACCATTCAAATCCAACACGATTTTTGTATTAGAACTTACAACTTAGAAGGCTTAAGAAAGTTACACTGTACAAAACTCCAATTAAATCAAAGGGTTACAAGGATTATTATGTCATCACAGTGTTTGATATTGCTATTGCAATTGTGAGATCATCTGACATAAATTGATTGTTGAAAAACAGTGATGTTCCGCAACACAATTATGTGGATGCTCTGCTCCATTGGAACTATATTTTTGTAGTTGGTGCTGAAGGTTCAATGTTCCATTGGAACCTTAAAACTTTTGGTAAGTACTTTTACATTTAAAATCTTTACATTTTTGCTTAATTTGGTTCACCAACATTTGTTTTACTATCGACAGGTGCAAATATTGTTCCAACACGCGTGGAATCACCGATAATTAATGAATTGCCTCAACATATTGCCTCAAACTCAGATTGGTACTTATGCCCGCGTAGTGCCCATCATACTTCCATCCTACTGATTCGTAGGTCTGGTGATGCATAAGAAACCAATTGACCAGCCGGTCAGATAATCCACTTGTCCATTATGTTGGGCAGTCTGTGTTTCAGTATAAACAGTTATGATGCAATATGTTTGAGATAAATGCAAATGCAGTTTATATGTCGAGTGAAAATGGGTGAGAAGTCATAATGTTGGTGACTTATTTGTTTTTGTTGGCATGAACTATCCTCTTGTGGTTGTCGGTCTAGAAATACACACAAAAAATGAAATTGTGCCAATGTGGAGGCATGGTTTTATCTACATTTTTTGTGGAGACTGTTACAGGAATGGGAAACCAACACAAGTAGAACCTGATGTTTGCCGATTGGAATTAGATGGACAAGTTACTGTCGGCTTCCAACTGAAAGTGAACGGATAGGGGGTTCCCGACAACATATTATGGTTTTTGCCAACTCACAAAAATGCATAATCCTAGAGTAACAAGACTAAATTCATGTGTTGACATTCTGTTCATTCATAACATCTCATTTCTTGAGATGTGTGTTATGGTTTCTGTATCTTCACTTGTGCAATGTATAAAAGTTTCTTCAGTTTGTGTGATGTATAATATTATCAATGTGCTATGTTATGGTATCTTGAGAATGATGGCACAATATGTGTTATGTTATCGTGGTTTCAATACTCGCTAGAAGACTATGCTCATTTCGATGTATCCTTACTTTGTTCCATTGCTATTTTCTACAACATATGCATAATTGATTGTTTTTCTAAAAAAACCATGGCTATCATGTGAGTATAAAACTAATCATAGTTAGGCACATATGTGGTGATGCAACAATTGGATTAATCCTAAACCAACGATTAACATATCATTAATCTAGTATTACATGATGAAGATTATGATATCAATCTACACAAGTGTTATATCTGACAAACATTTTGTAGCGAAATGTTTCCTCTATGGACTATCAGATATAATACAGCAAAAAAAAAGACTCAATAGTGTCGTACTACATACATTCATCTTTACATGCGTTTTGAATCCTAGATAGCATGTTCAAAGAACATACTGGCCATACCATTGCGTACAAAAATATCCATTTGGAATTTTGATCCTTGAACAACTACACATTGTTGTACAAAACTCTTTCATCCCGATGCTATTTGAAGACATCCGTCATTCGAAGATTTTTTGTACTTTCTGTCAACTTGTACGTTGCCATTACATGTGCGGAGCAGAATTACACCTTTGTTCCTGATTTCTAGGACTTCTACCAAAATTTTCTTAATTTTCTGTGAAAAAGGCAACCTTGTGTAAATAACTCAAATTGTATGTTTAGATATATGAATAGAGAAGTACATGCTTACAAGAATGGAGCTTATCACGCTTGGCTTCATCTCATGTAGGAATGAAGAATGTATTGTACTGTTATACTTTGGATTGGATATGCAACTGTTGAACCATTTAATTTTGTCAAATCATAAATTAAGTTTCAATAAGAGAAGCACAATATGGTACTACTAATGTTAAAACTTACCCTGAAGGTTCATTAAAAGATCCCTTCTGTACTTGTAAACATATGCGGACAGATATGTCGAATTATGCATGAAATGAAAGAAAACCTGATCACATTCCCTAATTTTGTCCACACAAGTGTCGGTGTGAAATAAGCAGACCTCGGGGTAGGGGTCCTATCGTGGATTTATCACGACAGGTGTCCTAGAAAAAGGGCTTAGGTGTGGAGCCATCGCAACTAGGTTAGCTTAAAGGGGTTGAACAAGATAAAGGACATAGGGAGTTTACCCAGGTTCGGCCCCTCTCAACGAGGTAAAAGTCTACTTCCTACTTCTAGTTGTATTGCTTGAGTTTCGAGTACAAGGGAGCGAATACGCTTGACCTAGCTCTCGATTGGTTGTTTCTTGAGTTAACCCGCCGCCGGGTCGCCCCTTTATATACACAGGTTGGGACCTGGCGGCTTACAGAGTCCCGACCGGCTCACTCAATGTGACTGGCTCGGTTTCTAACTAATCTTGCGTTACAGATCAAGTCTTCCTTCGGCGGTTCACAGGCCCGGGTCTTCGGCCTTCATCCGGCCTGCCTCCATGATCCGTCGTCTTCGTGTTTCTTCTTGGGCCTCCTCGTACCTTTTTCATGACAAGCCGCCAACGGTATAACCCGGCCCCTCCTGGGCGGGTCATACCTCAGGGCTATATCCTCAACATTAGGCCCCATGTTGATTTGAACTTGTTCATATCAATCTTCACCTCTGCCTTAGTAGAAATGCACCCATGTCGAATCTTCAGTAGATCGATGTAAGCTGCCATGACGTCACATAAACAGAGTTATCTTAAATTGCCATGATGTCACATGCATTCATTCCGCACAAGGCTCAAAATATCTCAACGGATCCTTATCTTAATAGACTTCTCGAAAATCGAGGCGTCCATATTGTTAACATAATCATTTTGCTTCCTTGGTTTTCATGCACGCCCTCTTTTCACTTCCTTATAAATAGGGACAGGGGGCCTTATTTTTTACTTTTTACCCGTGCCCTCGCATCTTCTTCTTCCCGCTCGTGACTCCGCTGCGACCGAGCACCGCCGTCGTTGTCCTTCTTCAACAGCGTCAACTCCGGCTACTGCATCAACCTGAACGGACCAGAAAACTGCGGTGCTCCTTCGCTGTTCATCAACATCAGTAAGCACTTATCTCCGCTCATACCAAATCCGCATTAGGGTTTTGGCTATTCATCGGTGTTCTTCACTGTTCATCAAAGCTTCTTTCTTGACTGCTTAGTTTGATTTGAAAAGAGTACTGATGCTGCGTAGAAATAGTTTAGCACCATCTTCCAACTATAGACATACCCCTCTGCCCAAGATTCAATTTCAATTCACAAATTCTACCACTGCCGTAGCTTTAGTTTTAAGAATTATTCTCATTTTCTGGACCGATGTAGATCCAAAATTATAAGCAAGACTTGTAAAACCTGTTTACCCAGCACTTAGTGAACTTTTATTCCATTCCATATCTGTAGATACCCGATCTATCACTGCCATGGGGGGCGGCTTAACTGAAATTTTGTAACCCGCCAAATGACTGCCAGCTTATTTCCGATCCTTTTAAACCGCCAGTATTTATCTAAAGTTTTCTACTTTGAATTTTAACCCGCCAATATTTCCTTCTTAGGCCTTCCATAACGAAAAATGACTAAAACCGTCACCTCATGTGATTGGGTTGCTTCCACTATGACGGAACAAGCTCTGAACGAATATGTTCAAGTGGGTGTTTTATCAGCCAAAGAGGTTATCCATTGGCGAGCTCTAGTGGCTGAAACCAGACATGTACCCAAGGAAGGCGAATTCATAGTGTTCGCTGATCATATGAGCCGGGGTTTCTCTCCACCCGGCTCAAAGTTCTTTCATGATGTGCTGAATTTTTATCAACTTCATCTGCAAGATATCGGGCCCAATTCAGTCTGCAACATTTGCAACTTCCAAGTCTTTTGCAAAGTGTATCTTCAGGAGGAACCCACTATTGATTTCTTCAGAGAATTTTATTATTTAAACCGCCAAATAGAAATGACCGATGGACCCAGTCTTGAACTTGGCGGGATATCTATCCAAAGACGATAGAAAGACGCTGTCTTTCCTGCGGCCACGCTTCCTAGTCACCCCAAAGACTGGAATCAGACTTGGTTCTACTGCCAAGACACCTCTCTGGCAGGTGAGAACCCTCTGCCGGGTTTCCGTGACCACGAGCTTAATCCAAGACATCCACTTCTGGATCGGATCAGTGCCGCTGAACAGGCCAAATACACACCCGCCTTCAGCAAGATAAGAGCCTTAATGGCCAACGGCTTAACTGGCGTCGATTTGGTCCGATGTTGGGTTGCCTGGAGGGTCATGCCACTGAGCCGCCGCCCCTGCTTAATGTGTGAGTACACGGTGACACCAAAGATCCACAACGTCACTACCAAATTCGTCTAAGTGACAAGGAGATCAATGAAATGACAAAAATGCTGCTCAACGAGAGCTTAGCAACTTGCAGCAAGACGGGGCCGAACCCCTTTTGCACTCTTAACCCGAATCCGGCTGTAAGTATTTCAAGCTTCATTATTATCTTATTCGTCTCATATATTGTCTTCTTACTATTACATGCTTTCCTTAGGCCAATGATCCTTTCTAGAATAAAAAACTTCAGGATAAGTGATACGTCTCCAACGTATCTATAATTGTTGATTGTTCCATGCTGTTTTATTATCAATCTTGGATGTTTTATAATCATTTTATTTCATTTTTGGTACTAACCTATTGACATAGTGCCAAGTGCTAGTTGCTATTTTTCCATGTTTTTTACATCGCAGAAAATCAATATCAAATGGAGTCCAAATGCCACGAAACTTTACGGAGATTTTTTATGGGCCAGAAGGAAGGCAATGGGCCCTGGTTGCACCTTGGGGGTGCCCCGAGGGGGCACAACCCACCAAGGCACGCTAGGAGGCCCAGGCATGCCCTGGTGGGTTGTGCTCACCTCGGGTGCCCCCTGGACCGCCTCTTTACTCTATAAATACCCCAAAAATACCAGAACCCTAGGGGAGTCGACGAAATATTCATCCAGCCACCATAGAGTCCAGAATTACCAGATCCAATCTAAACACCATCTCGGATGGGGTTCACCTCCTCCATTGGTGCCTCTCCGATGATGCGTGAGTAGTTCTTTGTAGACATTCGGGTCCGTAGTTAGTAGCTAGATGGCTTCATCTCTCTCTTGATTCTCAATACAATGGTCTCTTGGAGATTTATACGTCTCCAAGGTATCTATAATTTTTGATTGTTCCATGTTGTTTTCTTATCAATCTTGGATGTTTTATAATCATTTATAGTCATTTTATATCATTTTTGGTACTTACCTATTAACATAGTGCCAAGTGCCAGTTGCTGTTTTTCCATGTTTTTTTACATCGCAGAAAATCAATATTAAACGGAGTCCAAATGCCACGAAACTTTACGGAGACTTTTCATGGGCCAGAAGGAAGGCAATGGGCCCTGGTTGCACCTGGGGGGTGCCCCGAGGGGGGCAAAACCCACTAGGGCGCGCCAGGAGGACCAGGCGTGCCCCGGTGGGTTGTGCCCACCTCGGGTGCCCCTTAGACCGCCTCTTTTCTCTATAAATACCCCAAAATACCAGAACCCTAGGGGAGTCGACGGAATATTCATCCAGCCGCCGTAGAGTCCAGAATCACCAGATCCAATCTAGACACCATCACGGAGGGGCTCACCACTTCTATTGGTGCCTCTCTAATGATGCATGAGTAGTTCTTTGTAGACCTTTGGGTTCGTAGTTAGTATCTACATGGCTTCATCTCTCTCTCTTGATCCTCAATACAATGGTCTCTTGGAGATCCATATGATGTTACTCTTTTTGTAGTGTGTTTGTTGGGATCGATGAACTTTGAGTTTATGATCAGATCTATGTTTTTATACCATGAAAGTATTTGAGTTTCTTTGATTTATTTTATGCATGATCTCTTATAGCCTCGTATTTCTTCTCCGATATTTGGATTTTGTCTGGCCAACTTGATCTATTTATATTGCAATGGGAAGAGGTGCCCAGTAGTGGGTTCGATCTTACGGTGCTTGATCCCAGTGACAGAAAGGGAACCGACACATATGTATCGTTGCCACTAAGGATAAAATGACGAGATCTATATCTACCACCATATAGATAAATGGATCTTGTCTACATCATGTCATCGTTCTTATTGCATTACTCTGTTTTTCCATGAACTTAATACACTAGATGCATGCTGGATAGCGGTCGATGTGTGGAGTAATAGTAGTATATGCAGGCAGGAGTCGGTCTACTAATCTTGGACGTGATGCCTATGTAATGATCATTGCCTGGATATCATCATAATTATTTGAAGTTCTATCAATTTCCCAACAGTAATTTGTTTACCCACAGTTTGCTATTTTTCTCGAGAGAAGCCACTAGTGAAACCTACGGCCCCCAGGTCTTATTCCTCATATATTTGCCTTGCGGTCTACTTTTCCTTTGCATTTTTATTTAGATCTATTAAACCAAAAATCCAAAAATACCTTGCTACAATTTATTTTATTTGGCATTTGATCTATCAATCTACTACAATTTGCCTCACATCCACGTGCCATCTCTGGCGCCATTATCCGAAAGGGATTGACAACCCCTTTAACACGTCGGGTTGCGAGGATTTGTTATCTGTGTGTAGGTGTTGCCTACGTTGTGTTGCTTGGTTGTCCTACTGGTTCGATACCTTGGTTTCATAACTGAGGGAAATACCTACCATCACTGTGCTACATCATCCCTCCCTCTCCAAGGAAATACCAACGTAGTTCCAGCTACCATCAAGGAGAATTTCTGGCGCCGTTGCCGGGGAGGATCTTTAAGACATACCAGGTTCCTAATCACAAATATCATCTCCTTGAAATTTACATTATTTGCCATTTGCTTCTCGTTTTCCTCTCCCCCACTTCACAAAAATTTGTCGTTTTATTCGCCTCTCCTTTTCCGTTCGCCGTTTTCTTGCCGGATATGTTTTTGTGCGTGAGATCTTGTTTGCCGTCATGGATAATTCTTCCTCTACTGCTTGCACTCCCGAGAACGAAGTTCTCAACTTTTAAAAAAGGGGAGGAGAAAGTTTAAAATATGCTTGTTATAGAATTTGCAAGGCTCATAATAGATCTACCCGTAAGGAACCTACCGTTGTGTTTTGCGTTGTTTTTTTGTTGGCATCACCACTTGGTATAGATTTGTCCTTGATACAATTACCGGTGGAAATTTCTTATGAGTCCTCCTTTTGATGCTCTTAATGCTATGGGAAATTTAGTGGGCTCACCACCTCTTACAATTAACGAAATAATTTTGACTCTTGAGCATGTTATGGAAAGACTAGATGCTATCAAAAATAAAATGCTCACCGAAAATCATATGGAAATTATACATAAAAAGATGCATAATTTTTCCACTAATCTTGGATAAAAAGCGGGCGATATTTTTAAGTTATTAAAAGAAAGGGGTACTTTAATCCATGAAAGAATAGAAGAAAGTCCGACTCAGATCGACAAACTGGAAGAAATATTTAGTAATCTAAGCACGACTTTTACTACCACTAAAATTATTGAGGAAACCCCCCATAAAGAGTAGGAGATCAAAAAATAAGGGTGCAACTCCTAGTGATAGCAATAAAGGTGATCTTAAGATGATTAGTATCCACCCTGATTTTGTTGAAGTGATGAAAGATCCTTTTTGCAAGAATAAAATCTTTGAATTTATTCCTAGGAGTGTTGTTATTGAAAATCTTTATTCTAATTATTTGAGGGATTCTAAGTTTTTGATTGAAGAGTTGGACAAAGATGACAAAACTTAGATCCTTGCTTTATGCCTAGCTAAGGGCGTAAAACTATAGCGTTTGTTGGGAGGCAACCCAATGAATAGAATTTATTTTTGCTTTTTGCTTTATGTTCTTGAGTGTTAGCACAATTATGCTACAATTATGATTGTGTTTTTGTGTTTTAATTAGTGTTTGTGCCAAGTAAAGCCTTTAGGATCTTCTTGGGCAATAGTTGTGTGATCTTGCTGAAAAACAGAAACTTTTACGCTCACAAAATTAATTTTAATTTTTTACCAGAGAGCGATAAAATACCCATTCCAGCTGCAGTAGATCATATACAAATTTCTCAGGCCATCCTATTTTTTCAGAGTTTTTTGAGTTACATAAGTATTCGAAATAGTCAGATTGCTACAGACTGTTCTATTTTGACAGATTTTGTTTTCTTTGTGTTGTGTGCTTATTTTGATGGCTCTATGGTTTTCTTTGATGAGTTTTTGCCATAGAAAAGTTGGAATACAGTAGATATAATACAAAAAACAAATTATGAATTGGTTTGATACAACACTTATAGTAGTGGTTTATTATTCTTATACTAACGGATCTCATGAAGGCTTTGTTGAGTTTTGTGTGATTGATGTTTTCAAGTTTTGGGTTATCTTACGATGGATGAAGGAAGGATGTAAGAGCCTAAGTTTGGGGATTCCCCGGCATCCCTAGCTATTATTCAAGAATGAGCAACCAACTAAGCTTAGGGATGCCCCCGAGTGGCATCCCCGCTTTCTTCCAACAACTATCGGTATTTTACTCGAGACTATATTTTTATTCGTCACATGATATGTGTTTTGCTTGGAGCATCTTGTATGATATGTGTTTTTGCTTGTTTTATTTTGTGTTTTAAGTCATAAATCCTTGCTGGACACACCTATTTGAGAGAGCAAAAATTATGTCATGATTTGTTAGAATTGCTCTCTATGCTTCATTTAAATCTTTTATGAGCTAGGACTTGCTCTAGTGCTTCACTTATATCTTCTTGAGCATGGTGTGCTTGTTATTTTTGAACAAATGCTCTCTTTCTTCACTTAGATTTATTTGAGAGTTAGTAAAATTTTGAAGAAATTCTCTCTTGCTTCACTTAAATTATTATGAGAGAAAGAAATTTGTTATGCTCATGATCTTCACTTATATTTGTTTGAGCTTATGAAAAGCAACACATGAAAATTAGTGCCAAAGTGATAGATATCCAAGAAGGGTAAAGTAAAAGAAAATGTCATGAAGATCATTGGACAAAATAAACTTGATTGTTAGTAATAGTTTTGGGATATGATGATGTGATATGTGAGTCATCTTGATGAGTAATTATGCTTTAGTAGGAATATTGGTGTTAAGGTTGTGATTCCCTCTGCATGCACGAAAGTCAATAATAATGCAATGAAAATTATATCCTACTTGTGGTGCATTATTCGGTGTTAATTATGCTTAATGCTTGATTATGAGATTATTCGTTTCTTGGTTGGTCGCTTCCCAATCTTTTGCTAGCCTTCATTTTGCACTAAGTATGACCTCTACTTGTGCATCCAAAATCCTTTAAACCAGTTTTGCCACATGACTCCACTATATCTACCTATGTGCGGTATTCTTTTGCCGTTCTAAGAAAATTTGCATGTGCCATCTCTAATTTTCAAAATAAACTTCTCTTTTGTGTGTTTGTTTCGCTCGCGGAGCGGTGAGGGGTGGCTAATATTTTCCATGCTAGATGTGTTATTCTCAAGATGAGTGTTTATTCACTTGTCATTGCACGAGAGTAAGGCAAAGGTATTAGGGATGCCCAGTCCCGAAATGCAATAAATAAATGAATTTACTTTATGTTGTCAAATAATAAATTCCCTGGAAAGTGTTGGTATGGAGGGCACCCGTGGATACTGTTAGCCATGGAAAGCGAAAGTTATGGTGGAAAAAGGAATACATTTTATTTTCTATTTGGGAACCGCCTATGATATATCTAAGCATGGAAAGTATTGGGAACTCTAAGTCGTTTTCGTTGGTGGGATGGATACACCTCCGAAAATGTTTTTATCTCAAAATTTTCACTTTGAGCTTTGACACCTCTACAAATACCTACTTCCCTCTGCGAAGGGCCTTTCTTTTACTTTATGCAATTTTTATTTTGAGTCTCCATCTTCTGTCATAAAAGCATCAACTAGGAGGCAATATGATCGTGCTCAAGTATTGGGTGTAGTTAATATTCGAGTGTGTTTCATGAATGGATCAATGTTTGAGCATGATGGCTAGGGATAACTTATTTTAGCATTGATATTTTGAAAGACGTGGTTGCTTGTTAATATGCTTGAATATCTAAATTATTATGTCAAAACTAGACTATTGCTTTGAATCACATAAAATTCCAAATGTCCATGCTATAAAGAAAATAATATGATATGACTTGATGAACATCACTCCACATCAAAAATTCTGTTTTTATCGCTTACCTACTCGAGGACGAGTAGGAGTTAAGCTTGGGGATGCTGATACGTCTGCAATGTATCTATAACTTTTGATTGTTCCATGTTGTTTTATTATGAATCTTGGATGTTTTATAATCATTTTATAGTCATTTTATATCATTTTTTGGTACTAACCTATTGACATAGTGCCAAGTGTTAGTTGCTATTTTTTCCATGTTTTTTACATCACAGAAATCAATATCAAATGGAGTCCAAATGTCACGAAACTTTACGAAGATTTTATATGGGCCAGAAGGAAAGCAATGGGCCCTAGTTGCACTTGGGGGTGCCCGGAGGGGGCACAACCCACCAGGGCGCGCCAGGAGGCCCAGGCGCGCCCTGGTGGGTTGTGCCCACCTCGGGTGCTCCCCAGACCGCCTCTTTGCTCTATAAATACCCCAAAAATACCAGAACCCTAGGGGAGTCGATGAAATATTCATCTAGCCGTCGCAGAGTCCAGAATCACCAGATCCAATCTAAACACCATCTCGGATGGGGTTCACCACCTCCATTGATGCCTCTCTGATGATGCATGAGTAGTTCTTTGTAGACCCTCGGGTCCGTAGTTAGTAGCTTGATGGCTTCATCTCTCTCTTGATTCTCAATACAATGGTCTCTTAGAGATCCATATGATGTAACTCTTTTGCAGTGTGTTTGTTGGGATTGATAAACTTCAAGTTTATAATCAGATCTATGTTTTTATATCCATGAAAGTATTTGAGTTTCTTTGATCTATTTTATGCATGATATCTTATAGCCTCGTATTTCTTCTCCGATATTTGGGTTTTGTTTGGCCAACTTGATCTATTTATCTTGCAATGGGAAGAGGTGCCCGGTAGTGGGTTCGATCTTATGGTGCTTGATCCCAGTGACAGAAAGGGAACCGACACGTATGTATTGTTGCTACTAAGGATAAAAATACGAGATCTATATCTACTGCCATATAGATAAACAGATCTTGTCTAAATCATGTCATCGTTCTTATTGCATTACTCCGTTTTTCCATGAACTTAATACACTAGATGCATGCTGGATAGCGGTCGATGTGTGGCGTAATAGTAGTAGATGCAGGCAGGAGTCGGTCTACTAATCTTGGACGTGATGCCTATGTAATGATCATTGCCTGGATATCGTCATAATTATTTGAAGTTCTATCAATTGCTCAATAGTAATTTGTTTACCCATCGTTTGCTATTTTTCTCGAGAGAAGCCACTAGTGAAACCTACGGCCCCCAGGTCTTCTTTCTCATATATTTGCCTTGCGATCTATTATTCCTTTGCATTTTTATTCATATCTATTAAACCAAAAATACAAAAATACCTTGCTACAATATTTTATTTGGCGTTCGATCTATCAATATTTACAACTTTATCTCCCGTCCACGTGCCATTTCTGGTGCCGTTACCCGAAAGGGATTGACAACCCCTTTAACACATCGGGTTGCAAGGATTTGTTATCTGTGTGCAGGTGTTGCTTATGTTGTGTTGCTTGGTTCTCCTACTGGTTCGATACCTTGGTTTCATAACTAAGGGAAATACCTACCGTCGCTATGCTACATCATCTCTCCCTCTGCAAGGAAATACCGACGTAGTTCCAGCTACCATCAATAAGCCGTCCAAAAAGGTCAGGGCAAAGAACAAGGCTCCCAAGAAGCATGCCAAGAAGAAGACAGATGCAATTGACCCCTTTACTCTGGAATATGAGTCGAAGGTAGAACTTGACTCCCTTGGATCCTTTTTCGTACATCTTATTGACATTGATTGCTATCAGGATAACGCGGAGGCCCGCCATGCAGATGGTGAAGAGGTAACTATCCTTTCCTCCGACTCAGAAACTCTGCCAAGATAGAAAGTTCGACAAGCGAGCCAGAAAGTAAGGTTATCTCACCCTTTAGCTTACTTGGATCCCAACTTTATTTTGAAGAAACAACAACATGAAGTTCGCCGCACAACCCGGAACAGCGGCTGCGGAGATCTCTCCTCCGGCTTACCCAGCACGCCGGTTCCTCGGAAACGCCGGAATGAGGTGCCACAAATTTCAACCCTCTCCTTTCCTAAGTCGGGTCTTATCTCTCAACCACTTAATCTGTCCGACTCAAATTATCGGGGAACTTCTCATTCATTGTCACACCCTAGCTAGTCATGCATCAGAGTGTGTGCATCATGTTTAAAATTCCATTTAATTTGAAATGGGGATTTGTGAAACCCTCAGAATCATTTTTGAAAATGACCCAAATAAAAATTTCTCCAAAAGGGTCCAAGAAAATGCTCATGTTGCTCTCTGAAAATATTGGACAGAGATAAAAATCAAACCAATATTTTTAAGAGCTCATAGGTATTTATTTTGGGCATTTGGAATTAATGCATAAATATTTGCATTGGAAATATATTAGTTATATATATTAATATATGTCTAAAAATTATGCCACCTGTTGGGGAGCTCTGGAATAATATATCTAGCTCCTGCAAAAATTGGCATAAGGTTATAAAATGATTTAATATTTTATTTAAATCAAAACAAATGACAGAAATTAGAAAAACAAAAATAAATAAAAGGAGAAGCTTACCTGGGCTCCTCCCTGTGCGGCCCAGCAGTAGCTGGCCGGCCCAGCCAGCAGGCGGCCTAGCCCGCCCCCTCCTCTGTCGTCTTCGTCCTTGACAGAGGGAGGGGAGTGTGCCCGGCGCGCGCGCGCGCCACCGCGCCACGCCACCAGCTCGCCTGCCTGCCTGCCTCTCCCCTCCTCGTCTGGATGCCCTGGAACGACGCCACGCCCTCCCCCGTACTCTCTCACTCTCCCCCGGTTCTTCCTCTCCTCTCCCTCACTCTCTCTCTCTCCCGTGTCCGAACGCACCCCTCGCCGCCGTTCGCCATAGCAGCCGCCACCGGCCTCCCCTCGCCTCCCCGACACGCGCAGGAGCTCCGCCCCCTCGCCCTGAAGCTCTCCGTCAAGCCACAAGACGCCGGACGCCCTGTGGAGCCGCCGTCGCCATCGTCTTCCTCCTCGGGCTCCGACCACCATCGCCGTCGATTCGCCGTCTCCGGTGCGTCCCCGAGCCCGCTTCGACGCCCGCTGCAACCGCGGTGAGCTACGCCACCGTTTCCCTCTCTTCTTCCCCTCGTTCCCGCGCCGTAACTCCGTTCCCCACCACGGCCGAACCTCCGCCGTCGCCGAGCTCGCCGGCGACGCAGCTCCGGTGACCATTTGGTCACCCCAGCGAGTCCAACGAGTTCGTAAGGCCCCGTAGAGCATCCCTAGCGCCTTGCTTCGCTCGCCTTCGAGCTCCAACCCCGTTTCCGTGCACGACCGAACCCCGGCGGCCGCAGCCGAGCTCGCCGCCGTCGACTCCGGCCACCCCAAGCCCAGCCACGGCCACCGCCCGACGCGCCATCGAGCTGGCTTTCCAACGCACCTAGCCGCACGCCGTTTGGAGCACCACAGAGGAAACCCGAGGCACTTGTACGCCGCGGACCTCGCCGGCGACTAACCGCCGGCGGGTTTGACCTGTTTGACCTGGGGTTTGACCCCCCCAGAGTCACTGACGCGTGGGCCCCGTCGGCCAGGTGGTTAGATTAGCGCTAATCACTGTTAGTTAACCCCCCAGACACTGACCAGTGGGCCCCAGCGCCACTAATTCTTAATTAGAATTAAACTAACTCTGTTAAACCCCCCTGTCACTGACGTGTGGACCCCACACGTCAGGTTTGACCCGGACCAGCCCAGTTGACTGCTGACGTCATGCTTACCCAATGCTGACGCAATATATATATTTCTGGATTTAATTAAATCAGGAAATTCCAGAATATAATTTAAACTTCAAAAATTCATAACTTTTATTCTGTAACTCCAAATCAGACAAATTATATATGAAAAATGATCAGAAAAATCCAATCTATCCATCTGTACTATTTTCATGCATGACTAAACAAGTTAACTTGATGTTTAATGCAGAACAAGGAAAAGCACTTTAAAAGGCCATGTTTGAGTTTGAAATTTGAATCTTTGATTCAAATTGGTTCAAACCCTTCTGGTTTTAGTTGCATTAGCCCAACACACTCATATTGCCATGTTTCATGCATGCATCATATTGTTGCACATTGTTTGGTGATGGTTGTGTATCGGTGTCCTTTGCGACAGGTTCTGCCTCCGAGGAGTACCGTGATTACCCTAACGAAGAACCGTATCAGTGCATCGAACCATCAGGCAAGCAACCAACCATTTGATCATATCGATACAATCCCATGTTCTTGCTCCTGCTCTCTTTTACTGCATTAAGACAACGTGTTTCAAACTGCTGTGTGCTACGGTAGTTGAACCCATTTCCTCTGCATGACCTGTCATTGCCACAGTAACTAGATGAAACCCACTAGCATGTGTAGGAGTTGTATGAGCCATATGTATGTGTTGTTCCTACCTTGCTATGCCTGCTATGCTTAGAGTCGTGTCAGGTCTGGTTCATCTCGGTGATGGGCTAGAGTGAAATGATTATGTCGGTAATGAGAGTGGTGTGGTGAACACGATTTGGTAAAGGTATCGATGAGAGGCCATGTAGGAGTACATGGTGGGTTGTTTCATTGAAGCCGACCTTAAGCACTGAGATCTGTATGTGTGATTTAAGATACAGTTACTACCATGCATTGGGCCCTGAAATATGACCCCGCTCGACTTCTTATTCACCCTAGCTCTCTGTCCAGGAGTTGCAAGTAGTTTCTGGTGTTTGTAGCCTACTGGAGGCCGTGGACAGCGCTGACCGTAGGGGTGGGCTGTGATGCAGTAGGTACGTGGCCGGGTGTACCGAATACCCGTTAGGTATCTCGGGAACCCTGTTCACATCGTTCGGGGCCGTATGGGAAACCTCGGCCGGACTCCCTGCGGATGGAACCTAAATAGGCGATAAACCTGGACTAGAGGCTTAAGTGTTTAGGTAGGTCGTGGTCTACACCCACGTCGGCTTTCGCTTGAAGTCTGCCGAGCACATGTCGTGTGCAGACGCTAAGTGGTGGAAACATGTATGAAGAAGTACACCCCTGCAGGGTTATCATGATCTATTCGAATAGCCGCGTCCGCGGTAAAGGACTACTTGGTCGCCTATACAGTTCATAGACAAGTAAATGGAAACTGCTAAAAGCCTCAAGATAAGTGTGAGTGCCGAGGATGGCTCTTCCGTAGGAAGACGGAGGTGGATCCTCGGTAGTGTATTGAAGTGGTGAGTAGTGGACTCGTGTGCGCAAAATCATTTCAAGTTGAAGTATCGTAGGATAGTCTAGCCAAGAGTCAAAGCTGGCTTGCTGCAATAACTCCACCAACCCTTCTTGATAATATGCATGTATGTAGGATCTGATGTAAGTCTTGCTGAGTACCTTTGTACTCATGTTGCTATAATTTACATTTTTTACAGAAGACGCTGCAACCCCTTCTGATGGGTTCTATGTAGACGTTGACATCAACGAGTAGGCTAAAGGCCCAGGTGGTGACCCTGAGCTTGTGAAGGACCACGTAGTATAGCTAGGCTTTCCAAGCCTCTTTTATTTTACTAGTTGTCTGTACTCACACAAGTTACTTCCGCTGCTGGTTTGTATGACTGTATGACTTGAATGTTGGGTCGTGATACCCGTACCTTTGTGTATGTTATGTATGGCTCCCTGAGCCTTAAATAAAGTACTTGTGTCATAGAGTCATGTTGTGATGCTTCGTTGTATTTGCACATATCGAGCATATTGTGTGTATGATTGAAATGCTTGGTATGTGTGGGATCTGACTACCTAGTTGTTTATCTTTAGTAGCCTCTCTTACCGGGAAATGTCTCCTAGTGTTACCGCTGAGCCATGGTAGCTTGCTACTGCTCTGGAACACTTAGGCTGGCCGGCATGTGTCCTTCTTCGTTCCTGTGTCTGTCCCTTCGGGGAAATGTCACGCATTGAGTACCGGAGTCCTGTTAGCCCGCTACAGCCCGGTTTACCGGAGTCCTGCTAGCCCAGTGCTACAGCCCAGACCCACTTGCTGATGACCGACACGTTCGAAGCTGGGTCATGGATGCCTGTCCCTGTAAGTCTGTGCCACTTTGGGTTTATGACTAGTCATGTCAGCCCGGGCTCCTTGTCATATGGATGCTAGCGACACTATCATATACGTGAGCCAAAAGGCGCAAACGGTCCCGGGCAAAGGTAAGGCGACACCCGTGGGGATACCGTGCGTGAGGCCGCAAAGTGATATGAGGTGTTACCGGCTAGATCGATGTGACATCGAGTCGGGGTCCTGACATTCATCCTCTGGCGACTCCACTCGAACCCAAATTCCTCCCTTCAAACTTGCTCCTAGGTGAGTATACTAGACTTTTCTACTTCAATACTTGTATACTGCTATACTGATATCC
Source organism: Triticum dicoccoides (assembly GCF_002162155.2). Classification (NCBI taxonomy): domain Eukaryota; kingdom Viridiplantae; phylum Streptophyta; class Magnoliopsida; order Poales; family Poaceae; genus Triticum; species Triticum dicoccoides. The sequence goes on from NC_041386.1 coordinate 111,818,121, forward strand.
TTATATGTCTTACTTTCAGTGGCATAGCCAAACCTAGCAAGAAGTTTATGGTAATTAAGCCGGCCGAAGACCCAAGGTTGCTGAACCAGAGAAACTAAACACCTCTGAAACCTCTCAACAAACTCTAGTGGCTGCTGATGATGACCCGCCACCAGAAACTCATGATGTCATGGTGGATCCAATGGGCGTTGACCCGCCCCGCACTGAGCCGCCAAGTACCACCAAGCCTGTTGAAGAGGCTCAAGATGTTGTAATCACTGGAGCTGGTTATACAGAGCCAGACAACCCCATTGTTTTATCAAAACACAGTGCCAAGGAAGAATTTTCAGTTGCTGACAAAGGCAAATGGAAATTGTACTTGGAAAGCTACGCCGGCTTCAGCGCCAGTGAGATTCACTCGGGCTATCTAAGCCGCCTTCATTCCAGTCGAGACATGGAGGCCGGCTTAGTCAACTTGATGAAAGAGCGCTTTGAGGTAAACAACGAAACCCTTCTCATATGAATATATGTCAGCCGCCAAGTCTATAGGATACGAGAAAATTGAGAATTGATACGTCTCCATTGTATCTACTTTTCCAAACACTTTTGCCCTTGTTTTGGACTCTAACTTGCATGATTTGACTGGAACTAACCCGGACTGACGCTATTTTCAGCAGAATTGCCATGGTGTTATTTTTGTGCAGAAATAAAAGTTCTCGGAATGACCTGAAAATCAACGGAGATTATTTTTGGAATATATAAAAAATACTGGAAGAAGAATCCACGTCAGGGGGCCCATGATACATCTCCAATGTATCTATAATTTTTGATTGTTCCATGCTATTATATATTCTGTTTTGGATGTTTAATGGGCTTTATTTTACAATTTTATACTCCCTCCATTCCTTGATATAAGGTGTATAGTTTTTTGAGAAAAAAATCCCAAATTAAAGGTGTATTGCGTTGCACCATTCGTTTGGATATATTTTTAGGGATTTGGTTACATTTCCTTATACCAGGCAAGCTCCTCTATTTTCTCATGTTAATTAGTCAGGTGAATCTCGCCCAAAACTTGTGAAAATTTCCCTCCACGTGTGTTCTTTAATTTCCATGCCAAAAACTATACACCCTATATTAAGGAATGGAGGGAGTATTATTTTTGGGACTAACCTATTAACCCAAGGCCCAGTGCAAATTGCTGTTTTTTGCCTATTTCAGTGTTTCACAGAAAAGGAATATCAAAAGGAGTCCAAACGGAATGAAACCTTTGGGAGCGTGATTTTTGGAACAAACGTGGTCTAGAGGACTTGGAGTGGACGTAAAGAGACAACCGAGGAGGCCACGAGGCAGGGGGGCGCGCCTACCCCCCTTGGCGCGCCCTCCCCCCTCGTGGCTCCACCGACCTACTTCTTCCTCCTATATATATTCATATACCGTGAAAACATCCAGGAGCACCACGAAAACCTATTTCTACCGCCGGAACCTTCTGTACCCAAGAGATCCCATCTTGGGGCCTTTTCTGGAGCTCCACCGGAGGGGGCATCGATCACAGAGGGCCTCTACATCAACTCCATGGCCCCTCCGATGATGTGTGAGTACTTTACTTCATACCTTCGGGTCCATAGCTATTAGCTAGATGGCTTCTTCTCTCTCTTTGGATCTCAATACAAAGTTCTCCTTGATCTTCTTGGAGATCTATTCGATGTAACTCTTTTTGCGGTGTGTTTGTCGAGATCCGATGAATTGTGGGTTTATGATCAAGTCTATCTATGAACAATATTTGATTCTTCTCTGAAATCTTTTATGTATGATTGGTTATATTTGCAAGTCTCTTCGAATTCTCAGTTTGGTTTGGCCTACTAGATTGATCTTTCTTGCAATGAGAGAAGTGCTTAGCTTTGGGTTCAATCTTGTGATGCTCGATCCTAGTGACAGAAAGGGAAACGACACGTATTGTATTGTTGCCATCGAGGATAAAAAGATGGGGTTTATTTCATGTTGCTTGAGTTTATCCCTCTACATCATGTCATCTTACCTAATGCGTTACTCTATTCTTATGAACTTAATACTCTAGATGCATGCTCGATAGCGGTCGATGTGTGGAGTAATAGTAGTAGATGCAGGCAGGAGTCGGTCTACTTGTCACGGACGTGATGCCTATATACATGATCATGCCTAGATATTCTCATAATTATTCGTTTTTCTATCAATTGCTCGACAGTAATTTGTTCACCCACCGTAATACTTATGCTATCTTGAGAGAAGCCACTAGTGAAACCTATGGCCCCCGGGTCTATTCTCCATTATATTAATCTCCCGTCAACTTTCTATTACCATTTATTTTGCAATCTTTACTTTCAATCTATATCATAGAAATACCAAAAATATTTATCTTATCATTATTATCTCTATCAGATCTCACTCTCATAAGTGACCGTGAAGGGATTGACAACCCCTTTATCGCGTTGGTTGCGAGGTTCTTATTTGTTTGTGTAGTTACGAGGGACTTGTGTGTGGCCTCCTACTGGATTGATACCTTGGTTCTCAAAATTGAGGGAAATACTTACGCTACTTTGTTGCATCACCCTTTCCTCTTCAAGGGAAAACCAACGCAGTGCTCAAGAGGTAGCAGCCCACACCCTGTCCATGAGGGTGGGGGCGTGCCTACCCCCCTGGGCGCGCCCCCTGCCTCATGGGCCCCCTGATGCTCCACCGACCTCAACTCCAACTCCATATATTCGTGTTCGGGGAGAAAAAATCAAAGAGAAGGATTCATCATGTTTTACGATACGGAGCCGCCACCAAGCCCTAAACTCTCTCGGGAGGGCTGATCCGGAGTCTGTTATGCTTAATGCTTGTCACTAGGGCCCGAGTGCCATGATTTCAGATCTGAACCTATTATGTTTTCATGAATATATGTGAGTTCTTGTTCCTATCTTGCAAGTCTATAGTCACCTATTATGTGTTATGATCCGTTAACCCTGAAGTGACAATAATCGGGATACTTACCGGTGATGACCGTAGTTTGAGGAGTTCACGTATTCACTATGTGTTAATGCTTTGGTCCGGTACTCTATTAAAATGAGGCCTTAATATCCCTTAGTTTCCAATAGGACCCTGCTGCCATGGTAGGGTAGGACAAAAGATGTCATGCAAGTTCTTTTCCATAAGCACGTATGACTATATTCGGAATACATGCCTACATTACATTGATGAACTAGAGCTAGTTCTGTGTCACCCTATGTTATAACTGTTGCATGATTGATCGCATCTGACATAATTATCCATCACTGATCCATTGCCTATGAGCTTTTCCTATATTGTTCTTTGCTTACTTACTTTTCCGTTGCTACTGTTACAATCACTATAAACCAAAAATATTACTTTTGCTACCGTTACCACTATTATCATATTACTTTGCTACTAAACACTTTGCTGCAGGTATTAAGTTTCTAGGTGTGGTTGAATTGAAAACTCAGCTTCTAATACTTGAGAATATTCTTTGGCTCCCCTTGTGTCGAATCAATAAATTTGGGTTGAATACTCTACCCTCGAAAACTGTTGCGATCCCCTATACTTGTGGGTTATCAAGACTATTTTCTGGCGCCGTTGCCGGTGAGCATAGTTCCACTCTTTGAGTAATTTGGGATTTATATCTGCTGGCCACTATGAAGAACTTGAAAGATCAAAGAACCAAGATTTTCCCCTCAACTACTAGGGGAGGTAAGGAACTGCCATCTAGCTCTACACTTGATTCACCTTCTGTTTTGCGTAAACTTGCGACACCTACACCTGCTATTCATTCTGATATGTTGTATGTTATTGATGATGCCACTTCTACTTTGCATGATACTTATGATGAAACTACTTCTATGCTTGATAATACTGTGCCACTAGGTGAATTTCTTGATGAACAACTTGCTAGGGCTAGAGAGAATGAACTAGGTGCCTGTTGTGGTTGCAAACGTTACTATTTTAACGGACTTTGTCATTCTTGATATTCCCGAGGACGATAGTATGTTTATTATTCTTGGAAGACCCTTTTTGAATACTTCAGGGGCTGTTATTGATTGCAACAAAGGCAATGTCACTTTTCATGTTAATGGTAATGAGCATACGGTACACTTTCCGAGGAAACAACCTCAAGTCCACAGTATCAATTCTATTGGAAAAATTTCAACAATCACTATTGGAGGTTTTGAATTTCCTCTTCCTACTGTCAAGAAGAAATATGATATTCTTATTGTTGGGGATGTGCATATCCCCGTAGAGGTAACCTAGTGTTATTCGAAATTTCTCTGGTTTCATGTTATTCGAAATGAGTTTGTTAACAAGACCTGATCAACCTTGTTAGTGGATTCCTTTTGATGAGCATGAGATGGATGAAGTTAGAAAGCACAACTCTCTGTACCCTCCTTTTACTTTCTGTTATTTATGTTAAATAAAGCAAAAATAGTATTTTTTGTCTGTTTTCTAGACTATCCATGCAATAAAAAAATACCCCGAAAACAAAAGTTCTCCAAATGCGCTGAAAATTAAATATGATTTTTTTCTATAATATTTGAGAATATCTGGCACTGAGAACACAGCAGGGGAGCAGCCACGTGCCCACGAGGGTGGAGGGCGCGCCCACCCCCTGGGCGCGCCCCCTGCCTCGTGGACTCCACGTGGGTCCCCTCCACTTATCCTTTCACCCACACACTTTGTCTTGCTCCAGAAAAAAATCACTAGCCAGCTCAAACCCGAGTTCTTGCTCATCTTGCTGCCATTTTCGATCTCCTTGCTCAAAGCTCCTCTTACAAAACTGCTTTGGGGGATTGTTCTTTGGTATGTGATTCCTCCAATGGTCTAATTAGTTTTTGTTCTAGTGCTTTATTTATTTCAAATTTTTGCTGCTTAGGTGACCCTATTCTTGAGCTTGCATGTCAAATTAATGTGGTCAAAAGTAGTTTTAATCTTGTTGAGTTTGGTTCACTTTTATTTTTTAGTTACTAAACATTTCAGAAATTTTCCAGAGGAAGAAATATATTTAGGAAAATGTACCAAGGTGGTTCCTCAAGTAAAAAAGGACCCAGGCCCGCAATACGCGAGCCGGACAATGAACTACCAAGGGAGGCTCAAGTGCGGCCTTGTGAATGGCCGTCAAAGGACTTCATGGTTCGAGCAGGAATCAAGGAGGAATTTGACGCATATGTGCGTAACGCCGATCTTGAGAGCTTCGAGGCAGATAAGTGTCGTCAATACTACTACCTCACTGATTCCTTTGTGAGAAGGCAAAAAGTAGATATGTTATAACCAGGGAGGAGGCGGACGAGTACGAGAGGAGGACGGAGGTAACCCGCCTCCAAGCTGCAGCTCTTCAGGCAGTAGTTGATGCATGTCAATACGACCCCAACTTTAACTTCGGATATCCACCAGACCATCCATGGGCATAGACCAACTTAGTCCAAAATCCTAAGCTTGGGGGAGTATGTATTTCTCACCGACATTCCATTCATGTTCACACACTCATGCCTGTTGTCGGTGTTCATACTTTTTCATTGTATCATCCATGCTAGTTTATTTTCTTTTTTTAAGCTTTCTTCTTGTGTGTTTGAAAAACCTTAAGAGAAACCAAAAAAAATTAGTTGTAGCTTTTAGCTAGTTTACTTTCCATGCCTGTAGTAGTAAGTTAAAAATAAAACCCAAAAAGATTTATCGTTCTTCTTTTGCTTGTTGGGAGCTTTCCCGTGTAAATAGTTTTGCTTTATTTCTTTCCTTTGGGGGTCGAGAGGAGAAGACCATAATGAAAATGTTGAGTGGCTCTTATATGCATTATGCACTATTATTATTATCCACACTATTCGGTCGTGCAAGTGAAAGGCAATAATGACGATATATGATGAACTGATTGAGATGAGAAAAGCTGGTATGAACTCGACCTCTCTTGTTTTTGTAAATATGATTAGTTCATCATTCCTGATTCAGCCTATTATGGAAGGAACATGTTTGCAATGACAATTAGAGATTGTAGTTGCTTATGCCATGCTTAATTAGCTAGGAGTTTATAATGGTTTACCTTGCGTGCCAACATGCTATTAAAATGGTTAAGATGTGGTATGATAGGGTGGTATCCTCCTTTGAATGATTCGAGTGGCTTGACCTGGCACATGTTCACGCATGTAGTTGAAACAAAATCAACATAGCCTCTATGATATTTATGTTCATGGTGCATTATATCCTACTCATGCTTGCACTCGGTGTTGATTAATGTTAATGCATGTTCATGACTGTTGCCGCTCTCTAGCTGGTCGCTTCCCAGTCTTTTTGTAGCCTTCACTTGTACTAAGAGGGAATACTGCTTGTGCATCCAATTCCATAAATCCCAAAGTTATTCCATATGAATCCACCATACCTACCTATATACGGTATCTACCTGCCGTTCCAAGTAAATTTGTATGTGCCAAACTCTAAACCTTCAAATATAAACATTCTGTTTTGTATGCTCAAATAGCTCATGTATCAACTAGGGCTGTCTGTATCCTCCATGCTAGGCCGGTTATTCTCAAGAGGAGTGGACTCAGCTCCTCATTCACGAGAAAATTGCTGGTCACCAGGATGCCTAGTCCCATGCTCAAATCAAATCAAAATAATTGCAAACAAAACTCCCCCGGGATTGTTGTTAGTTGGAGGCACCCGTTGTTTCGGGCAAGCCATGGATTGATGCTTGTTGGTGGTGGGGGAGTATAAACTTTACCATTCTGCTTGGGAACCGCCTATAATGTGTGTAGCATGGAAGATATCAATATCTCTCGGTTATTATGTTGACAATGAAAGTATACCGCTCAAAATATTATTCATATCTATTTCAAAATCGAGCTCTGGCACCTCTACAAATCCCTGCTTCCCTCTGCGAAGGTCCTATCCATTTACTTTTATGTTGAGTCATCATCCTCTTATTAAAAAGCACCAGTTGGAGAGCACCGCTGTCATTTGCATCCATTACTATTAGTTGATACATCTCCGACGTATCTATAATTTTTGATTGTTCCATGCAATCATATTATCTGTTTTGGATGTTTATGGGCTTTATTACACACTTTTGTATTATTTTTGGGACTAACCTATTAACCGAAGGCCCAGCCCAAATTGTTGTTTTCTTGCCTATTTCAGTGTTTCGAAGAAAAGGAATATGAAACGGAGTCCAAACGGAATGAAACCTTCGGGAGAGTTATTTTTGGAACGGACGTAATCCAGGAGACTTAGAGTAGACGTCAGGGAAGCTTTGAGGAAGCCACGAGGCAGGGAGGCGCGCCCCCACCCTCATGGGCCCCTCGTGGCTCCCCTGACCGACTTCTTTCGCCTATATATATCAATATACCATAAAAACATCAGAGAACAAAATAGATCGGGAGTTCCGCCACCAGAAGCCTCCGTAGCCACCGAAAACCAATCTAGACCCATTCCGGCACCCTGTCGGAGGGGGAATCCCTCTCCGGTGGCCATCTTCATCATCTCGGTGCTCTCCATGACGAGGAGGGAGTAGTTCACCCTCGGGGCTGAGGGTATGTACCAGTAGCTATGTGTTTGATCTCCCTCTCTCGTGTTCTTGAGTCGGCATGATCTTGATGTATCGCGAGCTTTGCTATTATATTTGGATCTTATGATGTTTCTCCCCCTCTACTCTCTTGTGATGAATTGATTTTTCCCTTTGAAGTTATCTTATCGGATTGAGTCTTTAAGGATTTGAGAACACTCGATGTATGTCTTGCATGTGCTTATCTGTGGTGACAATGGGGTATCACGTGATCCACATGATGTATGTTTTGGTGATCAACTTGCGAGTTCCGTGACCTCGTGAACTTATGCATAGGGGTTGGCACACATTTTTGTCTTGACTCTCCAGTAGAATCTTTGGGGCACTCTTTGAAGTTCTTTATGTTGGTTGAATAGATGAATCTGAGATTGTGTGATGCATATTGTATAATGATACCCACGGATACTTGAGGTGACATTGGAGTATCTAGGTGACATTAGGGTTTTGGTTGATTTGTGTCTTACGGTGTAATTCAAGTACGAACTCTATGATAGATCGATCAGAAAGAATAGCTTTAGGTGGTTTCGTACCCTACCATATTCTCTTCGTTTGTTCTCCGTTATTAGTGACTTTGGAGTGACTCTTTGTTGCATGTTGAGGGATAGTTATATGATCCAACTATGTTATTATTGTTGAGAGAACTTGCACTTGTGAAAGTATGAACCCTAGGCCTTGTTTCAACGCATTGCAATACCGTTTGTGCTCACTTTTATCATTAGTTACCTTGCTGTTTTTATATTTTCAGATTACAAAAACTTATATCTACCATCCATATTGTACTTGTATCACCATCTCTTCACCGAACTAGTGCACCTATACAATTTACCATTGTATTGGGTGTGTTGGGGACACAAGAGACTCTTTGTTATTTGGTTGCAGGGTTATTTTAGAGAGACCATCTTCAACCTACGCCCCCCACGGATTGATAAACCTTAGGTCATCCACTTGAGGGAAATTTGCTACTGTCCTACAAACCTCTGCACTTGGAGGCCCAACAACGTCTACAAGAAGAAGGTTGTGTAGTAGACATCAAGCTCTTTTCTGGCGCCGTTGCCGGGGAGGTTAATGCTTGAAGGTATATATTTAGACCTTGCAATCGAATCTTTTTGTTTCTTGTTTTGGCACTAGTTTAGTTTATAAAAGAAAACTACAAAAAAATGGAATTGAGGGTACCTCATATGCTTCATCTTTTTAATATCTTTCATGAGAATAAGGATTTCGATAATTGTGCTGAAGTCCTAGAAGAAGAATGCATTAGAATGTTTGGCACTAAATATTTGAATGATAAGCATGATTGCAATGTTGTTAGTATGAATTCTTTGAATATCCATGATACTAATGATATGCAAAGCCACATGCTTGGGGAAGCTATGTTTGATGAAGATGATATTTTTTGTCTCCCAAGTTACGATGAGAAAATTTATTTTGATGATAGCATGCCTCCTATTTATGATGATTATATTGATGAAAGTGGGTTTGGAAGAGTGTCAACTTTAGGAAGTAATGATCCCACTATTTTGGAGGGTGTTGAATCTTATTGTGATAATTATGAAAGTGGATTTGGAGAGGTCATGACTTTATTTAGTGATGAATCCACTACTTCAGAAGAGGTTCCAATTGATTATGTGGACAAAGTTGCTATCTATGCTGATTATTGTGATGCGATGTATGCTATAAAGAATAATGATAACCATGAAACTTGTCATCTTGATTTTAATTTTCAATTGGATTATGCCTCACATGATAGTTATTTTGTTGAGTTTTCTCCCACTACTATTCATGAGAAGAAATTTGCTTATGTGCAGAGTAATAATGTGACGCCCCTGATTCAATCGTACACTAATCATACACACAAACGTGCACAATCAAGATCAGGGACTCACGGGAAGATATCACAACACAACTCAAATAAGTCATACAATCATCATATTACAAGCCAGGGGCCTTGAGGGCTCGAATACAAGAGCTCGATCATAGACGAGTCAGCGAAAGCAACAATATTTGAGTACATACATAAGTTAAACAAGTTTGCCCTAAGAAGGCTAGCGCAAACTAGGATACAAATCAAAAGAGGCGCAGGCCTCCTGCCTGGGATCCTCCTAAACTACTCCTGGTCATCGTCAGCGGCCTGCACGTAGTAGTAGGCACCTCCAGTGTAGTAGGAGTCATCATCGACGGTGGCGTCTGGCTCCTGGACACCATCGTCTGGTCGCAACAATCGGGTATAGAAAGGGGGAAAGGGGGAGCAAAGCAACCGTGAGTACTCATCAAAAGTACTCGCAAGCAAGGAGCTACACTACATATGCAATGCATCAAATGAAAGGGGTAATATATGTGGACTGAACTACAGAATGCCAGAATAAGAGGGGGATAGCTAGGCCTAACGAAGACTACTCTTCTGGTAACATCCATCTTGCAGCAGAAGAAGAGAGTAGATGGTAAGTTCACCAAGTATCATCACATAGCATAATCCTACCCGGCGATCCTCTCCTCGTCGCCCTGTGAGAGAGCGATCACCGGTTGTATCTGGCACTGGGAAGGGTGTGTTTTATTAAGTATCTAGTTCTAGTTGTCATAAGGTCAAGGTACAACTCCAAGTCGTCCTGTTACCAAAGATCACGGCTATTCGAATAGATTAACTTCCCTGCAGGGGTGCACCACATTTCCCAACACGCTCGATCCCCTTTGTCCGGACATACTTTTCTGGGTCATGCCCGGCCTCGAAAGATCAACACGTCGCAACCCCACCTAGACACAACAGAGAGGTCAGCACGCCGGTCTAAATCCTATGGCGCAGGGGTCTGGGCCCATCGCCCATTGCACACCTGCATGTTGCGTACATGGCCGGCGAGCAGACCTAGCCTCCCTTATACAAGAGCAGGAGTTCCAGTCCAACCCGACGCATGCCGTTCAGTCGCTGACGTCACGGAGGCTTCGGTTGATACCACGACGTCGAGTGCCCATAACCGTTCCCGCGTAGTTGGTTAGTGCGTATAGGCCAGTGGCCAGACTCAGATCAAATACCAAGATCTCGTTAAGCATGTTATTTTGAAGTAACAGCGGATGCCGACCGGGGCCAGGCCCACCTCTCTCCTAGGTGGTCTCAACCTGCCCTGTCGCTCTTCCACAAAGTAACAGTCGGGGGCTGTCAGGAACCCAGGCCCACCACTACCTGGATGGAACCACCTGCCCCTTCAGCCCCCAACATCGGGACCACTTGCGGGTACTCAATGAGCCGACCAGACTTTAGTCAAAACATGTATTATGTGTAATATGTATAGTATATACCCGTGATCAACACCCGACGTGATCACGACCCGATAGTATAGCATGGCAGACTGACAAGAATGTAGGGCCACTAATGATAAACTAGCATCCTATACTAAGCATTTAGGATTGCAGGTAAGGTATCAACAGCTGTAGCAACAATGACAGGCTATGCATCAGGATAGGATTAACGGAAAGCAGTAACATGCTACACTACTCTAATGCAAGAAGTAGAGAGAAGAGTAGGCGATATCTGGTGATCAAGGGGGGGGGCTTGCCTGGTTGCTTTGGCAAGTAGGGGTCATCAATAGTGTAGTCGATCGAGGCACCAGCAGCGGTGTCAGTCTCGTAGTCTACCGGAGAGAAGAGGGGGAAGAAACAATGAGTACAATGCAAATAGATGCATAACGATGCATGGCATGACAAGTAGCGGTGCTAGGTGTGCCCTAATGCGGTATGAGGTGATACCGGTGAAGGGGGGAAATATCCGGGAAAATATCCCCGGTGTTTCACGTATCCGGATTCGTCTCGTTGTTCTGAGCAACATTCATGTACAAAGTTTTTCCATCCGAGCTACGGATTAAAAGATATGATTTTTAAAAGAGTTTATTAATTTCTGGAATTAATTAATTATTTAATTTAATTCGTAATTGGATTTATGACATCAGCATGATGTCATGTTGATGTCAGCAGTCAACAGGGGTTGACTGGTCAACCTTACCAGTGGGTCCCACTTGTCAGTGACACATTTTAATTAACCAATTTTAATTAACCTGACCAGGATTAATTAGGGGTGGGCCCCACTATCATTGATTGATTAATTAACTAACAGTGGTAAGTTAAATTAGTTATTAGATTAATCTAATTATGATTAATTAGTTTAATTAATCAAAATTAATTAAGTTAATTAATGCTTTAATTAACTTAATTAATTTTATTATTATTTATTATTTTTAATTCTTTTTTATAAAACGTTCTGGGGGCATGGGGCCCCCACATCATAGGCCCCTAGGGCAGGCGGATCGGGCGCGGGTTAGCGGGCGTGTGGGCGTGCGCGTCTACGGGCACAGGCCCGACTGGTCGGTCGGAGCCGCGAGGGCCGCAACGAGGCTCCGGCGGCCACCGCAGTGAGCCGCCGCAACCGCAGGGAAGGGAAGCAGCGGCGAGCGCGCACGCCGGCATGGTCGCGGGGTGGTGCAGCGGATCCACCGGCGCGGGGTGCAGGGGCGCGCGGCAGCACCGAGGCAAGCATGGTCGGGCGAGCGGCGCGCAACAAGGGGGCGAGCACGGGTCGGCAGCGAGCTGCGCCAGGGCGCGGGCAAGCAGAGGCAGGCAGCTCGGGAGAGTAGGAGGGAGCGACAGCGGGCGCAGTCGCGACCGCGGTCGATGGCGGGTGGCTCGGTGAGCAATGAGGGACGGAGCGCAGTGAGCACGGGGAGGCAGGGCGAGGCCAAGCGAGGGTGCGATGCGGGCAGTCACGGGAGCAGGGCGCGCGGCCGGCAATGCATGCGCGGGGGCGCGTGGCCAGAGGAGTGGCGGGCCGCGCGAGGGAAGCTGCGGGCGGGCGCGGCCACACAGAGGGGTGGGAGCGCGCACTGGTGAGGGTAGATGCAGTGCGGTGATGCGAGACAAGGGCGCAGGCGACTCTTCCGGGGGCACGGCGAACGCGGTGAGCGCACACGCGTGGGGAGCAAAGCGTGGCTGCAGCGAGCCTAGCGGCGCGCAAGGGAAGCCGTGGGCGCGCGGGGCAGCAGTGGAGCAGCAGCAATGGTGGCGGGCGAGGGAGGCGCGGCCGCGGACGGAGCGCGGGTGCTGGTGGGCGCAAGCCGTGTGGTTCGACGCAGCGGGGCTAGCGAGGGGGCCATGGCTGCGGCGACGAGACGAGCGCGGCTGGGACCGCGCGGGAGCGCGCGTGAGCGACGAAGTCCGCGGGGAAGGAGGAAAAAGGGGAGGCTCACGGCGGGGAGTAGGGGAGTGGCAGCGGGGCGCAAGATGGAGACGGTGATGAAGGGCAGCGACGGAGTCATGGCGACGAAGAGGAAGCAGGCCGGCGAGGTGGCTTCAGCGAGGTCCGGGCGGCGGCGCGGGCGATCCGAGCGGCGACCTCCTCCTCCGAACCCGATCCAATCGGGGGAGAGAGGGGGGAGATATTTTC
>NC_041386.1:111831694-111848432 GCF_002162155.2 Triticum dicoccoides
GGGTTATTCTGTTTGTTTTTGTGTTTTCTTTCCTTTTCTTTTATTTGTTTTTTTTCTGTTTTAAATCGTTTTAAAATATTTAGGCAACTCCTAAAAATGGGTTTTCTCCACAGTAATTAACAGTGCAATATTTGGCACCCACCGAACATTTTTGTTTCAATGTTTGGAAATTTTTGATGTTTGACATTATTTAAATTTTGAATTTGAAAAGTTTTAATCCAACGCGAGATTAGCAACAGTAATCGGGGTGACGTGGCACCGTTAACGTGGGATTACTGTAGCATGATTATCCGGGCATTACAAAACTCCTCCACTACAATAAATCTCGTCCCGAGATTTTAGGAGGTAGAAGGAAACAGTGCGGGGTATTCATCACGCAGGTGATCCTCGCGTTCCCAAGTGGCTTCATCTTCTGAGTGATGTGACCATTGGACCTTGAGGAATTTGATCGCCTTCTGACATGTGCGGCGTTCAGCTTGGTCGAGAATGCGGACCGGATGCTCTTTATAGGACTGTTGCAATTCGAGCACTTCATGATCTACTGCTCGGATTTGGTCCTTGAAGCAACGGCGGAGTTGTGACACGTGGAACACATCGTGAACCTGAGAAAGGTTCGGCAGAAGCTCCAATTGATATGCCACTTTTCCACGCCTTTCTAGAATAGTGAAGGGACCGATATAGCGAGGAGCTAGCTTGCCCTTGATCTGAAGCGGTGAGCACCCTTCATTGGTGTAACTCGAAGATAAGCCTTTTCACCAGGTTGATAGACCATGTCTTTGTGATGACGGTCATACTGACTCTTCTGACGTGACTGAGCAGTCTTGAAATTCTCGCGAATAATGCGGACTTGTTCTTCGGCCTGTTGGATAATATCCTGACCAAAGAGTGGATGTTCCCTAGTTTCTGACCAGTTCAGAGGGGTCCAACACTTTCATCCATATAACACTTCGAAGGGGGACATCTTCAGACTGGCTTGATAGCTATTATTATAAGAGAACGGCATACGGAAGAGATTCCTCTCATTTCTTGCCGAAGGAAATTACACAAGCTCGAAGCATGTCTTTGAGAACTTGGTTGACATGTTCAACCTGTCCTTGCGACTGAGGATGAAACGCAGTACAGAATGACAGATGAGTTCCCATAGCTTCTTGGAAACTTGCCCAGAATCTTGAAGTGAACAAGCTGCCACGGTCTGAACTGATAACCAGTGGAATGGCATGAAGTGAAACAATTCTGGACATGTAGAGAGTTGCAAGCTGACTAGCAGTGATTGTTTCTTTGACCGCCAGAAAATGTGCAACTTTAGAAAGTCGGTTAATGACGACAAGAATAGCATCATTACCTTTCTGCGATTTGGGGAATCCAGTGACGAAGTCCATCTCGACATGGTCCCATTTCCATTTAGGAATAGAGATAGGTTGTGGAGTTCCAGTAGGCCTTTGATGTTCTGCTTTGATACGACGGCAAACGTCACACTCAGGAACATAACGAGCAATGTCTTGCTTCATATTAGACCACCAGAATCTCTGACGGATGTCTTGGTACATCTTTGTACTACCATGATGGATAGATAGAGGCGTATCATCAGCTTCTTTCATAACCTCCTGTGTCATATCATGGTTTTTCTCTGAACATGGCACCACTAGGCGGCCCTTGAAGTACAAGGCGCCATCATCAGCGATAGTGAAGAATGAGGGCTTTCCTTATGCTAGATGGCGTTTGATCTTGTGGGCTTGAGAGTCATATCCCTGAATTCTCTTGATGGAGTCCAAGAGATCTGGTTCGGCAGCCAGGGTATTGAGGGAACTCTTAGTAAAAACACGAAGATTCATCTTTTGGAACTCTGGGGGAGGGGGAGCAAGTGCACCAGGGGGAACAATATGAAGGTTCAGCTTTCTAAATTCTTCGACAAGCGAGGGCGGAACTCTGTGAACCTGGAGGTGGTTGCAGTAAGACTTGCGGCTCAAGGCATGAGCCATTACATTAGCCTTGCCTGGGGTATAGGATATACCCACGTCAAAGTCTGCAACAGTCTCCATCCATCTCTGCTGACGGAGGTTCAGGTCTGGCCGAGTAAACAGATATTTCAGACTTTGGTGGTCGGTGAAGATCTCGCAACAGTTGCCGAGAAGGTAATGTCGCCACTACTTTAGTGCATGAATGACAGCAGCAAGCTGAGGTCATGAACTGGGTAGTTTTCTTCATGAGGGCGCAGTTGACGAGAGGCATAAGCAATTACTCTGCGCTCTTGCATTAGGACACAGCCTAATCCTTGACGGGAAGCATCGCAGTAAATGACGAAGTCCTTCTTAGTAT
The DNA here is from genome assembly GCF_002162155.2 of Triticum dicoccoides. Taxonomy (NCBI): domain Eukaryota; kingdom Viridiplantae; phylum Streptophyta; class Magnoliopsida; order Poales; family Poaceae; genus Triticum; species Triticum dicoccoides. Next base: position 111,834,011 of record NC_041386.1, read on the forward strand.
CAGGTGGAGAAAGCACTGGGGAAGAAGTCAACTTGTCTTTGAGTGCCTGGAAACTTTCTTGACACTTGTCTGTCCATTGGAACTTGACGCCCTTATGCAATAGATTAGTCAGAGGCCTGGCAATCTTGGAGAAGTTCTCGACTAATCGACGACAATAGCTGGCGAGACCGAGAAAACTTCGGACTTGCTTGACTTCTGCGGAGGAGTCCAATCGAGAATAGCCTGAACTCGTTCAGGGTTGATGGCAATACCATCCTTGGAGATGACATGCCCAAGATAGGTTACTTCGGGGAGCCAGAATTCACACTTGGAATACTTAGCGTAGAGTTGGTGCTCTCGAATCTTTTCGAGCACAAGACGAAGATGCTCAACATGTTCTTCTTTGTTCTTGTAAAATACAAGGATATCATCCAGATAAACCACGATGAACTTGTCGAGGTAATCCATGAATATATAGTTCATCAGACGAAAGAAGGTGGCGGGAGCATTCGTTAAGCCGAATGACATGACGGTGTACTCGTATGATCCGTATCGAGTCACGAAGGCGGTCTTTGGGATATCCTCTTCACGAACACGGATCTGGTGGTAACCCAACCTCAAGTCGAGTTTGGAGAACACTGATGATCTAGCCAGTTGATCATAAAGATCATTGATCCGAGGGAGGGGATATTTGTTCTTAATAGTGGCTTGGTTAATAGGTCGATAGTCTTGGACTAATTGGTTCGTCCCATCCTTCTTCTTAACAAAGAGAGAAGGTGCTCCCCAAGGAGAGCAACTAGGGCGAATGAAACCTTTGCTAAGAGATTTGTCGATTTCCTCCTTAAGCTCAATGAGTTCATGTGGTGGCATCTTGTAGGGTCGTTTGGCTATAGAGGTGGTGCCTGGTTTCAAGTCGATGATGAATTCGACAGCTCTAGCAGGGGGAATCCCTGGAAGTTCTTCTGGAAAGACGTCTTGGAATTCACGAATGACGGGAATGTTTTCAATGCCCTCGAGTGGTGCAACGTTCAATGCATTCAAGGCATAAAGTCGTGCCTCGACATTTTGAACCAGATGAGCCTGATAAGTAACTATCTCATCAGAAGGGTGTAGCAGATGGACGGTCTTAGTGGCGCAAACTATAGAAGCAATATGCACTTTCGACCAATCCATCCCCAGAATGAGGTCGATGTTAGATGACTTCAAGATAATGGGAGAGGCATAGAATTCCATCCCTTCGATTTCCATGGGGACATCGATGCCAACCATGGAGGTTTGACATTTTCCCACGGGGTTTTTTACCACTACCGAAGTGTTCATCTCCTCACATTTAACGTCGTGCTTGTATGCAAAATCTTTTGACATGAATGAATGCGATGCTCCTGAATCGAATAAAACAGATGTAGGTACTGAATTTACGAGGAGTGTACCCATCATGATAGCAGGCTGGTCTTGAGCTTCATTAAGATCAACGTGGTTGGCATGAACACGACCATAAGACCTGGCATTGTTGTTGCGAGGCTGGTTGCTTCCACGGCCAGTTGTAGGGAGGGCCAGTTGATTCTGGTTCTGGTTACATTCCCTAGCACGGTGTCCTAGTTGACCACACCTGAAGCACAGACCATTATTGGGAGTGGGAACATGAGCTCGGGGCGGTGGAGCTGGAAGTCTTGGCTTCCTAGTTGGTGGGGGTGGCAGATGCGGTGCAGCATAGGACTGCCTTGGAGTAGGTGCAGTTGGCTGGTACATGCTGTTGGGAATCCATATCCTACACTTCTACGAGGATGGGCCCGAAGATGAGCCCGTGTCACGGTTGCACCTGTGAGAGCTCTGGTGTTCCTGCAGACTAGTTTCGACATTGATGGCCTTGTTCATCAAGGTGGCGAAATCAGCAAAGTCATGCACTAGAAGTGCGAGCTTGATGTCAGCATGAAGGCCATCACGGAACTTCTCCTGTCTGCGTGCATCAGTTGCAATGTCTTCTTCAGCATAGGGGGACAAGTCCAAAAACTCCCGCTGATAAGCTTCTAGAGTTTTGTTGCCCTGGGTGAGGTTGCGGAACTAGCGCTTCTTCCGGTCCATGACTCCCTGAGGAATGAGGCGGGCACGGAAAGCAGCTTGGAAGTCTGGCCAGGTGATGATTGTTCCAACCGGCAAAGTACGCCTGTGGCTGTCCCACCATTGAGCAGCGGGTCCTTTCAGGAAGAAGGAAGCAAAGGTGACATAACTAGAAGGGGCTACATCAGTAGACTCCATCTCATAGGTGATGTCACGGAGCCAGTCATCAGCATCCAGAGGCTGATTTGAGCTGCGGTACATAGTTGGGTTGAGGCGCATGAAATCCTGCAGAGTCCCTTGGGCTGGCTGTAGGTTCATATTGGGGAGAGGAAACTGAGCCATAATATTCTCCATGAACTGGCGATTCAGCTCAAACTGTTGCATCATACCAGCCATGTAATCAGGCGGTGGTGGGGGATGGCCACCACGACCACGACCACCTGGTCTAACCATCCTGCTAATATATAATAGGGGTAGTTCAGCATTGAGAAATTAAAAGGACAAGAATCATACATGATGAAACATGCATAATGAAAGGAACACGATAGATACTACATAGTAGTTGGCATATCTTACAAAACAGATCATGCATAGAGTTCGATAAACAGAGTTTAGTACATAGACTAAGAACATCATAGGCGGCACGCATGCTCGCGGTGAATGCATCCAACACTAACAAGCAAGCCTACATCAGTCCCAGGAGGAACTGTGGAGGTAGGTGTAGCCTGACAGCTGGTAGTGATGCGACAGGAAGTCCTCCACATGAGTAGCCTGGGCTCCGCGGATACTCTGGTGCAAAACCCGACACGCAGGTGGCAGCAGAGGACCAAGTGCGGGAGAGTAGCCTCCCACATCTGGCCAGCCAACACCCTGGGGCATCACGGTCCTGGCAGGGTAGATCTCAAAATGCAACAGATCACCAGATCGGACAAGGGGGTGCAACCACGTTAGATCACGGTACAAGTGCTGACGGGTGGTATACAACTCGTGGCGAAGAGCTCGGTTAGCTCTGTCCAGCCCATCAGCATGCAGAACCAGGTTCTGATGGTAGAAGAGCTCTCGGGTGACAGTGGAGTAGGCAACAGTGTAGTATCCCTCCGCACCAACATCAGATGCGATAGAAATGTGCCTGAAAGGGGAGGTGTCCAACTCCCGATACTCTCCACGAAGACGTGTCAGAGCAGCATAAGCAACATCGTGGACCGCCATGTCGATAGTCACTCCAACACCATGAGCAGTGTGCAGTACGGTAGTGGACTCATACTCCCGAGAGTAGAGGTGGACGATAGCACGGTACTGCTCCTGGTTAAAGTCCCGGTACTCCTTGTAGACGGTGTACTCAGGGTGCCAGCGATAACCCAGATAGGTCATCATCTCGACCAACACAGCAGGTGATCCTGAGGCACCAATGGCCGTCGTGTGGTGCAGAACCTGTCTCGTGGGTTCCATCTGAAAACAAAGATGTTTCTGATGTCTACTACACAACCTTCTTTTTGTAGACGTTGTTGGGCCTCCAAGTGCAGAGGTTTGTAGGACAGTAGCAAATTTCCCTCAAGTGGATGACCTAAGGTTTATCAATCCGTGGGAGGTGTAGGATGAAGATGGTCTCTCTCAAGCAACCCTGCAACCAAATAACAAAGAGTCTCTTGTGTCACCAACACACCCAATACAATGGTAAATTGTATAGGTGCACTAGTTCGGCGAAGAGATGGTGATACAAGTGCAATATGGATGATAGATAAAGGTTTTTGTAATCTGAAAATATAAAAACAGCAAGGTAACTAATGATAAAAGTGAGTGTAAACGGTATTGCAATGCTAGGAAACAAGGCCTAGGGTTCACACTTTCACTAGTGCAAGTTCTCTTAACAATAATAACATAATTGGATCATATATCTATCCCTCAACATGCAACAAAGAGTCACTCCAAAGTCACTAATATCGGAGAACAAACAAATAGATTATGGTAGGGTACGGAACCACCTCAAAGTTATCTTTTCTGATTGAGCTATTCAAGAGTTCGTAGTAAAATAACATCAAGCTATTCTTTCCGTTCAATCTATCATAGAGTTCGTACTAGAATAACACCTTAAGACACAAATCAACCAAAACCCTAATGTCACCTAGATACTCCAATGTCACCTCAAGTATCCGTGGGTATGATTATACGATATGCATCACACAATCTCAGATTCATCTATTCAACCCAACACAAAGAACTTCAAAGAGTGCCCCAAAGATTCTACCGGAGAGTCAAGACGAAAACGTGTGCCAACCCCTATGCATAGGTTCATGGGCGGAACCCGCAAGTTGATCACCAAAACATACATCAAGTGGATCAATAGAATACCCCATTGTCTCCACGGGTATCCCACGCAGGACATACATCAAGTGTTCTCAAATCCTTAAAGACTCAATCCGATAAGATAACTTCAAAGGGAAAACTCAATCCATTGCAAGAGAGTAGAGGGGGAGAAACATCATAAGATCCAACTATAATAGCAAAGCTCGCAATAAATCAAGATCGTACCACCTCAAGAACACGAGAGAGAGAGAGAGAGATCAAACACATAGCTACTAGTACATACCCTCAGCCCCGAGGGAGAACTACTCCCTCCTCGTCATGGAGAGCACTGGGATGATGAAGATGGCCACCAGAGAGGGATTCCCCCTCCGGCAGGGTTCCGAAATGGGTCTAGATTGGTTTTCGGTGGCTACAGAGGCTTCTAGCGGCGGAACTCCTAATCTATTGTGCTCCCCAAAGTTTTTAGGGTATACGGATATATATAGGAGGAAGAAATACGTCAGGGGGGCCACGAGGGGCCCACGAGGGTGGAGGGCACGCCCAGGGGGGTGGGCGCCCCCCTGCCTCGTGCCTTCCTCGTTGCTTCCCTTACGTACACCCCAAGTCTTGTGGATTGCTCCCGTTCCAAAAGTAAGTTCCATGAAGTTTCAGGTCAATTGGACTCCGTTTGATTTTCCTTTTCTGTGATACTCTAAAACAAGGAAACAACAGAAACTGGCACTGGGCTCTGGGTTAATAGGTTAGTCCCAAAAATAATATAAAAGTGTATAATAAAGCTCATAAACATCCAAAACAGATAATATAATAGCATGGAACAATCAAAAATTATAGATACGTTGGAGATGTATCAGGATCCCCAAGCTTAATTCCTGCTCGTCCTCGAGTAGGTAAATGATAAAAATAGAATTTTTGATATGGAATGCTACCTAACATATTTATCCATGTAATTCTTCTTAATTGTGGTATGAATATTCAGATCTGAAATATTCAAGATAAAACTTCAATATTGACATAAAAATAATAATACTTCAAGCATACTAACTAAGCAATTATGTCCTCTCAAAATGACATGGCCAAAGAAAGCTATCCCTACAAAATCATATAGTTTGGCTATGTTCCATCTTCACCGCACAAAGTATTTAAATCATGCACAACCCCGATGACAAGCCAAGCAATTGTTTCATACTTTTGATGTTCTCAAACTTTTTCAATCTTCACGCAATACATGAGCGTGAGCCATGGACATAGCACTATAGGTGGAATAGAATGGTGGTTGTGGAAAAGACAAAAAGGAGAAGATAGTCTCACATCAACTAGGCGTATCAACGGGCTATGGAGATGCCCATTAATAGATATCAATGTGAGTGAGTAGGGTTTGCCATGCAACAGATGCACTAGAGCTATAAATGTATGAAAGCTCAACAAAAGAAACTAAGTGGGTGTGCATCCAACTTGCTTGCTCACGAAGACCTAGGGCATTTTGAGGAAGCCCATCATTGGAATATACAAGCCAAGTTCTATAATGAAAAATACCCACTAGTATATGAAAGTGATATCATAGGAGACTCTCTATCATGAAGATCATGGTGCTACTTTGAAGCACAAGTGTGGAAAAAGGATGGTAGCATTGCCCCTTTTTTTTGGGACTTCCTTTTTATGGCCTTTCTCTCTTTTTTTTCATCCGGAGTCTCATCCCGACTTGTGGGGGAATCATAGTCTCCATCATCCTTTCCTCACTAGGACAATGCTCTAATAATGATGATCATCACACTTTTATTTACTTACAACTCGATACGTAGAATAAGATATGACTCTATATGAATGCCTCCGACGGTGTACCGGGATGTGCAATTACTCATGAGTGACATGTATGAAATAATTATGAACGGTGGCTTTGCCACAAATACAATGTCAACTACATGATCATGCAAAGCAATATGACAATGATGGAGCGTGTCATAGTAACGGAACGGTGGAAAGTTGCATGGCAAAATATCTCGGAATGGCTATGGAAATGCCATAATAGGTAGGTATGGTGGCTTTTTTGAGGAAGGTATATGGTGGGTTTATGGTACCGGTGAAAGTTGTGCGGTACTAGAGAGGCTAGCAATGGTGGAAGGGTGAGAGTGCGTATAATCCATGGACTCAACATTAGTCATAAAGAACTCACATACTTATTGCAAAAATCTATTAGTTATTGAAACAAAGTACTACGCGCATGCTCCTAGGGGGATAGATTGGTAGGAAAAGACCATCGTTCGTCCCCGACCGCCACTCATAAGGAAGACAATCAATAAATAAATCATGCTCCGATTTCATCACATAACGGTTCACCATACGTGCATGCTACGGGAATCACAAACTTTAACACAAGTATTTCTCAAAACAACTACTCAACTAGCATGACTCTAATATCACCATCTTCATATCTCAAAACAATCATCAAGTATCAAACTTCTCATAGTATTCAATGAACTCTATATGAAAGTTTTTATTATATCCCTCTTGGATGCCCATCATATTAGGACTAAATTCATAACCAAATCAAAGTACCATGCTGTTCTAAAGACTCTCAAAATAACATAAGTGAAGCACGAGAGTTCATCTATTTCTTCAAAATAAAACCACCACCGTGCTCTAAAAAAGATATAAGTGAAGCACTAGAGCAAATGACAAACTACTCCGAAAGATATAAGTGAAGATCAATGAGTAGTCGAATAATTATGCAACTATGTAAAGACTCTCTAACATTTAAGAATTTCATATCTTGGTATTTTATTCAAACAGCAAGCAAAACTAAATAAAATAAAATGACGCTCCAAGCAAAACACATATCATGTGGTAAATAAAAAATATAGCTCCAAGTAAAGTTACCGATGAATGAAGACGAAAGAGGGGATGCTTTCCGGGGCATACCCAAGCTTAGGCTCTTGGTTGTACTTGAATATTACCTTGGGGTTCCTTGGGCATCCCCAAGCTTAGGCTCTTGCCACTCCTTATTCCATAGTCCATCGAATGTTCACCCAAAACTTGAAAACTTCACAACACAAAACTTAACAGAAAACTCGTAATCTCCGTTAGTATAAGAAAATAAATCACCACTTACGTACTGTTGTGAACTCATTCTAAATTCATATTGGTGTAATATATAAAGTATTACAACTTCTCTATGGTTCATACCCTCCGATACTACTCATAGATTCATCAAAATAAGCAAACAACACATAGAAAACAGAATCTGTCAAAAACAAAACAGTCTGTAGTAATCAGTGGGATTCGAATACTTATGTAACTCAAAAATCCTGAGAAATTAGGAAGTCCTAGGAAATTTGTTTATTAATATACTGCAAGTGGAATTTGTATTTTATCGCTCTCCGGTAAGAAATGAAAATTATTCTTGTGAGCGCATACTTTCTGTTTTTTACAGCAAGATCAAATAACAATCACCCAAGAAGATCCTAAAGGCTTTACTTGGCACAAACACTAATTAAAACATAAAAAACACAATCATAACAGAGGATAGATGATTAATTTATTACTAAACAGGAACAAAAAGCAAGGATCTAAAATAAAATTGGGTTGCCTCCCAACAAGCGCTATCGTTTAATGCCCCTAGCTAGGCATGATGATTTCAATGATGCTCACATAAAAGATAAGAATTGTAACATAAAGAGAGCATCATGAAGAATATGACTAGCACATTTAAGTCTAACCCACTTCCTATACATAGGGATTTTGTGAGCAAACAACTTATGGGAACAAGAATCAACTTGCATAGGAAGGTAAAGCAAGCATAACTTCAAAATTTTAAGCACATAGAGAGAAAGCTTGATATTATTGCAACTCCTACAAGCATATGTTCCTCCCTCATAATAATTTTCAGTAGCATCATGAATGAATTCAACAATATAACTATCACATAAAGCATTCTTTTCATGATTTACAAGCATAGAATTTTTATTACTCTCCACATAAGCAAATTTCTTCTCATGAATAATAGTGGGAGCAAACTCAACAAAATAATTATCATGTGAAGCATAATCCAATTGAAAACTAAAATCATGATGACAAGTTTCATGGTTATCATTATTCTTAATAGCATACAAGTCATCACAATAATCATCATAGATAGCAACTTTGTTCTCATAATCTATTGGAACCTCTTCTGAAATAGTGGATTCATCACTAAGTAAAGTCATGACCTCTCTAAATCCAATTTCATAATTATCACAATAATATTCAACATCCTCCAAAATAGTGGGATCATTACTTCCTAAAGTTTACACTCTTCTAAACCCACTTTCATCAATATAATCAACATAAATAGGAGGCATGCTATCATCAAAATAAATTTGCTCATCAAAACTTGGGGGACAAAAAATATCATCTTCATCAAACATAGCTTCCCCAAGCTTGTGGCTTTGCATATCATTAGCATCATGGATATTCAAGGAATTCATACTAACAACATTGCAATCATGCTCATCATTCAAAGATTTAGTGCCAAACATCCTAACGCATTCTTCCTCTAGCAATTGGGCACAATTATCAGAATTCTTATTTTCATGATAGATATTAAAAAGATGAAGCAGATGAGGTACCCTTAATTCCATTTTTTGTAGTTTTATTTTATAGACTAAACTAGTGATAAAACAAGAAACTAAAAGATTCGATTGCAAGATCTAAAGATATACCTTTAAGCGCTAACCTCCCCGGCAACGGCGCTAGAAAAGAGCTTGATGTCTACTACACAACCTTCTTTTTGTAGACGTTGTTGGGCCTCCAAGTGCAGAGGTTTGTAGGACAGTAGCAAATTTCCCTCAAGTGGATGACCCAAGGTTTATCAATCCGTGGGAGGCGTAGGATGAAGATGGTCTCTCTGAAGCAGCCCTGCAACCAAATAACAAAGAGTCTCTTGTGTCCCCAACACACCCAATACAATGGTAAATTGTATAGGTGCACTAGTTCGGCGAAGAGATGGTGATACAAGTGCAATATGGATGATAGATAAAGGTTTTTGTAATCTGAAAATATAAAAACAGCAAGGTAACTAATGATAAAAGTGAGCGTAAACGGTATTGCAATGCTAGGAAACAAGGCCTAGGGTTCATACTTTCACTAGTGCAAGTTCTCTCAACAATAATAACATAATTGGATCATATAACTATCCCTAAACATGCAACAAAGAGTCACTCCAAAGTCACTACTAGCGGAGAACAAACAAAGAGATTATGGTAGGGTACGAAACCACCTCAAAGTTATCCTTTCTGATCGATATATTCAAGAGTCCGTAGTAAAATAACATGAAGCTATTCTTTCCGTTCAATCTATCATAGAGTTCGTACTAGAATAACACCTTAAGACACAAATCAACCAAAACCCTAATGTCACCTAGATACTCCAATGTCACCTCAAGTATCCGTGGGTATGATTATACAATATGCATCACACAATCTCAGATTCATCTTTTCAAACCAACACAAAGAACTTCAAAGAGTGCCCCAAGGATTCTACCGTAGAGTCAAGACGAAAACGTGTGCCAACCCCTATGCATAGGTTCATGGGCGGAACCCGCAAGTTGATCACCAAAACATACATCAAGTGGATCAATAGAATACCCCATTGTCACCATGGGTATCCCACGCAGGACATACATCAAGTGTTCTCAAATCCTTAAAGACTCAATCCGATAAGATAACTTCAAAGGGAAAACTCAATCCATTACAAGAGAATAGAGGGGGAGAAACATCATAAGATCCAATTATAATAGCAGAGCTCGCGATACATCAAGATCGTACCACCTCAAGAACATGAGAGAGAGAGATCAAACACATAGCTACTGGTACATACCCTCAGCCCCGAGGGAGAACTACTCCCTCCTCGTCATGGAGAGCACCGGGATGATGAAGATGGACACCGGAGAGGGATTCCCCCTCCGGCAGGGTGCCGGAATGGGTCTAGATTGGTTTTCAGTGGCTACGGAGGCTTCTGGCGGCGGAACTCCCAATCTATTGTGCTCCCCGAAGTTTTTAGGGTATATGGATATATATAGGAGGAAGAAATACGTCAGGGGGGCCATGAGGGGCCCACGAGGGTGGAGGGAGCGCTCAGGGGAGGGGGCTGGGCGCACCCCCCTGCCTCGTGCCTTCCTCGTTGCTTCCCTCACGTACACCCCAAGTCTTCTGGATTGCTCTCGTTCCAAAAATAAGTTCCGTGAAGTTTCGGGTCAATTGGACTCTGTTTGATTTTCCTTTTCTGCGATACTCTAAAACAAGGGAAAAAACAAAAACTGGCACCGAGCTCTGGGTTAATAGGTTAGTCCCAAAAATAATATAAAAGTGTATAATCAAGCCCATAAACATCCAAAACAGATAATATAATAGCATGGAACAATAAAAAATTATAGATACGTTGGAGACATATCAGTTTCAAAGGAGTCAAATGACAGTGTGGATAATGTTCAGAATACTACTCTAAAGAATAACTAGGGCTTATCCAACTTTGGGGTGAACGTGGTCACGGGATCCTAATGTTAGAGTTAGTAAATTCGTTTAACCCGAGTAGAAGAGAGTTCAGAGTCCCAGAGTAAAGATCGAGGAGTAAAAGATCCTAATACCACCCAAATGGTGACGTGGGCCCGTAAGACACACAACCATGTTAGTAAAAAGTTTTGTAATGTCTAGACTAGACTTCGGTAAGGAGTGTGGAAGGGGATTCCTACAGGTAGTCGGCTCTGATACCAACTTGTGACACCCCCGATTCAATCGTACACTAATCATACACACAAACATGTACGATAAAGATCAGGGAGTCACGGGAAGATATCACAACACAACTCTACAAATAAAATAAGTCATACAAGCATCATATTACAAGCCAGGGGCCTCGAGGGCTCGAATACAAGAGCTCGATCATAGACGAGTCAGTGGAAGCAACAATATATGAGTACAAACATAAGTTAAACAAGTTTGCCTTAAGAAGGCTAGCACAAACTAGGATACAAATCGAAAGAGGCACAGGCCTCCTGCCTGGGATCCTCCTAAACTACTCTTGGTCGTCGTCAGTGGCCTGCACGTAGTAGTGGGCACCTCCAGTGTAGAAGGAGTCATCGTCGATGGTGGTGTCTGGCTCCTGGACTCCATTGTCTGGTCGCAACAATCGGGTATAGAAAGGGAGAAAGGGGGAGCAAAGCAACCGTGGGTACTCATCCAAAGTACTCGCAAGCAAGGAGCTACACTACATATGCAATGTATCAAATGAAAGGGGTAATATATGTGTACTGAACTGCAAAAAGCCAGAATAAGAGGGGGATAGCCAGGCCTAACGAAGACTACGCTTCTGGTAACCTCCATCTTGCAGCAGAAGAAGAGAGTAGATGGTAAGTTCACCAAGTATCATTGCATAGCATAATCCTACCCGGCAATCCTCTCCTCTTCACCTTGTGAGAGAGAGATCACCGGTTGTATCTGGCACTAGGAAGGGTGTGTTTTATTAAGTATCCGGTTCTAGTTGTCGTAAGGTCAAGGTACAACTCCAAGTCGTCCTGTTATCGAAGATCACGGCTATTCGAATAGATTAGCTTCCCTGCAGGGGTGCACCACATTTCCCAACACACTCGATCCCCTTTGTCTGGACATACTTTTCTGGGTCATGCCCGACCTTGGAAGATCAACACGTCGCAGCCCCACCTAGACACAACAGAGAGGTCAGCACGCCGGTCTAAATCCTATGGCATAGGGGTCTGGGCCCATCGCCCATTGCACACCTGCACGTTGCGTACGTGGCCGATGAGCAGACCTAGCCTCCCTTATACAAGAGCAGGCGTTCCAGTCCAACCCGGCGCGCGCCGCTCAGTCGCAGACGTCACGAAGGCTTCGGCTGATACCACGACGTCGAGTGCCCATAACTGTTCCCGCGTAGTTGGTTAGTGCGTATAGGCCAGTGGCCAAACTCTGATCAAATACTAAGGTCTCGTTAAGCGTGTTATTTTGAAGTAACAGCGGACCCCGACCGGCGCCAGGCCCACCTCTCTCCTAGGTGGTCTCAACCTGCCCTGTCGCTCCGCCACAAAGTAACAGTTGGGGGCCGCCGGGAACCCAGGCCCACCACTACCTGGATGGAACCACCTGCCCCTTCAGCCCCCAACATCAGAATCACTTGCAGGTACTCAACGAGCCGACCCGACTTTAGTCACAACATGTATTGTGTGTAATATGTATAGTATATACTCGTGATCAACACCTGACGTGATCACGGCCCGATAGTATAGCATGGCAGACTGACAAGAATGTAGGGCCACTGATGATAAACTAGCATCCTATACTAAGCATTTAGGATTGCAGGTAAGGTATCAACAGGTGTAGCAACAATGACAGGCTATGCATCAGGATAGGATTAACAGAAAGCAGTAACATGCTACACTAATCTAATGCAAGCAGTAGAGAGAAGAGTAGGTGATATCTGGTGATCAAGGGGGGGCTTGCCTGGTTGCTCTGGCAAGTAGGGGTCATCAAGATCGTAGTCGATCGGGGCAGTTGCAGCGGCGTCAGTCTCGTAGTCTACTGAAGAGAAGAGGGGGAAGAAATAATGAATACAATGCAAATAGATGCATAACGATGCATGACATGACAAGTAGCGGTGCTAGGTGTGCCCTAACGCTGTATGAGGTGATACCGGTGAAGGGGGGGAAACATCCGGGAAAATATCCCCGGTGTTTCGCGTTTTCGGACAGATGAATCGAAGGGGGAAAGTTGCGCGTTTGCTATTCTAGGGATGCGTGGCGGACGAACGGGCTGCGCAACCGGATTCGTCTCGTCGTTCTGAGCAACTTTCATGTACAAAGTTTTTCCATCCGAGCTACAGATTAAAAGATATGGTTTCAAAAGAATTTATTAATTTCTGGAATTAATTAATTATTTAATTTAATTCGTAATTGCATTTATGACATCAACATGATGTCATGTTGACGTCAGCAGTCAACATGGGTTGACTGGTCAACTGACCAATGGGTCCCACTGGTCAGTGACACATTTTAATTAACCAATTTTAATTAACCTAACCAGGATTAAGTAGGGTGGGCCCCACTGTCATTGATTGATTAATTAACTAATAGTAGTTAGTTTAATTAGTTATTAGATTAATCTAATTATGATTAAATAGTTTAATTAATTCTTTAGTTTAATTAATCAAACTTAATTAAGTTAATTAATTAATTTTATTATTATTATTTATTTATTATATTCTTTGTTTTTTTTATAAAACGTTCTGGGGCCGTGGGCCCCCCACGTCATAGGCCCCTGGGGCTGGCGGATCGGGCGCGGGTTAGCGGGCGTGTGGGCGTGCGCGTCTATGGGCACATGCCCGGCTGGCCGGTCGGAGCCGCGAGGGCCGCAGCGGGGCTCCGGCGGCCACCGCAGCGAGCCGCAACTGCCGCGGGGAAGGGAAGCAGCGGCGAGCGCACGTCGGCATGGTCGTGGGGTGGCGCAGCGGATCCACCGGTGGACGGCGCCAGCGCGGGGTGCAGGGGCGCGCGGCAACGCCGAGGCAAGCATGGCCGGGCGAGCGGCGCGCAGCAAGGGGTGAGCACGGGTCAGCAGCGAGCTGCGCCAGGGCGCGGGCAAGCAGAGGCAGGCAGCTCGGGGGAGTAGGAGGGGGCGGCAGCGGGCGCAGTCGCGGCTGCGGTTGATGGCGGGTGGCTCGGTGAGTGACGAGGGACGAATCGCGGTGAGCACGGGAAGGCAGGGCAAGGCTAAGCGAGGGTGCGGCGCGAGCAGTCGCGGGAATAGGGCGCGCGGCCGACAGCGCGGGCGCATGGTCGACAGCGCATGCGCGCGGGCGCATGGCCAGAGGAGTGGCGCGCTGCGGGTGGGCACGACCGCACAGAGGGGTGGGAGCGCGCGCTGGTGAGGGCAAAGGCGGTGCGGCGATGCGAGACAGGGGCGCGGGCAACTCGTCCGGGGCGCGCGGCGACCGCGGTGAGCGCTCACGCGCGGGGAGCGAAGCGGGGTTGCGGCGAGCCTAGCGACGCGCGAGGGAAGCCGTGGGAGTGCGGGGCAGCGGTGGAGCGGCAACAACGGTGACG
>NC_041386.1:111849240-111994342 GCF_002162155.2 Triticum dicoccoides
TTTGTTTTTGTGTTTTCTTTCCTTTCCTTTTATTTGTTTTCTTTTCGATTTTTAATCATTTTAAAATATTTAGGCAACTCCTAAAAATGGGTTTTCTCCACAATAATTAACAGTGCAATATTTGGCACCCACCGAACATTTTTGTTTCAATGTTTGGAAATTTTTGATGTTTGACATTATTTAAATTTTGAATTTGAAAAGTTTTAATCCAACGCAAGATTAGCAACAGTAACCGGGGTGACGTGGCACCGTTAACGTGGGATTATTGTAGCATGATTATCTGGGCGTTACAATTTTTTTTCTATGCTTGTAGATCATGAAAGCAATGCTTTATGTGATAGTTATATTGTTGAATTCATTCATGATGCCACTGAAAATTATTATGTGGGAAGAACATATGCTTGTAGGAATTGCAATAATATCAAGTTTCCCCTATGCAAGTTGATTCTTGTTCGCATAAGTTTTTTGCTCACAAAATCCCTATGCATAGGAAGTGGGTTAGGCTTAAATGTGCTTGCTATATTCTTCATGATGCTCTCTTTATGTTCCAATTCTAATCTTTTATGTGAGCATCATTGGAATCATCATGCCTAGCTAGGGGCGTTAAACGATAGCGCTTGTTGGGAGGCAACCCAATTTTTATTTTTGTTCCTTGCTTTTTGTTCCTGTTTAGTAATAAATAATTCATCTAGCCTCTGTTTAGATGTGGTTTTATGTTTTAATTAGTGTTTGTGCCAAGTAGAACCGTTGGGAAGACTTGGGGAAAGTCTTTTTGATCTTGCTGTAAAAAACAGAAACTTTAGTGCTGACGAGAATTGCTTCCATTTCTTACCGGAGAGTGATATTTAGTTAATTCTCTTTGAAGATAATTAATAGAAAAATTCCTCACGTCCATCAATTTATTTTAGAATTTTTGGTGTTCCAGAAGTATTCGAAACCTACAGATTACTACAGACTGTTCTGTTTTTGACAGATTCTATTTTTCGTGTATTGTTTGCTTATTTTGATGAATCTATGGCTAGTAATAGAGTTTATGAACCATAAAAAAGTTGGAATACAGTAGTTTTAACACCAATATAAATAAAGAATGATTTCATTACAGTACCTTGAAGTGGTGGTTTGTTTTCTTTTACTAACGGAGCTCACGAAGATTTTTTTTTAAGTTTTGTGTTGTGAAGTTTTCAAGTTTTGGGTGGATTATGGAACAAGGAGTGGCAAGAGCCTAAGCTTGGGGATTCCCAAGGCACCCCAAGGTAAAATCCAAGGACACAAAAAAGCCTAAGCTGGGGATGCCCCAGAAGGCATCCCCTCTTTTGTCTTCGTCCATCGGTAACTTTACTTGGAGTTATATTATTATTCGCCACATGATATGTGTTTTGCTTGGAGCGTCTTGTATGATTTGATTCTTTGCTTTTTAGTTTACCACAATCATCCTTGATGTACACACCTTTTGGGAGAGACTCACATGAAATTGGAATTTATTAGAATACTCTATGTGCTTCACTTATATCTTTTGAGCTATATAATTTTTGCTCTAGTGCTTTGCTTATATCTTTTAGAGCACGGTGGTGGTTTTATTTTATAGAAATAATTGATCTCTCATGATTCACTTATATTATTTTGAGAGTCCTTTAGAACAACATGGCAATTTGCTTTTAGGCATAATAAAAACTTTCATATAAAGTGCATTGAATACTAAGAGAAGTTTGCTACTTGATGATTGTTTTGAGATATGGAGATAGTGATATCAAAGTTGTGTTAGTTGAGTAGTTGTGAATTTGAGGAATACTTGTGTTGAAGTTTGCAAGTCCCGTAGCATGCACGTATGGTAAACATTGTGTAACAAATTTGAAGCATGGGGTGTTCTTTGATTGCTTTCCTTATGAGTGGTGGTCGGGGACGAGCGATGGTCTTTTCCTACCAATCTACCCCCTAGGAGCATGCGCGTAATACTTGGTTTTTGATGACTTGTAGATTTTTGCAATAAGTATGTGAGTTCTTTATGACTAATGTTGAGTCCATGGATTATACACACTCTCACCCTTCCATCGTTGGTAGCCTCTTTGGTACCGTGCATTGCCCTTTCTCACCTTGAGAGTTGGTGCAAACTTCGCCGGTGCATCCAAACCCCGTGATACGATATGCTCTATCACACATAAACCTCCTTATATCTTTCTCAAAACAACCACTATACCTACCTATTATGGCATTTCCATAGCCATTCCGAGATATATTGCCATGCAACTTTCCACCGTTCCATTCATTATGACACGCATCATCATTGTCATATTGCCTTGCATGATCATGTAGTTGACATCGTATTTGTGGCAAAGCCACCATTCATAATTCTTTCATACATGTCACTCATGAGTCATTGCACATCCCGATACACCGTCGGAGGCATTCATATAGAGTCATATCTTGTTCTAGTATCGAGTTGTAATCATTGAGTTGTGAATAAATAGAAGTGTGATGATCACCAGTAATAGAGCATTGTGCCATAAAAAAAGAAAATAAAAAAGGCCCCCCAAAAAAGGGGCAATGCTAATATCCTTTTTTCCACACTTGTGTTTCAAATTATCACCATGATCTTTATGATAGAGAGTCTCTTGTTTTGTCATTTTCATATACTAGTGGGAATTTTTCATTATAGAACTTGGCTTGTATATTCCAACAATGGGCCTCCTCAAGTGCCATAGGTCTTCGTGAGCAAGCAAGTTGGATGCACACCCACTTAGTTTCTTTTGTTGAGCTTTCATACATTTATAGCTCTAGTGCATCCGTTGCATGGCAATCCCTACTCCTTGCATTGACATTAATTGATGGGCATGTCCCTAGCCCATTGATTAGCCGCGTCGATGTGAGATATTCTCCTTTTTTGTCTTCTCCACATAACCCCCTTCATTATATTCTATTCCACCCATAGTGCTATATCCATGGCTCATGCTCATGTATTGCGTGAAAGTTGAAAAAAGTTTGAGATTACTAAAGTATGAAACAATTGCTTGGCTTGTCATCGGGGTCGTGCATGATGAGAGCATTCTTGTGTGACGAAAATGGAGCATGGCTAAACTATATGATTTTGTAGGGATGAACTTTCTTTGGCCATGTTATTTTGAGAAGGCATAATTTCTTAGTTAGTATGCTTGAAGTATTATTATTTCTATGTCAATATTAAACTTTTATCTTGAATCTTTCGAATCTGAATATTCATGCCACAATTAAGAAGAATTACATTGAAATTATGCCTAGTAGCATTCCACATCAAAATTTCTGTTTTTATCATTTACATACTCGAGGACGAGCGGGAATTAAGCTTGGGGATGCTTGATACGTCTCCAACCTATCTATAATTTTTTATTGTTCCATGCTATTGAATTATCTATTTTGGATGTTTATGGGCTTTATTATACACTTTTGTATTATTTCTGGAACTAACCTATTAACTGGAGGCCCATCCCAAATTGTTATTTTCTTGCCTATTTCAGTGTTTCGAAGAAAAGGAATATCAAACGGAGTCCAAACGGAATGAAACCTTCAGGAGAGTTATTTTTGGAACGGAAGCAATCCAGGAGACTTGGAGTAGACGTCAGGGAAGCTTCAAGGAAGCCACGAGGCAGGGAGGCGCGCCCTACCCCTGGGCACACCCCCACCCTCGCGGGCCCCTCGTGGCTCCCCTAACCGACTTCTTTCGCCTATATATATCAATATACCCTAAAACATCAGAGAACAGAATAGATTGGGAGTTCCGCCGCCAGAAGCCTCCGTAGCCACCAAAAACCAATCTAGACCCATTTCGGCACTCTGCCGGAGGGGGGAATCCCTCTCCGGTGGCCATCTTCATCATCACGGCGCTCTCCATGACGAGGAGGGAGTAGTTCACCCTCGGGGCTGAGGGTATGTACCAGTAGCTATGTGTTCGATCTCCCTCTCTCGTGTTCTTGAGTCGGCACGATCTTGATGTATCGCGAGCTTTGCTATTATATTTGGATCTTATGTTGTTTCTCCCCCTCTACTCTCTTGTGATGAATTGAGTTTTCCCTTTGAAGTTATCTTATCAGATTGAGTCTTTAAGGATTTGAGAACACTTGATGTATGTCTTGCATGTGCGTGGTGACAATGGGATATCACGTGATCCACTTGATGTATGTTTTGGTGATCAACTTGCGAGTTCCGTGACCTCGCGAACTTATGCATAGGGGTTGGCACACGTTTTCCTCTTGACTCTCCGGTAGAATCTTTGGGGCACTCTTTGAAGTTCTTTGTGTTGGTTGAATAGATGAATATGAGATTGTGTGGTGCATATCGTATAATCATACCCACGGATACTTGAGGTGACATTGGAGTATCTAGGTGACATTAGGGTTTTGGTTGATTTTTGTCTTAAGGTGTTATTCAAGTACGAACTCTATGATAGATCGATCAGAAACAATAACTTTGAGGTGGTTTCGTACCCTACCATAATCTCTTCATTTGTTCTATGCTATTAGTGACTTTGGAGTGACTCTTTGTTGCATGTTGAGGGATAGTTATATGATCCAACTATGTTATTATTGTTGAGAGAACTTGCACTAGTGAAAGTATGAACCCTAGGCCTTGTTTCAACGCATTGCAATACCGTTTGTGCTCACTTTTATCATTAGTTACCTTGCTGTTTTTATATTTTCAGATTACAAAAACATATACGTACCATCCATATTGCACTTGTATCACCATCTCTTCGCCGAACTAGTGCACCTATACAATTTACCATTGTATTGGGTGTGTTGGGGACACAAGAGACTCTTTGTTATTTGGTTGCAGGGTTGTTCGAGAGAGACCATCTTCAACCTACGCCTCCGACGGATTGATAAACCTTAGGTCATCCACTTGAGGGAAATTTGCTACTGTCCTACAAACCTCTGCACTCGGAGGCCCAACAACGTCTACAAGAAGAAGGTTGTGTAGTAGACATCATTAGTTTACATTGAGTATGACTTGACTGGATCTCTTTTACCATGAATTACAATGTCTAATCAGTCCTTGATCTTTAAAGGTGCTCTGCATTTATGTTTTGTAGTCTCAGAAAGGGCTAGCAAGATACCATCTTGTTATATCATATTATGATTGTTTTGAGGAAGTGTTGTCATCCGAGATTTTTTATTATTGCTCGCTAGTTGATTATGCCATTGATATGAGTAAACATGAGACCTAAATGTCATTGTGAATATGGTTATTTCATAATCTTTGCTGAAAACTTGAATGATGGCTTTACATATTTACAACAACAAGAGCAAACAGAGTTTGTAAAAGTTTTCTTTATCACTTTCATTTTATCAACTAAATTGCTTGAGGACAAGCAAAGGTTTAAGTTTGGGGGAGTTGATACGTCTCCATCGTATCTACTTTTACAAACACTTTTGCCCTTGTTTTGGACTCTAACTTGCATGGTTTGAATGGAACTAACCCGGACTGACGATGTTTTCTGCAGAATTGCCATGGTGTTATTTTTGTGTGCAGAAATAAAAGTTCTCGGAATGACCTGAAAATCAACGGAGATTATTTTTGGAATATATAAAAGATACTGGAAGAAGAATCCACGTCAGGAGCCCACACCCTGTCCACGAGGGTGGGGGCGCACCTACCCCCTTGGGCGTGCCCCCTGCCTCGTGGGCCCCCTGACGCTCCACCGACCTCAACTCCAACTCCATATATTCGTGTTCGGGGATAAAAAAATCAAAGAGAAGGATTCATCACGTTTTACGATACGGAGCCGCCGCCAAGCCCTAAACTCTCTCGGGAGGGCTGATCTGGAGTCCGTTCGGGGCTCCAGAGAGGGGAATCCGTCGCCATCATCATTATCAACCTTCCCCCATCACCAATTTCATGATGCTCACCGCCATGCATGAGTAATTCCATCATAGGCTTGCTGGACGGTGATGGGTTGGATGAGATTTATCATGTAATCGAGTTAGTTTTGTTAGGGTTTGATCCCTAGTATCCACTATGTTCTGAGATTGATGTTGCTTTGACTTTGCTATGCTTAATGCTTGTCACTAGGGCCCGAGTGCCATGATTTCAGATCTGAACCTATTATGTTTTCATGAATATATGTGAGTTCTTGATCCTATCTTGCATGTCTATAGTCACCTATTATGTGTTATGATCCGTTAACCCCGAAGTGACAATAATCGGGATACTCACTGGTGATGACCGTAGTTTGAGGAGTTCATGTATTCACTATGTGTTAATGCTTTGGTCCGGTACTCTATTAAAAGGAGGCCTTAATATCCCTTAGTTTCCAATAGGACCCCGGTGCCATGGGAGGGTAGGACAAAAGATGTCATGCAAGTTCTTTTACATAAGCACGTATGACTATATTCGGAATACATGCCTACATTACATTGATGAACTAGAGCTAGTTCTGTGCCACCCTATGTTATAACTGTTGCATGATTGATCGCATACGACATAATTATCCATCACTGGTCCATTGCCTACGAGCTTTTCCTATATTGTTCTTTGTTTATTTACTTTTCCGTTGCTACTGTTACAATCACTATAAAACCAAAAATATTACTTTTGCTACCATTACCACTATTATCATATTACTTTGATACTAAACACTTTGCTGCAGATATTAAGTTTCTAGGTGTGGTTGAATTGAAAACTCAGCTGCTAATACTTGAGAATATTCTTTGGCTCCGCTTGTGTCGAATCAATAAATTTGGGTTGAATACTCTACCCTCGAAAACTGTTGTGATCCCCTATACTTGTGGGTTATGAAGAATGCTATAGACTTTAAATGACAGCCTGCTTGCGATCCTTCAAAATGACCATATCTCCATTAGACCCAAACGAGTAGCCCCCAAGGGCCGGCTTAAGATGAAGGAGTTTAAATCCGAAAATGTAGCCCCCATGAGCCGTCTTTAATTTGAAAAATCGAGCAGGGTCATTAAGGATTTGTCTTGAAAAAGAATAACCTACATTAGCCCCCAAGTGCCAAGTAGATTTCTTGTAATGTGCTTGAGACTTCAATAGAATAATTATCATGACTCCTAAGTGTTGCTTGATTTATCTTTTGCAGGCTGAATTAAGTATGAAGGAATCTCAGGTAATCGATCTACGGAAGAACATCACCTTACAAAAATTAGAGACATCAAAGGCCAAATCAGAACTGAAAGCCGCCTTGGAGGTATCTGAAAAATTGAAGACGGACTTCAACACACAGAGAACCGACTGGGAAAACGAGAAGGCAACTCTTTTGGAGAGAGCTAAATATGCTGAAGCTGCTCTTAAGACGGTGACGGAGGAGCTTTCCGGGTTAAAACGACATGTAAATCAGATGACATCCACCATCTTTGGTAAGTGACCATGCATTGTAATTTTGCCTCAGTAGATTACTTTAAACCACCTCGCGACTTACCATTTTTTATGTAACCAGGCCCCAGAAGCTCCAACCTTGGACAAGATATGTTGGTGAAGCTGAAGGCGACTTACACCTTGGTTGAACAGCCATATACCGGTGCTTAGCGAACTATAGCAGCCATGTCCCACACTAAACAGCCACCCGCTCATATCAGGGAAGTACTGGACAAACTGTCAGTCATACCCCAAAGGGTGGAGGAGATAAATCAGTCGTCTGCCAGAGCTGGTGCCATCACCGCCCTGAATCGGGCCAAAGCATGGCAAGCAGAGCTAGACCCGGAGGAGATGGCTACTGGTTGTCCAAGCTTCAAAGAAGACGGGTCTCCCTTTGATGCAGATAACTTTGCCAAATGTGTAAGAGAGATGCGTCCCTTCGCGAGCAAACTGGCAGAAGAAACTGATCTATCCAAATATCAGGCGGCTTATACCGTTGAGAATGCAAGAGTGAAGGTGCCGGTTTATGAAGTTATGGATCTTATTCTGCCAACACGTAAGCACACTTTTGCTCCTTATATTGATCCATCCACACTCATAGATGATGGAGCTGTATTCAAGGCTGTAACTGGCATCAATTGGGCATCACTTAATTTCCTGCCAATGGATGATGAATAAGAAGAAGAACCGGTGCAGGATAACCCGGAGTCTTCCACACGCCAAGCCGACAACAACTTACCCAAGGGGCGGATCTTGAACCGCAGCATTACGTTTCTCTTCTGAAAAATATCTTAATCATTTAGGCTTTTGAAAAAGCTTTGTAATAGGCTAGTTAAAACAATGATCTGTCAAGACATCGAGCATGTTTAGCCTTAAGACTGTTGAAAAATGTTTATGTGCTACCAACGAGCTTGCAGAGATTATCGTATTGTTTTTCAATGTTCCTGTGATACGTCTCCAACGTATCTATAATTTATGAAGTATTCATGTTGTTATTTTATCATTCTTGGGTGTTTTACAATCATTTTATAGCAACTTTATATCATTTTTTGGGACTAACCTATTGACCCAGTGCCCAATGCCAGTTGCTGTTATTTGCTTGTTTTTTACATCGCAGAAAATCAATATCAAATGGCGTCCAACCACCGCGAAACTTTTGTGGACTTTTTATGGGACAGAAGACTCCCGATGGGCCAAAGCAGCACCTGGGGGTGCACCGAGGGGGGCACAACCCACCAGGGCATGCCAGGGCCACCTGGCGCGCCCAGGTGGGTTGTGCCCACCTCGGTGGCCTTCCGTACCCCTTCTTTGCACTATAAATTCCCAAATATTCCGAAACCCTTGGGGGTTAACCTAGATCAGAAGTTCCGCCACTGCAGGGGCTCCGTAGCCACCGAAAACCAATTTAGACCCGTTCTGGCACCCTTCCGGAGGGGGGAATCATCTCTGGTGGCCATCTTCATCATCCCGGCAACCACCACGATGAGGAGGGAGTAGTCCACCCTCGGGGCCGAGGGTTTGTACCAGTAGCTATGTGTTTAATCTCTCTCTCTCTTGTGTTCTTGAGATATCACGATCTTGATGTATCGTGGGCTTTGTTAATATAGCTGGATCATATGGTGTTTTCCCCTCTCTATCTTGTTGAGATGAATTGAGTTTTTCCCTTTGAGATCTCGTTATCATCGGATTGAATACTTTTATGGATTTGAGAACACTTGATATATGTCTTGCAATTGAATACTCATGGTGACAATGGGGTATCGTATTGATTCACTTGATATATGTTTTGGCACTCAACTTGCAGATTCCCGCGGTGACATTGGGGTAATATATGCAGAGGGGTTGATGCACATTCTTGTCCTTGTTTCTTCGGTAGAAATCTTAGGGTACTCTTTGTAGTTCTTTGTGTGGATTGATTATTATGAATATGAATATGCTTTGGTGTTATTCTAGTACAAACTCTAGGAATAACGGAAACAATAGCTTTGTGTTATTTTAGTACAAACTCTTGAATAGATCGATCGGAAAGAATAGCTTTGAGGTGGCTTCATACCCTACAATCAATACCTATCTTTTGTTCTCCGCTAATAGGAACTCGGGAGTGATTCTTTGTTACACTTTGAGGGATAATCATATGATCCAACTATGTTAGCATTGTTGAGAGTTTGCACTAGCGAAAGTATGAACCCTAGGCCTTGTTTTTAAGCACTGAAATACCGTTTTTGTGCTCATTTACTATTTGCTACCTTGCTGTTTTTATTTATTCAGATTATAAAAATATATTTCTACCATCAATATTACACTTTTATCATCATCTCTTCGCCGAACTAGTGCACCTATACAATTTGCCATTGTATTGGGTGTGTTGGGGACACGAGATATTTCTTGTATTTGGTTGCAGGGTGGTTTGAGAGAGACCATCTTCATCCTACACCTCTCACAGATTCATAAACCTTAGGTCATCCACTTGAGGGAAAATTGCTACTGTCCTACAAAACTCAGCGCTTGGAGGCCCAACACATGTCTACAAGAATAAAGTTGCGTAGTAGACATCAAGCTCTTTTCTGGCGCCGTTGTCGGGGAGGTGAGTGCATGAAGGTATATCTTTAGATCTTG
Source organism: Triticum dicoccoides (assembly GCF_002162155.2). Lineage (NCBI taxonomy): Eukaryota > Viridiplantae > Streptophyta > Magnoliopsida > Poales > Poaceae > Triticum > Triticum dicoccoides. Next base: position 111,859,198 of record NC_041386.1, read on the forward strand.
CAATCAAATCTTTTAGTTTCTTGTTTTATCACTAGTTTGGTTTATAAAAGAAAACTACAAAAAAATGGAATTGAGGTTGCATCATATTATTGATCATCTTTATATATCTTTCTTGAAAATGATGGTTCGGAAAATTGTGCTCAATTGTTAGAAGAAGAAGTCAATATAATGTTTGGCACAAAATATTTGAATGATGAGCATGATTGCAATGTTGTTAGTATGAATTCTTTGAATATCCATGATGCTAATGATATGAAAAGCTAAAAGCTTGGGGATGCTATGTTTGATGAAGATAATATTTTTTGTCCCCCAAGCTTTGATGTGCAAATTTATTATGATGAAAGCATGCCTCCTATTTATGATGATTATATTGATGAAAGTGGGTTTGGAAGAGTGTAAACTTTAGGAGGTAATGATCCCACTATTTTGGAGTGTGTTGAATCTTATTGTGATAATTATGAAAGTGGATTTGGAGAGGTCATGACTTTATTTAGTGATGAATCCACTATTTTGGAGGTTGCAATTGATTATGACAACAAAGTTGCTATCTATGATGATTATAGTGATGACATGTATTCTATAAAGAATAATGATAACCATGAAACTTGTCATCATGATTTTAATTTTCAATCCTATGATAGTTATATTGTTGAGTTTGCTCCCACTATTATTCATGACAATAAATTTGCTTATGTGGAGAGTGAGAAAATTTCTATGCTTAAGTATCATGAAAAGAATGCTTTATGTGATAGATATTTTGTTGAATTCATTCATGATGCTACTGAAAATTATTATGAGAGGGGAACACATGATTTTACATATTGCAATAATATCAATTTTCCTCTGTTTATGTTGAAAGTTTTGAAGTTAGGCATGTTTTGCCTTCCTATGCTAGTTGATTCTTGTTCCCATAAGTTGTTTGCTCACAAAATCCCTATTAATAGGAAGTGGGTTAGGCTTAAATGTGCTAGTCATATGCTTCATGATGCTCTCTTCATGTTTCAATTCTTATCTTTTATGCGAGCATCATTGAAATTATCATGCCTAGCTAAAAGGCATTAAAGAAAAGAGCTTGTTGGGAGACAACACAACCCTTTTACCTACTGTTTTTGCGTGTTCAGATGATTAGGCTACTGTATTAATCATGTTTTATTTCTTTTGTTTCAATAAAGTGCCAAGTAAAGCCTTTGGGATCATGTTGGGTGATAGTTGATTTAATCTTGCTGAAAAATAGAAACTTTTGCGCTCAGGAAAACAATTCTCATTTTTAACATAAGCCTGATAAAATGCTGATTCTTTTTGCAGAAGATTAATCGGCAAATTTCTCAGGTTTTCCTAAATTTTCAGAATTTTTGGATTGGCAGAAGTATGGTTTGAGTACAGATTACTACAGACTGTTTTGTTTTTGACAGATTCTGTTTTCAATGCATAGTTTGCTTGTTTTCTAGTTTCTATGGATTATATTGCTCAATATAAATTGTGGAAATGATATCCTACTGTAGGCATTGTGTGTAAACAATTATGAATATTGTCTTTGGCAGTACCAAAAGTGGATTGGTTTGCTCTTTATCATACTAACCTATCTCACAAAGTTCCGTTAAGTTTTGTGTGAATGAAGTTTTCAAGTTTTGGGTGAGATATTGATATGAGGAGAATAAGGAGTGACAAGAACCTAAGCTTGGGGATGCCCAAGGCACCCCCAAGTAAATATTCAAGGAAGATCCAAGCAACTAAGCTTGGGGATGCCCCGGAAGGCATCCCCTCTTTCATCTCCAACATTTTTGGTGACCTCACATGGAGCTATGTTTCTATTCGTCACATGATATGAGTTTTGCTTGCAGTGTCAATTTATTTTGTTAGTATTTTCTTGCTGTTATTTATAATAATGTTTTGCATCTTTTATTTCAATAAAAGTGGCAATGATAGCCTTTGCCATGCTTATATTGCAAGTATACATGTTGCTGTTTGAAAACAGAAAGTTTACCGCTGATGCAAAAATTCCCTAGAAAATTCAGAATCTGATAAAATGTTGAAACTTTTTGAAAAATGAGCTCCGATAAATTTTATACAGTGTGGTAAATTTTCATAATTTTAGGAGTTAAATAAGTATTGATACTCTTGCATTCTTTATAGACTGTACTGTTTTGGCAGATTGCTGTTATGTTTGCATTGTTTGCATATGTTTGCTTGTTTAATGATTCTATTTGAGGATAGGCGTATTAAATATGCAGAGGAATTTAGTATGCAATGTTGAATAATAATTTTAGTGATTTTCTACAGTAGAGAATGATAAGGTTTTTGCATTGGTTTATACTAACTTATCTCACGAGTTCTTGTTGAGTTTTGTGTGGATGAAGCTTTTGAGATTTAGGAAAACCGTGATATGAGAGGAATTAAGGAGGCACAAAATCTCAAGCTTGGGGATGCCCAAGGCATCCCAAGATAATATTTCAAGAAGTCTCAAGCATCTAAGCTTGGGGATGCCCTGGTAGGCATCCCACCTTTTTTCTTCAACAATTATCGGTTAGTATCGGTTGAGCCTAAGTTTGTGCTTCTTCACATTAGTTGTGCTATTGTTGGAATATCACTTTATTTTGTTTTTCTTGCTATTTTAATAAAATACTTAGATCTGAAAGTTTTTAAATAAAATAGAGTCCTCAAATAGTTGCCAAGGAGGCTAAGTAAGCGACATTCACGCCCCGTCAACGAAGCTCTTTCCTATGTCATTTAGTCTTCTGCTTCACTTATATCCTATGAGTAAATTGTTTAATAAAGTGAATATCATGAAGTTGAAATCATATCATGCCTAATGGTAGCTTCACATTGGGTTTAGAAAGTGAAATCTTTTGAGGCTTGACAATCACAATATTGGTCATACAAGCAATTCACAAATAATTAGTATAAGGAAGAGAACTTTCACATATAAATACACTATCATGGAAATCTTTTGTGATTGTGAGCCCCCATCAAGATATTATATGCCAAAATTGTTGATGTTGTACAAGGAAGAAAACATAATGGTTTATGTTTGTTCATATTCACATAGAAGTTATATTGTCATAGATCCTTCAACATCTGGTGCTTGCCTCCCGTCTTTGCTAGCCAAAAATTCCGCACCAAGTAGAGATACTACTTGTGCATCCAAAAACCCTTAAACCCAAATCTTATTTTCAAGAGTCCACCATACATACCTAAGGATTGAGCAAGATCCTTCAAGTAAGTTGTCATCGGTGCAATAAGGCAATAAAATTTCTTCTAAAAGTGTGAGATCATTTAGTGTAAGAGAAAATTGAGTGTTGTACGAACTTGTGATGGCAAAGTAATAAAAGCGACGGACTGCATAAAAAAGGTTGCTATCATAAGGGACAATATAGCGTGACGTTCTTTTGCACTAAGGGATTGAGCATACAAACAAATAAGCGCATGTCAACCTCTGCTTCCCTCTGTGAAGGGCCTATCTTTTATTTTTCAGTATTTACTTTAATGCAAAGAGTCAAAGTATTTCTCTCTATTCCTTTTTATTTTTCTCTTTTGGCAAGAATCATGTGGCGAGGAAAGATCTAGGCACATATGTCTAGTTGAATATGGGTAGCATGAGTTATTATTGTTGACATCACCCTTGAGGTGAATATGTTGGGTGGCAAAACAATAAGCCCCTATCTTTCTATGTGTCCGGTTGAAATGTTTTGCTCATGTGTACAAGGTGAGTGTTAGCAATCATAGAAGACTATATGATGGTTGAGTATGTGGAGCTCTTACTTAAACTCCGTTGAATAAGTTGAATTGCGATTGCTTGGTGACTAAGAACATAGGTTGTTGAGTTTCATGAGAATTCATTGTTTGGACCTTAACATGTGAATTGGTTGCTACTATAACATAAGAAGTTTCATAAGAAAGAATTGCTTTTATGATTCTAGGAAAAGTGATTGAAATTATCATTGATCAAACTTATGCACTTTGCTAGCATTCACACTTCATAAATTATTTCTTTTATCATTTACCTACTCGAGGACGAGTAGGAATTAAGCTTGGGGATGCTGATACGTCTCCAACGTATCTATAATTTATGAAGTATTCATGCTGTTATTTTATCATTCTTGGGTGTTTTACAATAATTTTATAGCAACTTTATATCATTTTTTGGGACTAACCTATTGACCCACTGCCCGGTGCCAGTTGTTGTTCTTTGGTTGTTTTTTACATCGCAGAAAATCAATATCAAACAGAGTCCAAACACCGCGAAACTTTTTGTGGATTTTTTATGGGCCAGAAGACTCCCGATAGGCCAAAGCACCACCTGGGGGTGCCCTGAGGGGGGCACAACTCACCAGGACGCGCCAGGGCCCCCTGGCGCGCCCAGGTGGGTTGTGCCCACCTCGGTGGCCTTCCGTACCCCCTCTTTGAATTATAAATTCCCAAATATTCCGAAACCCTTGGGGGTTAACCTAGATCAGAAGTTCCACCACCGCAGGGCTCCGTAGCCACCAAAAACCAATCTAGACCCGTTCTGGCACCCTGCCGAAGGGGGGAATCATCTCCGGTGGCCATCTTCATCATCCCGGCGACCACCACGACGAGGAGGGAGTAGTCCACCTTCGGGGCTGAGGGTTTGTACCAGTAGCTATGTGTTTAATCTCTCTCTCTCTCTCGTGTTCTTGAGATGTCACGATCTTGATGTATCGCGGGATTTGTTAATATAGTCGGATCATATGGTGTTCTCCCCTCTCTATCTTGTTGAGATGAATTGAGTTTTTCCCTTTGAGATCTCGTTGTCATCAGATTGAATACTTTTATGGATTTGAGAACACTTGATATATGTCTTGCAATTGAACTCGTGGTGACAATGGGGTTTCATATTGATTCACTTGATATATGTTTTGGCACTCAACCTGCGGATTCCCGCGGTGACATTGGGGTAATCTATGCATAGGGGTTGATGCACGTTCTTGTCCTTGTTTCTCCGGTAGAAATCTTGGGGCACTCTTTGTAGTTCTTTGTGTGGATTAAGTATTATCAATATGAATATGCTTTGGTATTATTCTAGTACGAACTCTAGGATAGATCAAATGGAAACAATAGCTTTGTGTTATTTTAGTACAAACTCTTGAATAGATCGATTGGAAAGAATAGCTTTGAGGTGGCTTCATACCCTATGAACTATTCCTATATTTTTTTCTCCGCTAATAGGAACTCGGGAGTGATTCTTTGTTACACTCCGAGGGATAATCATATGATCCAACTATGTTAGCATTGCTGAGAGATTCCACTAGCGAAAGTACGGACCCTAGGCCTTGTTTTTAAGCATTGAAATACCATTTTTGTGCCTGTTTACTATTTGCTACCTTGCTGTTTTTATTTATTCAGATTATAAAAATATATTTCTACCGTCAATATTACACTTTTATCATCATCTCTTCGCCGAACTAGTGCACCTATACAATTTGCCATTGTATTGGGTGTGTTGGGGAGACAAGAGATTTTTTGTATTTGGTTGCAGGGTCATTTGAGAGAGACCATCTTCATCCTACACCTCTCACGGATTGGTAAACCTTAGGTCATCCACTTGAGGGAAAATTTCTACTGTCCTACAGAACTCTGCGCTTTGAGGCCCAACACATGTCTGCAAGAATAAAGTTGCATAGTAGACATCATCCTGCACGCATGGTAAGCAACACCCTGGCGGTTACGCCAAGGCGGGTCATAGTTTCCAATATGATATACTCTGTCGACTTAAAGTCTATAACTAGGGCGGGTTACAAGAAACCCAAAGTACTCATGCAAATATGAAAAGTCATACCTGTAGACTAATGTCACCATAATGATGTAATAATTATAGTCTAGCATGGGCATTTACTCGCAAATATGTAAAATTGCGACTTGAATTTATTCAAGGCAAAACCATTCTGGTGATTTAAAGTCTACTTATCAGGGCGGGTTTTTAACCCAATATGCTCAATCATGAGTCATACAATCAAGGCTACATGGCCCGAATTGTGAAAACCATATATTTATATGGAAAAAGATATGAATCAAAAAATCTTCAGGAAAAATAGAAATTCAGAACACAAGGCTTTCATAGGCCGCCAAGCCTAAAACTTCTAGTGCTTTCATGGGCCGCACAACCATCGAGTTATTTCCAGCACACCTGTAAGCTGGCCCACGCATGACAAACCGCCGGTTTAACTTTAACGAGTTCAGGGTCTTATTTAAAAGATTGACTGTCAAGAACACGACGGGTCATTCCAGGGTTACCTGGGTGGAGTAGAAATGACAAACATGCCGGTAGCTTGAAAGTTGGTGTTTAACTTGGCTAGGAAGCCGATCAAGAGGGTATGCAAGGCTATGCTCATTGAGCAGGAAGCCCCCAAGTGACCAATAAGATGGCTATGAAGCCGACCAAGAGGGTAATCAAGGCTCTACTCATTGAGCAGGTAGCCCCCAAGTGATCCATAATATGGCTAGGAAGCCGACCAAGAGGGTAATCAAGGCTCTGCTCATTGAGCAGGTGGCCCCCAAGTGATCAATAAGATGGCTAGGAAGCCGACCAAGAGGGTAATCAAGGCTCTGCTCATTGAGCAGGTGGCCCCCAAGTGATCTTTATGAACAATTAATGAAGGCTCAAACTTATTGAAGTGAAATGACAGAGGCCCTAATTTATCAAGATGCCGACTTTATTATCTTGATCACAATATATACATGGATGAAAGTATGTACAACACAAGAGCCGGTGGCTCAAGTGTAATATGGCTGAAGATGAATAATGTTCCACGGCCGGTGGGTCTCCTCCTTCGATGTGCGCGAGTCCTTGTTCCCTCAAATATTAATGTGGTAGTATGACCCGTTGTTCAGGTTTTTGCTGACCACAAAAGGTCCCTCCCAAGGCAGGGATAACTTGTGCTTATATGTTTGATCTTGGATGAGCCGGAGCACCAAGTCGCTGATACGTCTCCAACGTCTCTATAATTTTTGATTGTTCCATGTTGTCATAGTGCCAAGTGCCAGTTGCTGTTTTCTGCATGTTTTTTACATCACAGGAAATCAATACCAAACGGAGTCCAAATGCCATGAAACTTTACGAAGATTTTTTATGGACCAAAAGATGCCTAATGGGCCAAGGCTGCGCCTAGGGGTCCTTCGAGGAGAGCACAACCCACCAGGGCGCGCCAGGAGGCCCAGGCGCACCCTGGTGGGTTGTACCCACCTCGGGTCCCCCCCCGGACCACCTCTTTGCTCTATAAATACCCCAACATTCCAGAAACCCTAGGGGAGTCGACTAAAATCAATTCCAGCCGCCGCAGAGTCCAGAACCATCAGATCCAATCTAGACACCATCATGGAGGGGTTCACCACTTCCATTGGTGCCTCTATGATGAAGCGTGAGTAGTTCTTTGTAGACCTTTGGGTCCATAGTTAGTAGCTATATGTCTTCCTCTCTCTCGCTGGATTCTCAATACAATGGTCTCCTGGAGATCCATATGATGTAACTCTTTTTGCGGTGTGTTTGTTGGGATCCGATGAACTTTGAGTTTATGATCAGATCTATCTTTTTATATCCATGAAAGTATTTGAGTTTCCTTGATCTCTTTTATGCATGATTGCTTATAGCCTCATATTTCTTCTCCGATATTTGGGTTTTGTTTGGCCAACTGCATCTATTTGTCTTGCAATGGGAAGAGGTGCTTTGTAGTGGGTTCGATCTTACGGTGCTTGATCCCAGTGATAGAAGGGGAACCGACATGTATGTATCGTTGCTACTAAGGATAAAATGATGGGGTCTATCTCTACATAGATAGATCTTGTGTACATCATGTCAGTGTCTTATTGCATTACTCCGTTTCTCCATGAACTTAATACACTAGATGCATGTTGGATAGCCGTCGATATGTGGAGTAATAGTAGTAGATGCAAGCAGGAGTCGGTCTACTAATCTTGGACGTGATGCCTATGTAATGATCATTGCCTAGTGTGACGCCCCGAGACCGATGCGCCAGGTGTCTTCCAGTTATTCGTTGTTGTTGCCTTGTCATTTGCTTGCGTGATGCATCTTATCATGTCATCATGTGAATTGCATCATCATGTTTAAAAAAACTTGCATCTGTCTCGGTCTCCTCGTTATGTCCGTTGTCCGTTCTGAGCCCAGACACACTTGCACGCGCCCGCGGCATGTCCGAAATATTATTTTGTAAGTGGCTGGAAAATGTTCTTGGTTTGGGTTGAAAGTTGGCGTGTGGTCTTATTTTAGTGTAGGAAGACCGCGTGTCAAATTTCATCGCGTTCGGAGTCGGTTTGATAGCCCAATCGTTAACTATAGCGACAATATAGTCGGTCAAAACGTCGGACGTTTTCGGACTCCGGAAACAGTCGCCGGGTCTCTCTCTTCTCTTCTCTCAGCCCAAGGCTTTCTGCATGGCCCACTACCTAACCGCCAGGCCTACCTAACCTCTCTCGTCAGCCCGCGGCCATCCTCGCGCGCGTCCGAAAGTTGTCCCGGACCCGACCCGAGCAGTCGCCACCGTTGTGTCCGGATCATCCCCAAACATCTACAAAACATCACCGTTTTCTTATTTGGACTCCTTACCTATTTTATTCTTGTCCGTCGGAGTTCGATCCGATGATCCAAATCCCTCTCCTTTAATCCTTTTGCTATATATATCAGACAAACCCTAAAAACTAGGTCACTTGTCCCTTCAGCCGCCGTCGCATCTTCCTCGGGATCCCCGATCCAATCCATCCACTCCACCCGGCCGACCTAACCCACCTTCTCGATTTGCATCCCCGACCAACCCCTGCAGTCCCCATGCGCTCGTGGATCTCCTCTACCTCGCCTGAGCTCGCCGGGGAGCAGATCACCACGACACCCGATCTTTTGCGCCTCCCCTCGTCCAGGAGCATCTGCTCCTCTGCCTGAGCACCCCTGCCTCGGCCTTGTGACCCCGCGACTCCCTCCTGCAGCCCGAGCAAGCCGTCAGGAGGATGACGAGCGCGTTGACCAGTCGTTTGCTGCTTCCCGATCGAGCGTCTGGGCCAACCTCGCTTCGTGCCTCATCGCGCCCTGCCCGCGGCCCAACAAGTTGATCCGGCCCAGCCGCTCCCCTCCACCGCGGCCTGCGAGCTGCAGCCCACGGGCCGAGGCCCAGATCTGCCACGCCCCTGTAGGCCCAATGTGAGCAGTGCTCCAGATTCGGCCCATCTCTATATTTTTTTCTGCCTGATCGTTTTTTTCCTTTTATCCTGTGAATGCCAAATTTGTAGAAAAACCCTTGCATTTCATGCATTTAATAACTCACAAATGGTGCATCGGAGTAAAATGATTTATATATGAAACTTGTTTAGAATTTTGTCAAGATTCATAATATCCGATTTTCATCTATGTTTAAAATGTTTAAAATGCTGTTTGTGTATTTTTTGTCCATATGCCATGCTAAAATGCTTTAAATCATAACTAAATGACCGTAACTCGGAATTTAATAAACTTTATATGCAAATGGGGTAGAATTTTTCCTAGTTTAACATGGTGGCATCATCTTGCATGTTTAATAACTATAAAATATGGTTTAGGGCAGAACAGTACCAAACCGTAAAATATGCACATGAGGTTTTTCCGGAATTGTTGTTTGTTATTTCCGGCCTCATTTAAACTTGCCTAGATAGATAGTTTCTTTGTGCTTCATCTCTTGCCATGCTAACAACATTTAATCTTGTTGGGTACATAAATGAGAGAGAACTAACTAAGTCATGTGGTGTTTTCTTCAATATGCAACTCCGTTGCATAATGAGCTCCACTTAATTTGTAGGATTGTTTGTGCGCTTTGCCATGCCATGCTTCTTTAAACCGGACATGCATCATACTTGTTTGTGCATCGTGCCATGTTCGTGTGTTGGTTGTTTACTATGTTGTGTGCTTCTTTCCGGTGTTGCTTCTTCGGGTTGGTTCTGATAACGTCGCGTTTGTGAGGACCCGTTCGACTACGTCCGTTTGTCTTCTTCCTGGACTCGTTCTTCTTCCTTGCCGGATTTCAGGCAAGATGACCATACCCTCGAAATCACTTCTATCTTTGCTTGCTAGTTGCTCGCTCTTTTGTTATGCCTATGCTGCGATACCTACCACTTGCTTATCATGCCTCCTATATTGTTGAACCAAGACTCTAAACCACCTTGTCCTAGCAAACCGTTGTTTGGCTATGTTACCGCTTTGCTTAGCCCCTCTTATAGCGTTGTTAGTTGCAGGTGAAGATTGGAGTTGTTCCATGTTGGAACATGGTTATTTTGTTGGGATATCACGGTATCTCTTATTTAATTAATGCATCTATATACTTGGTAAAGGGTGGAAGGCTCGGCCTTATGCCTGGTATTTTGTTCCACTCTTGCCGCCCTAGTTTCTGTCATATCAGTGTTATGTTCCCGGATTTTTCGTTCCTTATGCGGTTGGGTTATTATGGGAACCCCTTGACAGTTCGCTTTGAATAAAACTCCTCCAGCAAGGCCCAACCTTGGTTTTACCATTCGCCACCTAGCCTTTTTCCCTTGGGAGTCACGCATGCCGAGGGTCATCTTTATTTTAACCCCCCGGGCCAGTGCTTGTCTAAGTGTTGGTTTGAACTAGAGCCAGTTGCGGCGCCACCTCGGGGAAACTTGAGGGCTGGTTTTAGCTGTACGTAGTGCTCATCCGGTGTTGCCCTGAGAACGAGATATGTGCAGCTCCTATCAGGATGTCGGCGCATCGGGCAGTCTTGCTGGACTTGTTTTACCATTGTCGAGGATGTCTTGTAACCGGGATTCCGAGTCTGATCGGGTCTTCCCGCTAGAAGGAATATCCTTCATTGACCGTGAGAGCTTGTGATGGGCTAAGTTGGGACACCCCTGCAGGGATTTGAACTTTCGAAAGCCGTGCCCGCGGTTATGGGCATATGGGAATTTGTTAATGTCCGATTGTAGAAAACCTGAAGTTGATCTTAAATTAAAATACATCAACCGCGTGTGTAACCGTGATGGTCTCTTTCCGGCGGAGTCCGGAGAGTGAACACGGTGTTGGAGTTATGCTTGACGTAGGTTGTTCTAGGATCATTTCTTGATCATAGATTTCTCGCACATGCTTTGCCTTCTCTTCTCGCTCTCATTTGCGTATGTTAGCCACCAAATATGCTAGTCGCTTGCTGCAGCTCCACCTCATACCTTTTACCCTTCCTATAAGCTTAAATAGTCTTGATCGCGAGGGTGTGAGATTGCTGAGACCCCGTGACTCACAGATACTTCCAAAACCAGTTTGCAGGTGCCGATGTTACCGAGCAGGTGACGCAATCAAGCTCAAGGAGGAGCTCAATGAAGATCTTGTCCTTTGTGTTGTTTCGTTCTAGTCGATCAGTAGTGGAGCCCAGTTGGGGTCGATCGGGGATCTGTGTAGCATTTGGGGTAGTCTTCTTTTATTTTGGTTCCGTAGCCGGACCTTGATTGTATCTGGATGATGTAATGCTTTATTCATGTATCGTGTGAAGTGGCGATTGTAAGCCAACTACGTTTTCTTTTCCCTTATGTATTACATGGGTTGTGTGAAGATTACCTCACTTGCGACATTGCTTTCAATGCGGTTATGCCTCTAAGTCGTGCTTCAACACGTGGGAGATATAGCCACATCGAGGGTGTTACAAGTTGGTATCAGAGCCTTCCCCGACCTTAGGAGCCCCCTGCTTGATCGAATAGCTGGCGTTGTTGAGTCTAGAAAAATGTTTTGAGTCATTTAGGGTTATATATATCGGATAGTTAGGAATTCTTTTCACTCCCCAGTCCCTTCATCGCTCTGGTAAGGCATCCTGACGTAGAGTTTTGACTCTTCTCTTCTCAAATTTTCACAAATTTTTTTTAGGACCACGCGGGTATCTTGGAATCATTCTGATCGATTTGTGGCGAGAACCTTGTTCTTGGTGCCTCGTGACATTTAGGGGTTGTGGCAGTGTCCCGAGGAGTTGAGCTCCGAGGTGTTGTCGTCACAATTTTATCATTGCAGTTCTAGAATACTTGAGTTTAGTTTCGCCGACATCGAAAATCTCTTTTATGTAGTTGTTGGTGAGATAACCTCGACGCCACCAAGTACTGGGGCGGGAGTTCGTGAGTATTGCCATAACTCGTATAACGGATACTTTTCGAAGGTTGAGGTAGACGATTTCCAAAGGTTTCTTGGTTATGTGTTGAAGGATGGATACAGCTGGATGTAGGATTTGCTAGTTTTGGGTGAGATATTATGCTTCCCCTGTATCCCCAACACCTGATTGCATAACTGGGAAAGTTTCGGGAGTTTATAAGTGGGAATTCAAGTAGCTCTTAGGATATCTTTTCGACAGATGTATGATATGAAATTGGGGTTCGACGTCTAGTGGTCCGCCTATCCACAGTTGGTTTTACAATGGTCTCATTGTGTCTTAAAGAGTCCTTGGCTATGCCGACTCGGGGACGCTTCGTATGTCATGTGCACTGCCTTGTACATGATGGTGCTGTACGATCGAGCCTGTGTAGGCCCCACCACGAAAACTTTGGACGAAATTCTCTATCATATGTTTGTTCCGGCTTATTCCGCAAGCCAATCCTTTGTTTTGTTTTGAGTTGTGGTATTCAAGTCGCTTCGAAGTCAAATGTTGATTCCATACCTTTTCCTAAGTGGTGTTATCATGTGAATACTAATCCTTCATGATAATCGAGTTTGTCATGTCAATCCTTTTTAACCGGTGTGCTTCTCTTCAAGTGGATCCGATCATTTCAACTTCCGCAAGATCAATTATCACTTCTTCTCAACGGTGTTTGTTTCATCCGTCCCATGTCTTTGTTTTTCCCTCCCACCCACCCTTTGACTTCAAGGACTCGGATTTCTTAAATCAAGCATCCATCTTATGGATATGAAGTCTTCCCATTTTGTTCCGTCAATATTCTTACCCGGTGGTTCTCGTGAAGATGCTCTACACACTCATCATTCTTCATTCTTTTCTTTTTCCAGTGGATTCAATTCAAGTTTTGTCGATCGTATCATTTCCTTGTTTCAAATGCTTTCTTATGCTGGTGCACCTCATAATCTTCCACTTCTTGCTATTCAATTGTTCCGGAGTGTTCAAGATATCTCGAGTCTGTTATCTCATTCAAGTCTTTTAATTCAACCGGTGCTATCTCCTTTTTCAAGTAATCATATGAATGGTGTTTTCTTTTGAGTGGAACCTAACCCACAGGTCTTTTTCCCAAGATTTTACCTGACTCTTCTTATTTTCCCGGAGTTATTCTCAAATTCTTTTCGAAGTTTGACGTAAGAATGAATTGCCATCAGTCAAATTCCTTTCTCGAAGATTTTTCATTTTTTCATCATTGGCTCAACCTTTGCATTCTTCATTCCAGAGTTCCTCAACAATTCTTGGTGGTGTTTCTCGTCGTCATTCTCGGATTTTGAAGACCAAAGAAGAGTTTTTCCTCCATATCTTATCCGTTCTCATAGAGATTCGTGATTCTAGTTTGAGTCCATCCTCTCATAATTGTTTTTGATTGTGGAAATTCTTTTCATCCTTCCGGAGCAATTCAAGAGTCTTTTCTGTTTGATTCTCCAAAGCCCATCATTTTGGAAGATTTATTCATTCTCAGCTTTCAGCTATCATTCTCCTAATCTTACTGGTGCATCATTCAAGTATTCTCTTATCAGCTCGTGATCGCTTCATTCTCATGTATCTAAATTCTCTCAAGCTTCTTCGTTTATTTGCTAATTCTTCCCGGTGTTGTCCTTATCTTTTCCCCGGTCATTTTAATTCTTACGGTGGTTCGTGCAAGATTCCTCTTCTTTCGCTATCATATCAATTCATTCGCTCTTTCGATTCCACGGGTGTTTCGTTGAAGACCTTATCAAGTTGGCGCGATATCTATCTTAATCCTTTCTTCGAGAATAAGTAGTGTGCCAAATCCATTGTTTATCATCAATTTAATTGATGAAGGACAAGCATAATGTCATTCTTATTCTTGTTTCATCCTAATGACTAATTCTTTATTCTGAAGGCCCTTCAAACTCTCGGTTTCATTTGTTTCATCTTCTCTTTTTCCCGGAGTTCCAACCTCTTTCAATTATATTATCACAGAGATCTCTATCTAAATCATTGCAAGGATTCAATCTTATTCTTTTCATCATTCAATTATTTTGGATCATTCTTTTGTTTACCGGAGTTCTTCATGAAATTTCTGCTTGATGGTCCATAAAGAACTTAATCCATTCTCGAAATGTTCATCAAGATTATTTTCAGAGGAGCTCAAGCATTCTTCATCTTGCAATCCGGAGTGCAATTCGTTCTTCCGTATCATGGGAGGTGGTATTATGTCATTCTTGATAATTTGAGTTCATGTTTCATGATTCACAAGTTTTTCAAGAGTGACATATCTAAATCCATCATTTTTCTCTTCGCTCAAGACTTATTCTCAACCAATCTATCTCTTCTTTGGAGTTATATTGGGTTATATTTCACCTAAAGCTTTCCCTAAGGATTGTTGCTATTATGGTGCTTATAATTGACCCAAGTTCTTTTATCCCCCCGATGAGATAAGTTTCTCGTCTCCTTGTTCATATCAATCCAATCTTTTGTTTTCGTTAGTGGCAGAATTTCACCTCATAATTTCAAGATGTTTTCCATAAGCCCACAACAAGCTTACTCTTTTCGTTGTTGGTTTTTCCAACAACTCCGTTTGAACCTTCTCCTAAGGATGCCTTTTCAAGCTCTTTTGTGACAGAAGTTGGCATTTTCTTCTCCATTCTTTTATTTCAATTATCTATCTTCTATTTCTTCCTTCCGGAGGCTTTGTGATGTTCCTCTCTTCAACCCATCTTCTTGTTTTGTCAGGATCGTGTTCTTTTCATGCTTATCCTTTTAACCGGAGTGTCAGGTCCTCTGCTCAAGTTCTTTTCTACTTATCTATTCTTGCTTCTCTTTTCTACCGGAGTGCTGTCCGAATTTGTTCTTCCTTGTTCCTATTTTCTAACGGAGTGTTCTCAACTTTGTTCATCTCTGTTGTTTTTCTTTCTTTCAAGTTATTCAACCTTTCAAGGTTCTTTGGTTTCACTCGTTTGTCAAAGAAGCAACTTAGTTTTACCTCTCCTCTTCCTCTTCCGTTTTCCCTCCGGTGCCATCCCTAGGATCTCGGGTCGAGATATTCTCGTAGTGGTGGAGTGTTGTGACGCCCCGAGACCGACGCGCCAGGTGTCTTCCAGTTATTCGCTGTTGTTGCCTTGTCATTTGCTTGCGTGTTGCATCTTATCATGTCATCATGTGCATTGCATCATCATGTTTTAAAAAACTTGCATCCGTCTCGGTCTCCTCGTTACGTCCGTTGTCCGTTCTGAGCCCAGACACACTTGCACGCGCCCGCGGCATGTCTGAAATATTATTTTACAAGTGGCTGGAAAATGTTCTCGGTTTGGGTTGAAAGTTGGCGTGTGGTCTTATTTTAGTGTAGGAAGACCGCCTGTCAAATTTCATCACGTTCGGAGTCCGTTTGATAGCCCAACCGTTAACTATAGCGACAATATAGTCGGTCAAAACGTCGGACGTTTTCGGTCTCCGGAAACAGTCGCCGGGTCTCTCTCTTCTCTTCTCTCAGCCCAAGGCTTTCTGCACGGCCCACTACCTAACCGCCAGGCCCTACCTAACTTCTCTCGTCAGCCCGCGGCCATCCTCGTGCGCGTCCGAAAGTTGTCCAGGACCCGACCCGAGCAGGCGCCATCGTTGTGTTCGGATCATCCCCAAACATCTACAAAACATCACCATTTTCTTATTTGGACTCCCTACCTATATATTCTTTTCCGTCGGATTTCGATCCGATGATCCAAATCCCTCTCCTTTAATCCTTTTGCTATATATATCAGACAAACCCTAAAAACTAGGTCACTTGTCCCTTCAGCCGCCGCCGCATCTTCCTCGGGATCCTCGATCCAATCTATCCACTCCACCCGGCCGACCTAACCCACCTTCTCGATTTGCATCCCCGACCAACCACTGCAGTCCCCACGCGCCTGTGGATCTCCTCTACCTCGCCTATGCTCGCCGGGGAGCAGATCACCGCGACACCTGATCTTCTGCGCCTCCCCTCGTCCAGGAGCATCTGCTCCTCTGCCCGAGCACCCCTACCTCGGCCTTGTGACCCCGCGACTCCCTCCTGCAGCCAGAGCAAGCCGTTAGGAGGCGGGATCCCATGCTGCAAGGAGCTCCTCGCCGCCCGGATTTTCCCCAGGTCGCCGGACCTCCCTCCAAGCGTCGCCGCCGGTGGCCACATGTCTAGCATGCCTTCCTCACCGCCACTTGCCTCTCCCTCCGCCTCACTCCCCTCTCCCGTTTCTCTCTGTCAGGGACCGAAGACATGGCCGCCCGACCTGAAGCTGCCTCCAGCGCTTGCGTTGACCCAGCCACGTGCCGCCCGTAGCTCCTCGACGCCGGCCGGATCCGTCGTCCGGGAGATCCGCCTTCCCGCCGCCCTCTCGTCCGCCTCCAGCCGTCCCTGTCGCCAAGCGTCGCCGGCGATCTTTCCTGCTTCGCGCTGAGAGCCGCGCCCCTGTTTTGCCCGAAGGGAACAAGTAGGACGACGAGCGCGTTGACCAGTCGTTCGCTGCTTCCTGATCAAGCGTCTGGGCCAACCTCGCTTTGTGCCTCATCGCGCCCTGCCCGCGGCCCAGCAAGTTGATCCGGCCCAACCGCTCCCCTCCACCGTGGCCTGCCAGCTGCAGCCCACAGGCAGAGGCCTAGATCTGCCGCGCCCCTGTAGGCCCAATGTGAGCAGCGCTCCAGATTCGGCCCATCTCTATATTTTTTCTGCCTGATCGTTTTTTCCTTTTATCTTGTGAATGCCAAATTTGCAGAAAAACCATTGCATTTCATGCATTTAATAACTCACAAATGGTGCATCGGAGTAAAATGATTTATATATGAAACTTGTTTAGAATTTTGTCTAGATTCATAATATCCGATTTTCATCTATGTTTAAAATGTTTAAAATGCTGCTTGTGTATTTTTTGTCCATATGCCATGCTAAAATGCTTTAAATCATAACTAAATGACCGTAACTCGGAATTTAATAAACTTTATATGCAAATGGGCTAGAATTTTGCCTAGTTTAACATGGTGGCATCATCTTGCATGTTTAATAACTGTAAAATATGGTTTAGGGCAGAACAGTACCAAACCGTAAAATATGCACATGAGGTTTTTCCGGAATTGTTGTTTGTTATTTCCGGCCTCATTTAAACTTGCCTAGATAGATAGTTTCTTTATGCTTCATCTCTTGCCATGCTAACAACATTTAATCTTGTTGGGTACATAAACGAGAGAGAACTAACTAGGTCATGTGGTGTTTTCTTCAATATGCAACTCCGTTGCATAATGAGCTCCACTTAATTTGTAGGATTGTTTGTGCGCTTTGCCATGCCATGCTTCTTTAAACCGGACATGCATCATACTTGTTTGCGCATCGTGCCATGTTCGTGTGTTGGTTGTTTACTATGTTGTGTGCTTCTTTCCGGTGTTGCTTCTTCGGGTTGGTTCTGATAATGTCGCGTTTGTGAGGACCCGTTCGACTACGTCCGTTTGTCTTCTTCATGGACTCGTTCTTCTTCCTTGCGGGATTTTAGGCAAGATGACCATACCCTCGAAATCACTTCTATCTTTGCTTGCTAGTTGCTCGCTCTTTTGCTATGCCTATGTTGTGATACCTACCACTTGCTTATCATGCCTCCTATATTGTTGAACCAAGCCTCTAACCCACCTTGTCCTAGCAAACCGTTGTTTGGCTATGTTACCGCTTTGCTCAGTCCCTCTTATAGCGTTGTTAGTTGCAGGTGAAGATTGGAGTTGTTCCATGTTGGAACATGGTTATTTTGTTGGGATATCACAATATCTCTTATTTAATTAATGCATCTATATACTTGGTAAAGGGTAGAAGGCTCGGCCTTATGCCTGGTGTTTTGTTCCACTCTTGCTGCCCTAGTTTCCGTCATATCGGTGTTATGTTCCCGGATTTTGCGTTCCTTACGCGGTTGGGTTATTATGGGAACCCCTTGACAGTTCGCTTTGAATAAAACTCCTCCAGCAAGGCCCAACCTTGGCTTTACCATTCACCACCTAGCCTTTTTCCCTTGGGAGTCGCACATCCCGAGGGTCATCTTTATTTTAACCCCCCGGGCCAGTGCTTGTCTAAGTGTTGGTCCGAACTAGAGCCAGTTGCGGCGCCACCTAGGGGAAACTTGAGGGCTGGTTTTAGCTGTACGTAGTGTTCATCCGGTGTTGCCCTGAGAACGAGATATGTGCAGCTCCTATCAGGATGTCGGCGCATCGGGCGGTCTTGCTGGACTTGTTTCACCATTGTCGAGGATGTCTTGTAACCGGGATTCCGAGTCTGATCGGGTTTTCCCGCTAGAAGGAATATCCTTTGTTGACCGTGAGAGCTTGTGATGGGCTAAGTTGGGACACCCCTGCAGGGATTTGAACTTTCGAAAGCCGTGCCCACGGTTATGGGCATATGGGAATTTGTTAATGTCCGGTTGTAGAAAACCTGAAGTTGATCTTAAATTAAAATACATCAACCGCGTGTGTAACCGTGATGGTCTCCTTCCGGCGGAGTCCAGAGAGTGAACACGGTGTTGGAGTTATGCTTGATGTAGGCTGTTCTAGGATCACTTCTTGATCATAGATTTCTCGCATGTGCTTTCCCTTCTCTTCTCGCTCTCATTTGCGTATGTTAGCCACCAAATATGCTAGTCGCTTGCTGCAGCTCCACCTCATACCTTTTACCCTTCCTATAAGCTTAAATAGTCTTGATCGCGAGGGTGTGAGATTGCTGAGACCCCGTGACTCATAGATACTTCCAAAACCAGTTTGCAAGTGCCGATGTTACCGAGCAGGTGACGCAATCAAGCTCAAGGAGGAGCTTGATGAAGATCTTGTCCTTTGTGTTGTTTCGTTCTAGTCGATCAGTAGTGGAGCCCAGTTGGGGTCGATCAGGGATCCATGTAGCATTTGGGGTAGTCTTCTTTTATTTTGGTACCGTAACCGGACCTTGATTGTATCTGGATGATGTAATGCTTTATTCATGTATTGTATGAAGTGGCGATTGTAAGCCAACTATGTTTTCTTTTCCCTTATGTATTACATGGGTTGTGTGAAGATTACCTCACTTGCGACATTGCTTTCAATGCGGTTATGCCTCTAAGTCGTGCTTCGACACGTGGGAGATACAGCCGCATCGAGGGCGTTACACCTAGATATCGTCATGAGGATTTGAAGTTCTATAAATTGCCCAATAGTAATCGTCGTTTGCTATTTTTCTCGAGAGAAGCCACTAGTGAAATCTACGACCCTCGGGTCTCTTTCTCATATTATTTGCCTTTGCGATATATTTTATTTGCCTTTTATTTTCAGATCTATTAAACCAAAAATAAAAAAATACCTTGCTGGAATATATTTTATTTGGCGTTTGATCTATTAATATTTACAACTTTCTCTCGTCCATGTGCCAATTTCTGGCGCCGCTACCCGAAAGGGATTGACGACCCCTTTTACACGTCGGGTTGCGAGTAGTTATTATTTGTGTGCAGGTGTTGTTTATGTTGTGTTGCTTGGTTCTCCTACTGGTTCGATAACCTTGGTTTCATATCTGAGGGAAATACCTACCACCGCTATGTTGCATCATCCCTTCCTCTTTGGGGAAACACCGACGTAGCTTCAAACTGTTGGCATCCTGGGAACGGGGGTACCGAGACTTGCCTGCTCACGGCCCGCGAGCGTGGCTCCATCCACGGCCCAGCTTCAGAGGCAGCGACTCAAGACCCTCACGAGGGGCCAAGCCTCACGAGGCGGACGACACCAAGACCTCACTGGGGGCAGCCTCACTAGGCAGGCTCCCGAGGAGCAGAGATATCTATGCAAGGGGCACCTCGCGAGGTTCGTGTGACGTGAGCCATGACGACCAAGGCCACGCGGGAGCCAGCGGGCGCAGTGTACCAGTTTCCTCTTTGGTGCTAAGGAGGCAAGTGCAGGCGCGGAGTCCTGAGGCATCAGGCAAAGGTTTCCATATCGGTGCAACAAGACTAAGACCAAAAGGACGGCATGACGGAGGTCATCGCGGAGTCCATAGCAGTGTGACCACCAGAGCCTTTGGCAGGCAAAGACTACTTTTGTCAGGATAGCTTGTACTAGTTGCCCCCTTCAAACTTGGCCGTTGTGGGATCCCTTCCCGCCTAAACATTTTGGAAGAGGACCAAAGCCACTATAAATAAGACTCAGCCACCACCGTAGCGGGGGGTCAGTCGATCTAGAGAGAGAGAGGGGACGGATCATTCAGATCACCCTCACACCCACCAGCTCATGGAGCTCAATAACACCTCACCTCCTGAGGCTGTTCATCTACTGTACTAGTTCATTCTCAGCCCCCCGAGGCAATCCACCCACAAACTGGAGTAGGGTGTTACACTGCAAGGTGGCCGAACCAGTATAAACCCCCGTGTCTCTTGTTCTTTGGGTTCGCCGAGCTAGGCCGTGGGATCGTTGAGCGAGCGAGTTGGGGAGATAGTGTTCTTCGTGCGCACCCCAGAGTTCGAACCTCTCAAGGGTTTGCCCGAACCCGTAATCTGACATTTGGCGCGCTAGGTAGGGGGAGGCGTCGAAGCCTCTCTTCCGTCGATCGACTCACCGCCGCTCCATCTTCTCCATGGCTAACGCTCGTCTGGCTCGCGCTGAGCGTTGAGCCGCTCTCAACTCTCCCATCGCCCAGTCGACGGGCCTCCCCGTCGCTCTCCATCACTCGCTGCCAACTTCGCCACCGGCCCGACGGGGAACAAGCAACAAGCCTCGTCGATGCACCCTTCTGTGCAGCGGGACGGACGCACCGCCACCCCGTTGTGGGCTCCGGCCGGCTCGTCATCCCACGCTCGTCGCGGACCTGCGGACGCGCAGGCTGCGCTGCTCATGGCACTCGAGCTCCTGCATTACCGCCTCGTCGACGACCTCTATGAAGACTGGATGGGCCACATCGCTGAGCTCGTCAGCGCCGTAGGGGGCTCTCCTGCACCGTCCCTTTCGTTGCCTCGCCCACCTCCTGCAGCGGGCGACGTAGCCCATGGAGCACCTCTGCCACCTCCACATCAAGACGACACCCTCACACAAAGACGCGCGTCCCCGCAACGTGACCCACCACGTAGGGCGCCCGCACGTGAAGAAGGAAGCTGCCATGAAATCCCGCGGCCGCAAGAAGATGCTCCTGAAGTCCCAGCACCACCACATGAAGATCGCGTGCCGCCCATGGCGGCGGCGCGTGGGTACCAAGACCAGGATCCAGTGACCATGGCGGGCTGTCGTGCCTTCACCCCCGAGCTACACAGTGTTGTCTGGCCCGACAAGTTCAAGCCTGACCTGCCTCCGCGCTACGACGGCACCCCCGACCCCACCGAGTTCTTGCAGCTCTACGAGTTGAGCATCGAGGCTGCCAACAGCGACAAGAAGGTCATGGCAAACTGGTTTCCCATGGCTCTCAAAGACGGCGCGCGCTCGTGGCTCCTGAACCTGCCCGCGGGATCGATCTCCTCCTGGGGCGATATGCGTGAGCGCTTCGTTGCCAACTTCCAAGGCACTTGTGACCGCCCGCCTACCGCTGGTGACCTGCGGCGCATAAAGCAGCAGCCGGGGGAAACCCTGCAGAAGTACATCCATCGTTTCAACAGTGCTCGCCTCAAGATCCCCAAGGTAACGAACGAGGCCATTATCTCAGCATTCTCTAATGGTGTCCGCGATGTCAAGATGAAGGAAGAGCTCGCCATACACGAGGACATGTGCATGGCTTTGCAGATGCTCAACATGGCGACCAAGTGCGCGAGAGTTGAGGAAGGACGTATCTCCCTCCTCGAGCTTCCAGCTGCCAACCCGGAAGACAAGAAGGCTAGGACCAAGGACGTGAAGTGCAAGGGGGCTGCCATGCTCGCGGAGGAACTAGAGATGAAGTGCGACTGCGACCACCCAGAGTCATCCAAGGCCAACCGCTCATTCTGCGCCTTCCACAACGTACACAGCCACAACGCCAACGACTGTCGGGAGCTCACGGCCATCCGCGATGTGCGCTTCAGTCAATGCCCCGAGCGCAATGACCGAGGCTACGACCGCGGAGGAGGCAGTAGTGGAGGACGCTGGGACGACCGCGGGCCCCGCCAGGAGTGGCGCGACCGACCTCGTGAGGACCGCTGGCAGGACCAACCTCGCGAGGGTGCCTGGAGGGACCAGCCTCGTGAGGACCGTCCTCAGGGCAACGCTGGCCTCCCTCCGCTGCCGTCACCACCAGAACGAGGGCGCAGGGGGCTTCCAGGAGCCTCGCGCCATCGCCTGCATCTTGGTTGGCGCTCAGGCCCCGGCCTCCCAACGCATCTTCAAGCAGTTCGCTCGAGAGGTTAACGCGGCCCTCTCTAGGCTCGAAGCCACGCGCCTGTTTAGGTGGTCCAAGTACACCATCACCTTCAGCTCGTTCGACCAGCTCAAGTGCGCGGCAACTGCTGGCACCCTCCCGATGCTCTGCTCGCCCATCATCATCAATGTCCTTGTCACCAAGACCCTCATCGGCGGCGCTGCAGGGCTCAATGTTCTCTCCGTCGAAATGTTCGAATGCCTCCAAGTGCCACATGATCAGCTGCAGCCCACCAAGCCCTTCTCAGGAGTAACCGACGGCTCCACCACCCCGATAGGGCAAATCCGTCTCCCTGTCACCTTCGGCAAGCGCAACAACTACCGCACTAAGCTCATCGACTTCGACGTCTCCCACATACGCCTTCCGTACAACGCCATCCTCGGGTATCCGACCCTGGCCAAATTCATGGTGGTGACCCATCATGGTTATAATGTCCTCAAGATCCCAGGGAGCTATGACATCATCACGATCGCTTGCAAGGGAAAGGATGTGGTGTGCTCTCTCAAGCGCGCCTACCACGCTGCGTCGGCCAAAGACCCAGACAACAAAGGTGCCACCTATCCTCCTGAGGTTGTCCCCAAGAAGAAGAAATGGTTGTGCTGCCAAGATCCTCAGGAGAGCGGTGTCTCTAGCGGCACCACCTCAGGACCTGGACCCACGGCTAGGGCGCCTCCCTCTATCGCATAGGAAGGCGGGCCTGGCGTTCTCCTTGGGCTTGGCTTGGAGGCTCTCTTCTGGAGGGCCTCTGACTTAGCCAATGTCACGAGGGAGGCGCTCGGGCACCACGTGGAGGCATGCTTCACCGCACGCTTCCCTCATGAGGGCACAAGGCATGGAGTACCTGGTGCTCAGGAGTTTATCACCAAGGTTTGCGACCGCCGCCCACCACCTGGCGCAGCTCCTTGTTTTGGCGAGGACGACGAGCTGTGTGTCTGCGTCAACATCCCAGGGCTCAATAGAGCCGCATCCTAGGAGCGTTCCTGGCCTTCACGCGTAGGTCGGTGCGAGGGTCCACCTCACAGCTATGTTCGCATGCCATTCGGCCTGTCGAACATGGCTTTCACCTTCCAGCGCCACCTGCAGAGCGTTCTGGTGGCTCAAGAGGCCAGGCATCACGCAGTCCTGGCGTTGATGGCGACCGTTCTTCATGAGCCTCCTGGGCCCTCAAAGCCTCCCGAGGCTCTGGACTCGGGCGGCTCGTGAGGAGCAACTTCTTCAACATGCGTCTTCAGCTGCTTCGACATCCCTCCAGCAATGGTGCGAGGTGACTCTTTACGATTCATTCAGTTGGGGGCGCCCCTCGTGCAGCATTATCCGTAAGTCGCACGGGCCTGTCCCTGCGACGCGTATCCTTTTGCATCTTTAACTTACTCTGTTGGGGGCGCCCCTCGGGCAGCATCATCCCCAGGCCACGTGGGTCCGTCCCTGCGGCATGTATCGTTCTTGCATTTATCCAAGCTAGATTGCCTCCTCCCATGAATTACTTTATGATTATCACCTGCTTGTCTGCTGCCCTTCGCGGCCTCCCGCATTGCTGACCGACCTCCTTCTCATCCCGCAACAGGGGCTACACATGCTGGCATGGTGCTTCTGCTCGGGTCTGTCCCTGCAATGCCGATAAACCTGTGCGATCGAACTCTGGCTCGTGGCCCGCTCCACGCACGTCACCTCACCAGATCCTCAGTGCCTCCATCTTCTTCTGGAAAGAACAACGGCAGGGTAGCGGCGCGATTATGAGTAATGCTCTTCTCTCAAACTAACCCGCGGCAATCTCCGGAGCTCAACAGGCGGACTCGCCAGCCGCCCCTTTTTCTATGCGATTCGCTTGCGCGTTATAGGGGGGACTCCTGAGCATCGCGCCTCAGGAGTTCTTACTGACTCTCCAGCCCTCACCCCCTAGCCTTGACCATGGCATTGTGACCTGGCATACTAGCGGCGGCTGAGCCTCGCTCGAGGGTAGGGACCTAAGGACATAGAGCTTATAGATGAGCGGGGAAAGGGGCGACCGACGCGACCCTGCCTATTAGTACCACCACAGAAACACAACTCGGGTGTTGAGAAAGGGACCACTACCGAGTGCCACGAGATAAGTCTCCCATGCGAAACAAAGCGAATCTCTCTATCCAAAGCCCACCGCTCTCGTAAACTCGCTCCGGCAGAGTTGCCTTCCTTTTTGGTCTCCAGGGAGCTTCTTGCACGCCAAGGGGGACCTCCAGAGCATCGCGCCTCGGGAGCTCTTACCGGACCTCGGGCCACTCACCTCCTAGCCTTGACCACGACATTGCAACCTGGCATACCAGCAACGGCTGGAGCCTGCCTAGGGACTGAGACCTGACGGCATAGAGCGCTAAAGCTACCGCAAGAACGAAAAGGGGGAGTAATGCCTAAGAGAGACACACAACCACAATCTCATGTTAAGAGTAATAAGCGATGGAACAAAAGCATTACAGGTTCTTTACATACTGTCGGCGTTCTGGGAATGGGGGTCCCTAGACTTGCCTGCCTGCGGCCCACGGCGTGGCTCTGCAAGTGGGCCCGTATGTCCCATCTTCACCAATAAGCATTCAAGACCCTCCCGAGGGGCCAAGCCTCATGAGGTGGACGACACAAGACCTCCTCGAGAGCGGCCTCACCAGGCTGGCTCGCGAGGGGCGGAGAGATCAAGGCAAAGCAAACCTCGCGAGGTTCCAATGACGTGAGCCATGACGATCGAGACCAGGCGGGCGCCAGCGTGCACAATGTCCTTGTTTCCTCTTTGGTGCTAAGGAGGCAAGCGCAGGCGAGGAGTACCGAGGCGTGAAGCAAAGGTTTCCATATTAGTGCAATGAGACCAAGACCAGCAGGACGGCAAGACGGAGGTCACCATGGAGCCCAAGGCGGCGTCACCACCAGAGCCTTTGGCAGGCGAAGACTGCTTTTGTCAGGATAACTTGTACTACCTGTCCCCTTTCAGATTGGCCGTTGTAGCATCCCTTCCCGCTCAATATTTGGGGAGAGGACCAGGGCCTCTATAAATAGGATTATCCACCACAGTAGGAGGCAACGGAGCCTCAACCATCTCATCTTGGACTAGATCTAACCCATCCTCACACCCACCAAGCACAAGAACACCTCACCCTAGGAGGCTATTCCTCCCCTTGTACTGTTCATCCTCAGCACAAGAGGCAATCCACCACACCACACCGGAGTAGGGTATTACACCACAATGGTGGCCCGAACCAGTATAAATCTTGTGTCTCTTGTGTTGTGAGTTCGTCGAGCTTGCCTTTGAGATCGTGGCGAGGTTGAGGGCGTGAGTTGGTAGGGGGAGATCTTCATGTGCACCCCAATGTTCGAACCTTGAGGGTTTTGCCGGAACCCGAGATCCGACACATACCCCCTCGGGGTTCGTTTCGATTCCTCGCAGGGAACAAAAGAAGAACAGCCTCAGGAAGCCCCGACTACGGGCACCACCACTGATGCCATTGATACGTCTCCAACGTATCTATAATTTTTGATTGCTCCATGCTATATTATCTACTGTTTTGGACATTATTGGGCTTTATTATCCACATTTATATTATTTTGGGACTAACCTATTAACCGGAGGCCCAGCCCAGAATTGCTGTTTTTTGCCTGTTTTAGGGCTTCGAAGAAAAGGAATATCAAATGGAGTCCAAACGGAATGAAACCTTCGAGAACATGATTTTCGCACCGAATACAACTCAGGAGACTTGGACCCTACGTCAAGCCAGCTAACAGGAGCCCACGAGGTAGGGGGCGCGCCTACCCCCCCAGGCGCGCCCTCCACCCTTGTGGGCCCTTGTTGCTCCACCGACGTACTTCTTCCTCCTATATATACCCACGTACCCCCAAACGATCAGAGAAGGAGCCAAAACCCTAATTCCACCATCGTAACTTTCTATATCCACGAGATCCCATCTTGGGGCCTATTCCGGAGCTCCGCCGGAGGGGGCATCGATCACGGAGGGCTTCTACATCAACACCATAGCCTCTCCAATGAAGTGTGAGTAGTTTACTTCGGACCTACGGGTCCATAGTTAGTAGCTAGATGGCTTCTTCTCTCTTTTTGGATCTCAATACAATGTTTTCCCCCTCTCTTGTGGAGATCTATTTGATGTAATCTTCTTTTTGCGGTGTGTTTGTTGAGACCAATGAATTGTGGGTTTATAATCAAGTCTATCTATGAATAATATTTGAATCTACTCTGAATTCTTTTATGTATGATTGGTTATCTTTGCAAGTCTCTTCGAATTATCAGTTTGGTTTGGCCTACTAGATTGATCTTTCTTGCAATGGGAGAAGTGCTTAGCTTTGGGTTCAATCTTGCGGTGTCCTTTCCCGGTGACAGTAAGGGCAGCAAGGCACGTATTGTATTGTTGCCATCGAGGATAACAAGATGGGGTTTTCTTCATATTGCATGAGTCTATCCCTCTACATCATATCATCTTGCTTAAGGCGTTACTCTATTTTTAACTTAATACTCTAGATGCATGCTGGATAGTGGTCGATGAGTGGAGTAATAGGAGTAGATGCAGGCATGAGTCAGTCTACTTGTCTCGGACGTGATGCCTATATCCATGATCATACCTAGATATTCTCATAACTATGCTCAATTCTGTCAATTGCTCAACAGTAATTTGTTCACCCACCGTAGAATACTTATGCTCTCGAGAGAAGCCACTAGTGAAACCTATGGCCCCGGGGTCTATCTTTATCATATCAATCTCCTACTACATAGTTATTTACTTTGCTTTTATTTTACTTTGCATCTTTATGATAAAAATACCAAAAATATTATCTTATCATATCTATCAGATCTCACTCTCGTAAGTGGCCCTATAGGGATTGACAACCTCTATTTGTGTTGGTTGCGAGGATTTATTTGTTTTGTTCAGGTACGAGGGACTCGCGCGTAGCCTCGTACTGGATTGATACCTTCGTTCTCAAAAACTGAGGGAAATACTTACGCTACTTTGATGCATCATCCCTTCCTCTTCGGGGAAAACCAACGCAGTGCTAAAATAGGTAGCAAGAAGGATTTCTGGCGCCGTTGCCGGGGAGGTCTACGCAAAAGTCAACATACCAAGTACCCATCACATACCCTTATCTCCCGCATTACATTATTTGCCATTTGCCTCTCGTTTTCCTCTCCCCCCAATTCACCCTTGTCGTTTAATTCGCCCCCTCTCTCTCTATCCTCCCTCTCTTTCTCTATTGGCCCTTTTTGTCTGCTTGCTTTTTGTTTGCTTGTGTGTTAGTTTGCTTGTTTGTCGCAATGGCTCAAGATAATACTAAATTGTGTGACTTCACCAATACCAACAACAATGATTTTATTATCACTTCGATTGCTCCTCTTACCGATGCTGAATCTTGTGAAATTAATACTGCTTTGCTGAATCTTGTCATGAAAGATCCGTTCTCCGGCCTTCCTAGTGAAGATGCCGCTACCCATCTAAATAGCTTCGTTGATTTATGTGACATGCAAAAGAATAAAGATGTGGATAATGATATTGTTAAATTGAAGCTATTTCCTTTTTTGCTTAGAGATCGTGCTAAGGCTTGGTTTTCGTCTTTTCCTAAAAATAGTATTGATTCATGGAACAAGTGCAAATATGCTTTTATCTCTAAGTATTTTCCTCCTGCTAAGTTCATCTCTCTTAGAAACGATATTATGAACTTTAAGCAACTTGATCATGAACATGTTGCACAAGCTTGGGAGAGAATGAAATTAATGATACGTAATTGCCCTACTCATGGTTTAAATTTGTGGATGATTATACAAATTTTTTATGCCGGATTGAATTTTGCTTCTAGAAATCTTTTGGATTCGGCCATGAGAGGCACTTTTATGGAAATCGCCTTAGGAGAATCTACTAAACTCCTAGATAATATTATGGTTAATTTTCTCAATGGCATACTGAAAGATCTACTAATAAAAAGCTGCATGCGATAGAAGAAATTAATGTTTTGAGTGGAAAGATGGATGAACTTATGAAATTATTTGCTAATAAGAGTGTTTCTTCTGATCCTAATGATATGCCCTTGTCTACTTTGATTGAGAATAATAATGAATCTATGGATGTGAATTTTGTTGGTAGGAACAATTTTGGTAATAATGCGTATAGAGGAAATTTCAATCCTAGGCCTTATCCTAGTAATCCCTCTAATAATTATGGTAATTCCTACAACAATTCTTATGGAAATTATAATAAGATGCCCTCTGATTTTGATTCTAATATTAAAGAATTTATTACTTCGCAAAAGAATTTTAATGCTATGATTGAAGAAAAATTGCTTAAGATTGATGATTTGGCTAGGAACGTTGATAGAACTGCTCTTGATGTTGATTCTTTGAAACTTAGATCTATTCCTCCTAAGCATGATATCAATGAGTCTCTCAAAGCCATGAGAATTTCCATTGACGAGTGCAAAGAAAGAACTGCTAGGATGCGTGCTAAGAAAGATCCCTTTATAAAAGCGTGTTCTTCTAGTTCCTATGAAAATAATAATGAAGATCTAAACGTTATTGATGTGTCCCCTATTAAATCTTTGTTTTGCAATATGAATCTTGATAATTATGGGACTGAACATGATCCACCTTTACCTAGAAGGCATTCCAAGAATTCTGAATCTTTTGACCTTGATGTTAAATTTGATAAAAGTGGGATTGAAGAAATTAAAATCCTAGATGTTGCTAAACCCACTATTATGGATTTCAAGGAATTTAACTATAATAATTTCTCTTTGATTGATTGTATTTCCTTGTTGCAATCCATGCTAAATTCTCCTCATGCTTATAGTCAAAATAAAGCGTTTACTAAACATATCGTTGATGCCTTGATGCAATCTTATGAAGAAAAACTTGAATTAGAAGTTTCTATCCCTAGAAAACTTTATGATGAGTGGGAACCAACTATTAAAATTAAAATTAAAGATCATGAATGGTATGCTTTATGTGATTTGGGTGCTAGTGTTTCCACGATTCCAAAGACTTTGTGTGATTTGTTAGGTTTCCGTGATTTTGATGATTGCTCTCTAAACTTGCACCTTGTGGATTCCACTATTAAGAAACCTATGGGAAGAATTAATGATGTTCTTATTGTTGAAAATAGGAATTATGTGCCCATAGATTTTATTGTTCTTGACATAGATTGCAATCCTTCATGTCCTATTATTCTTGGTAGACCTTTCCTTAGAACGATTGGTGCAATTATTGATATGAAGGAAGGAAATATTAGATTCCAATTTCCTTTAAGGAAAGGCATGGAACACTTTCCTAGAAATAAAATTAAATTACCTTATGAATCTATTATGAGAGCCACTTATGGATTGCCTACCAAAGATGGCAATACCTAGATCTATTCGTGCTTGTTATGCCTAGCTAGGGGCGTTAAACGATAGCGCTTGTTGGGAGGCAACCCAATTTTATTTTTATTCCTTGCTTTTTGCCCCTGCTTAGTAATAAATAAATTATTTAGACTCTGTTTAGGTTGTGTTTTTTGTGTTTAATTAGTGTTTGTGCCAAGTAGAATCGTTGGGAAGACTTGGGGAAAGTCTTGTTGAACTTGCTGTAAAAAACAGAAACTTTAGCGCTCACGAGAACTTCTGCCATTTTTATTTCGAGAGTGATATTTAGTTAATTATTTTTTCAGATGATTAATAGATAAATTCCTCACGTCCAGCAATTTATTTTAGAATTTTTGGGGTTCCAGATCTTGTGCTAGCTACAGATTACTACAGACTGTTCTGTTTTTGACAGATTCTGTTTTGCGTGTGTTGTTTGCTTATTTTGATGAATCTATGGCTAGTAAAATAGTTTATGAACCATAGAGAAGTTGGAATACAGTAGGTATAACACCCATATAAAAAAAGAATGCGTTAATTATAGTACTTTAAAGTGGTCTTTTGTTTTCTTTCGCTAACGGAGCTCACGAGTTTTCTACTTTAAGTTTTGTGTTGTGAAGTTTTCAAGTTTTGGGTAAAGATTTGATGGATTATGGAACAAGGAGTGGCAAGAGCCTAAGATTGGGGATGCCCATGGCACCCCCAAGATAATCTAAGGACACTTAAAATCCAAAGCTTCGGGATTCCCTGGAAGGCATCCCCTCTTTCGTCTACTTCTATCGGTAACTTTACTTGGAGCTATATTTTTATTTACCACATGATATGTGTTTTACTTGGAGCATCTTGTATGATTTGAGTCTTTTCTTGTTAGTTTACCACAATCATCCTTGATGTACACACCTTTTGAGAGATCCATTCTTGAGTTGGAATTTGTTAGAATACTCTATGTGCTTCGCTTATATCTTTTGAGTTATATAATTTTGCTCTAGTGCTTCACTTATATCTTTTAGAGCACGGTGGTGGATTTGTTTTATAAAAACTATTGATCTCTCATGCTTCACTTAGATTATTTTGAGAGTCTTAATAGCATGGTAATTTTCTTAAAATCCTAATATGCTTGGTATGCAAGATTAATAATAAAACTTTCTTATGAGTGTGTTGAATACTAAGAGAAGTTTGATGCTTGATGATTGTTTTGAGACATGGAGGTAATAATATCAAAGTCGTGCTAGTTGAGTAGTTGTGAAATTGAGAAATACTTGTGTTGAAGTTTGAAAGTCCCATAGCATGCACGTATGGTAAACGTTATGCAACAAATTTGAAACATGAGGTGTTATTTGATTGTCTTCCTTATGAGTGGCGGTCGGGGACGAGCGATGGTCTTTTCCTACCAATCTATCCCCCTAGGAGCATGCGCGTAGTATCGAGGTTTTTGATGACTTATAGATTTTTGGAATAAGTATGTGAGTTCTTTATGACTAATTTTGAGTCCATGGATTATACACACTCTCACCCTTCCATCCTTGCTAGCCTCTTCGGCATCGTGCATTGCCCTTTCTCACATTGAGAGTTGGCGCAAACTTTGCCGGTGCATCCAAACCCCGTGATATGATATGATGTTTCACACATAAACCTCCTTATATCTTCCTCAAAACAGCCACCATACCTACCTATTATGGCATTTCCATATCCATTCCGAGATATATTGCCATGCAACTTTCCATCATTCCGTTCATCATGACACATTCATCATTGTCATATTGCTTAGCATGATCATGTAGTTGACATAGTATTTGTGGCAAAGCCACCGTTCATAATTCTTTCACACATGTCACTCTTGGTTCATTGCATATCCCGGTACACCGCCGGAGGCATTCATATAGAGTCATCTTTTGTTCTAGTATCGAGTTGTAATCACTGAGTTGTAAATAAATAGAAGTGTGATGATCATAATTTTCTAGAGCATTTTCCCAAGTGAGGAATATATAAAAAAAGAGGAAAGGCCATAAAAAAGAGAAGGCCCAAAAAAGGGAGAAAGGACATAAAAAGAAAAGGCCCAAAAAAATGAGAGAAAAAGAGAGAAGGGACAATGTTGGTATCCTTTGCCACACTTGTGCTTCAAAGTAGCACCATGATCTTCATAGTAGAGAGTCTATCATGTTATCACTTTCATATACTAGTGGGAATTTTTCATTATAGAACTTGGCTTGTATATCCCAACAATGGGCCTCCTCAAGTGCCCTAGGTTTTGTGAGCAAGCAAGTTGGATGCACACCCACTAGTTTCTTTTGTTGAGCTTTCATACATTTATAGCTCTAGTGCATCCGTTGCATGGCAATCCCTACTCCTTGCATTAACATCAATCGGTGGGTGAGGGAGTCCTAGATTAGGGGGTCTCCGGACAGCCGGATTATATCCTTTGGCCGGACTGTTGGACTATGAAGATACAAGATTGAAGACTTCGTCTCGTGTCCGGATGGGACTCTACTTGGCGTGGAAGGCAAGCTAGGCAGTACGGATATGGATATCTCCTCCTTTGTAACCGACCTTGTGTAACCCTAGCTCCCTCCGGTGTCTATATAAACCGGAGGGTTTTAGTCCGTAGGACAACATACAATCGTACCATAGGCTAGCTTCTAGGGTTTAGCCTCTCCGATCTCGTGGTAGATAAACTCTTGTAATACTCATATCATCAAGAATAAATCAAGCAGGACGTAGGGTTTTACCTCCATCAAGAGGGCCAGAACCTGGGTAAAACATCGTGTTCCCTGCCTCCTGTTACCATCTGCCTTAGACGCACAGTTCTGGACCCCCTACCCGAGATCCGCCGGTTTTGACACCGAGATTGGTGCTTTCATTGAGAGTTCCTCCGTGTCGTCGATGTTAGGCTTGATGGCTCCTACTATCATCGATAGCGATGCAGTCCAGGGTGAGACTTTTCTCCCCGGACAAATCTTTGTGTTCGGCGGCTTCGCACTGCGGGCCAACTCGCTTGGCCATCTGGAGCAGATCAAAAGTTATGCCCGTGGCCACCAGGTCAGGTTTGGAAGTTTAAATTACACGGCCGATATCCGCGGAGACTTGATCTTCGACGGATTCGAGCCGCTGCCTTGTGCACCACGCGGTCACGATGAGTACGATCTAGCTCTACCATCGGACAGTGTTCAAGAAATCGCACCGGCAGCCGCTCCGACCCTCAATTCGGAGCCAGTTGCGCCATCCATGGACGGGTGAATAGACCCCGCCACGGAGGTCGTATCCTCTGCGGTGATCGAGCCGGATATCGACCTTACCCTTCACGAGAGCCGTGTTGCCAAACTGTCGGATCCTTCTCCGGCCACGGACTCCGAACCACCTGCGCCCGTTCCTATCGAATCCGATTGGGCGCCGATCATGGAGTTCACCTCCGTGGATATTTTTCAGCACTCGCCCTTTGGCGACATACTAAACTCATTAAGGTCTCTCTCCTTGACAGGAGAGTCTTGGCCGAACTATGTCTGGCAGGATTGGGATGCAGATGACGAAGAAATTCGCCGCCCACCCACCACCCACTTAGTAGCCACTATCGATGACTTAACCGACATGCTCGACTTCGACTCCGAAGACATCGACGGTATGGACGACGATGCGGGAGGCGAAGAGGAATCACTGCCCACAGGGCACTGGACGCCCACTTCATCACACGACATATACATGGTGGACACACCGAAAGAAAATAACAACGAGGAACGGAAGGACGCAGCGAAGGGTGGTTCCCTCGAGAAGCAGTCAAAGAGGCGGCATAAACGCCGCTCCAAATCCCGCCTCGGTAGAAATAACGATCATACAAACCCAGCATTAGAGCAGGGTGAACCATTGCCCGACCACGGCAACACGGAAAATCAAGCCGAACAACCCAACCCCGTCGAAGATAACAGTCCGGACGACATCACACTGGACAGGCGCCAGGAGCAACATAATGCCCACCAAAGGCTTGTTGCCACGGCGAGGATTCTAAAAAAACAGAAGCAAAGGCTCAAGGCTGCACAAGACACACTCAAAATCAAATGGAGTGAAGTACTCAACACTGCAGCAAAGTACGGCTGTAATCGCCACACCAAGAGCTATCTGAAGCAAAAGTTGCTACCCGAATTTGATGAGGAGGCCTTAGATCCTCCGCAATTAAAAAATAAAATGGCCATTCGGTCGTATAGATGACCTCATAGCCAACATAAAGCGGCAAACGACGCCGCACATAAACCAGTACGCGATCCGCGTAAGGGCTCGCATCAAAAGGACGGCGCAACTAGATCCATCTATGGACCATGCAAGCGCGCTCCAACATACAATACAACACAGCAAACATCCAAACACCACGGTACACCCAAATACAAGGGTGCCGCACACCCTCTATGTTTCACCGACGAGGTGCTGGATCATGAATTTCTAGAGGGATTCAAACTCGTAAACATAGAGGCGTATGACGGAACAACAGACCCTGGGGTCTGGATTGAGGACTACATCCTCCATATCCATATGGCCCGAGGAGATGATCTCCACGCCATCAAGTACTTACCCCTCAAGCTCAAAGGGCCATCTCGGCACTGGCTTAAAAGCCTCCTCAAAAACTCCATCGGAAGCTGGGAAGAGCTCGAAGACGCCTTTCGGGCAAATTTTCAAGGGACATATGTCCGACCACCGGACACAGACGATTTAAGTCATATAACTCAACAGCCCGGTGAGTCAGCCCAAAAACTTTGGAACATGTTCCTCACTAAAAAGAACCAAATAGTCGACTGTCCGGACGCCGAAGCTTTAGCAACTTTTAAGCATAGCGTCCGAGACGAATGGCTTGCTAGACACCTCGGTCAAGAAAAGCCGAGAACAATGGCAGCATTAACAAGCCTCATGACCCGTTTTTGCGCGGGCGAGGACAACTGGTTAGCCAGGTGCAGCACCAGTGACCCAAGTACATCCGAAGTCAGGGATGGAAATGGAAAATCACGACACAGCAAGAATAAGTGCCGGAATAAGGAAGATAGCCCGAAGAGCACGGTGGTAAACGCCGGATTTAGAAGCTCTCGGCCAGGCCAGCAGAAGCCGCCCTCCAAAGGCAACAGAGACAAACTATCTAGCCTAAACAAAATTCTGGACCAAATATGTCAGATCCATAGCACCCCTGATAAACCTGCAAATCATACCCATAGAGAATGTTGGGTCTTCAAACAGTCCGACAAGCTCAACGCCGAACACAAGGGGCAGGATACACCAAGTGAAGACGAGGACGAACCTTGCAAGCAAATCACAGGGAGCAGAAGAAATTCCCACCAGAAATCAAAACAG
Source organism: Triticum dicoccoides (assembly GCF_002162155.2). Taxonomy (NCBI): domain Eukaryota; kingdom Viridiplantae; phylum Streptophyta; class Magnoliopsida; order Poales; family Poaceae; genus Triticum; species Triticum dicoccoides. The sequence goes on from NC_041386.1 coordinate 111,894,307, forward strand.
TCAACGTGTTACACGTGATAAAAGGGAGAAACAAAGCTGCACCTTTAGAGGAACATGCCCCAGGGCCTATCACCGCGAAGCTCCACCACTGGTCGTCCCAACCGATCACCTTTGACCATCGGGATTACTCGGCAAGTATCCGGCGTGCAGGATGGGCTGCCTTGGTATTAGATCCAATAATTGACGGATACCACTTCACCCGAGTCCTAATGGACGGCAGCAGCAGTTTAAATCTGATATATCAGGACACAGTCCTCAAAATGGGGATAGACCCAACAAAAATTTGCCGCAGCAATGCTACCTTTAAAGGAGTAATGCCAGGCCCGGAGGCTCACTGCAGGGGCTCCCTCTAGAGGTTATATTCGGCTTCCCCGATAACTTCCGCAGCGAAAATTTAACTTTCCACATTGCCCCGTTCCAAAGTGGCTATCAAGCACTACTCAGACGCGAAGCTTTCGCCCGCTTTAACGCAATACCGCATTACGCTTCCCTCAAGCTCAAGATGCCCGGTCCACGCGGCATCATTATAGTAAATGGAAATATTGAGCGCTCCTTGCGCGCTGAAGACGGTGCGGCTGCCTTGGCCGCCGCGCACTAAGCGGCCTCACCAACTCAAGCATTTGACAGGTCGTTAAGACCACGGACACGGCTAGACGAGTCCGGCTCAGCTATATGTAATTAATATAGGTTTGATGGCTATACCCCTATTACAATACAAGGGGCTCAACGCGCGCGCAAAAGTGGCAATAAGGCTCACCTTTACTCATTTTCAACTATATACTGTTTATTTAGTACAGCTTAACTTTTGCACGTCAACTTTTCAATTAAGTTCCTCTCTTTTTCAGATGACCATCGTGCTACACCCGTCCAGGATACGGCACAACAGAGACACAAGCGCAGACGTGTAGCAGGGACCCATTCCAAGGATTCTTTGTAGATTAAGACCCTGCGTAAACCTTTTTTACTATCTCTTGTAGATTTACATCCCTCGGTTTCTCAGTACAATCGAGAAGGATGCTGATGTCTTGGCATGTGGGCACGCCAGAATAATGCACGTACCTGGACACCAGGGGCTTCAAAGGGTACTGTTTTAGACCTGGTTTACACCATAAAGACCGAATACCTTAGGGAGTGTTCGGCGTCGCGAGTTTGGCCTTATATGCATCAGCTCTGAATCATGTCTTTGGTCAAATGTTGGGTTTGCCCGGCTCCTGTGTTTTTCTGCCTTACGTTCCGCTCTATCGGCTAAGGCGGCACCAGGAGAACTACTGCGATTGTGCCCTGGTTCATCCGGACGAGCACCTCAGTAGAGAAAGCCGAAAACTGACTGTCATGATATAGCGTGAGACTGGTCAACAACTCGATGACTTATTCGAATCTTCGGGATTCCTCCGCATTAACGAAGGGTCGTTTCCCGGCCAGGCATGTACGCACCCCAAATCCGGACGAGTGCGGAGCCACTAGGGGCTATCTAGTAGCCCCACTGTCAAACTTCTATGGCTAAGTGAAAGTGTTAAAGCATTATAGTCCGGTTGCCTAGTTCGTTGCGCTATCACCTCCTTATTAGGACCAAGGCGTTGGATTAAGTGTGAATATGCGTCTTCTGCGAACACCCCCGCATTATATGCGTGGGGGCTGAAGCCGACGACTGCAATCTTTCAGGTTATATACATGTATACATAAACGGTCGCACAGGAGGCATCATAATACTTTTGGGCAAAAGTATAAATACAACCTTGATAAATTCAACAAAACGTTGTTTCTACAATGGGAATACATGTCACTCAAACATAACATTTTTTGAGCACTGGGCCTCTATGAACGAGCGCCCTCAAGAACTTCTTCAAAATAGTGCTCGGCAGCCACTCGACCTATGGCCGAACCCTGTGCTGTGACAGTGGTGACATCCATCTCTGCCCAGTATGTTTTGACACGGGCAAGGGCCATCCGCGAGCCTTCTATGCACGCCGGCCTCTTCATTGCATTAATGCGTGGCACCACACCAAGGAACTGCTGCACCAAGCTAAAATAGCTGTTCGGCTTTGGCTTTTCCGGCCACAGATGATCCACGACAGATCTCATGGCGAGTGCGGACAATCTATTGAGTTCGGCCCATACGGCAAGCTGATCAGTCAATGGAAGCGGACGCTCTGGAATGTTAAATTGCGACCAGAACACCTTGTCCACTTCATGATCTGTTTGATCTCGGAAGTATTCGGCCGCATCGATAGCGCTCGCTGCTAAGTCCATATATGCGTCGACCGAACTCCACAGCCGATCCAGAGGGGCATATCGCGGATCGCCGAACTTCCTCCATAGCATAAAGGGCTTCCCAGCCGCAATATCCCCGGCTTCACGCAGTTCCTCCTTCTTTGCTCTCATTGCAGAGCGGGTGTCTTTGGTCGCCATTGTGGCCTTTTCGACGTCTGTAGCCTTCGCCCGGCTTTCTTCTTCAAGAAACTGGCAGCGGTCGACAGTGTATTTTAACTTCACAACCATTTTGGCCATTTTCTCTTTGCTCTCGCTATGCGCGACCTTCTTGGCTCTCAACTCTTCGACCGCCTTCAAAGCGGCCGCATTACTACTCCTTGCTTGCTCCTTGGCTCGGGCAAGCTCCGCCCGCAAGGCCTCCACGGTGGCAGCTCCATCTGCAGTCACAACATATTAAAGATACTGGCATCACGCTGCTCTTACTATGTGACATTCACTATAAATATCACCTACCCTGTGCCTCGTCAAGCCGCTTGTTAACAAGCTCGATGTCGGCATCCGCCGCATCTAGTCGCCGTTTTAGTTCGGCAACCCCATCAGTCCGGCTAGCCACCGGAGCTTTAGACACCTGCACATAAAGGCGGTCTGGTTATTACCTGGGACTAGGATCCTCTGTTCTTCGCTGTTTTCGGCGACAACCAGAGTCTCAGGGGCTACTATCTACACAGGGCACACCTAAAATGTGCGGTACCATCACAAATGTATATCATTTCACGTACCTCAAAGCCCGTCAGTAGACTCATAAAGGCTTCATGCAACCCATTTTCGGCGGACGAAATCCTTTCAATCACCGTACACATTAATGTACGGTGCTCTTTTGAGATATTCGCTCGCTCTAGCAGACCCTTCAGTACGTCCGACCGCATACCAGATGGTGTCGGACTCTTTTGATTGCTCTCTTCAAGAGCCGGATACTGAGGGCTTCGGGTTACCATGGATTACCTTCTAGCCTTGCCGGATCTGGAGAAACTCTCCGTGATGACACTTCAAGGTCGCCCGCTTCTTGAGCCAGGGAGTCCGGGGGAGGCGTTTCGCTCTCAATCATCTACGGAAGAAGATCCCCCGAAGACGAGCTCTGCTGAGAAGGGCTCATATCCAAACTGCAAGATAAATGCTTCGGTTATCTTCCTCAGAAGTAAGGTAGTATATCTTCACTATTAAGTACTTTTGGATTACTTACAGCTCGTTAGAGGGCTGATCCCCTCACGGACCTTGTGAGGCAAGAGCACCCTCCGAGGCGGGACCCTCTGGTGGAGTTTTCTTCTCCCGTTTGGAAGCCTTGGTTTCCGGATCATCAGAGGTAGTCCTCTTCCTCCCCCAGGGCAAGGGAATGTCAGATTCCTTCCCTTGGCTATCCTCCCTCACGGAGGCGCTCGTTCACTGGTTGGAATAGGTAGCAGTGGAGGTCCGCTTTCGCCCTCTTTATTCCCCCTTCATCTTCCTTTGAGGGCACTGGGCAAGGTGCTGGCTCGAGCATCTTTTCCAGCACCAGATTGTGCAAGCCTTTGGGAAGGGGGGCCGAACACCGGAACATCTTCGCCTTTGTTATCCAATCCTGGTCAAAAAGTGATTCTTCAGAATGACTTCATGATAGATGAAAGACAGTGTGTTCGGCTAGAGGATTACTTACTTGGGCCGCGGTGCGGTTGCTGCTCAGGCCCACGTCCTCGGAGGTGTCCGGACACTCTATTTGGGGTCCGAAGAACGACTTGTACATCTCCTCGTGCGTCAGGCCAAGGAAATTCTAAATAGCGCGCGGTCCTTCTAGGTTGAATTCCCATAAGCGGAGGGGCCGGTGTTTGCAAGGCTGGACTTGACGAACCAGCATGACTTGCACTACCATAACCAAATTAACATCTCCCTCGAAGAGATCCCAGATGCGGCTCTTCAGTATGGGCACATCCTTGGCTGGACCCCAGCTCAGCCCCCTGCTGATCCATGACATCAGTTGTGGTGGAGGGCCCGAGAGAAATACGGGGGAAGCTACCCACTTGGCACTTCTGGGAGCGGTGACGTAGAACCACTCCCGTTGTCATAATCCGGACACCTCTGGAAAGGAACCTTTTGGCCACGGAGCTCCAGCAATCTTGCTTATTAATGCACCCCAACACGTTGCATACTGCCCCTCGACCGTCTTAGGCTTCACATCAAAGGTCTTGAGCCACATGCCAAAGTGAGGAGTAATGCGGAGGAAGGCCTCACATACGACAATAAATGCCGAGATGTGGAGAAAGGAATCCGGGGCTAGATTGTGGAAGTCAAGCCCGTAATAGAACATCAAACCCTAACAAAGGGATCCAGAGTGAGGCCTAGTCCTCGGAGGAAGTGGGAGACAAACACGACGTCTTCATTGTGTTCAGGAGTAGGGACGACCTGCCCTCGGGCGGGCAGCCGATGCGAGACTTCGGCGGTCAAGTATCTTGCTTCCCTCAACTTCTTGATATCCTCTCCCGTGATGGAGGAGGGCATCCACCGGCCCTGGAGGCTAGATCCGGACATGATTGAAGGTCCGAAGCACCTGACCCGGGCTTTGGGTGTTAGAACTCAAGGCGGGGGAAGGATTCGATTGAGCACGGGAGGAAAAAAGTAAAAGCCTTGACCCTTTATAAAGAGGGTGAATATCAAGCGTCCTCCTCGTGGCCGTTTGGGACTTGCCTAAAATCTAGGAGTCCTAGGCGTGGTTGGGTACCCACGACCATATTGATGAGAATCCCGTAATATGGGGGACACGATCTCTGCTTTGACAAGACGTGTCAAGAAACTGCCTCGCGTTATGTGTGGGGCTAGTTAAAGAAAAACGGTTCGAATAATCACCGAGCCATGGCATGATGTCATGTTGCCAAAACGTGTCAGCAGATTAGATTTGTGGAAATATTATTCTCTCGACGGTGGTATGTGGAATGTATTTTGCAGGGTCGGACACTATCCTTTTATTCGAACTCTTCTGTGGTGTATCCAGAGGGGGAACCCGCCTTGCAATGTCGAAGACAACACTACGCGTCGGACTCATCGTCATTGAAGCTTGGTTCAGGGGCTACTGAGGGAGTCCTGGATTAGGGGGTCTCCGGACAGCCGGACTATATCCTTTGGCCAGACTGTTGGACTATGAAGATACAAGATTGAAGACTTCGTCTCGTGTCCGGATGGGACTCTACTTGGCATGGAAGGCAAGCTAGGCAGTACGGATATGGATATCTCCTCCATTGTAACCGACCTTGTGTAGCCCTAGCTCCCTCGGGTGTCTATATAAACCGGAGGGTTTTAGTCCATAGGACAACATACAATCATACCATAGGCTAGCTTCTAGGGTTTAGCCTCTCCGATCTCGTGGTAGATCAACTCTTGTAATACTCATATCATCAAGAATAAATCAAGCAACACGTAGGGTTTTACCTCCATCAAGAGGGCCCGAACCTGGGTAAAACATCGTGTTCCCTGCCTCCTGTTACCATCCGCCTTAGACGCACAGTTCGGGACCCCCTACCCGAGATCCGCCGGTTTTGACACCGACAGTGGGCATCTCCATAGCCCATTGATTAGCCTCGTTGATGTGAGACTTTCTTCTTTTTTTTCTTCTCCACATAACCCCCCTCATTATATTCTATTCCACCTATAGTGCTATGTCCATGGCTCGCGCTCATATATTGCGTGAAAGATTATAGGTTTGAGATTACTAAAGTATGAAACAATTGCTTGGCTTGTCATCGGGGTTGTGCATGATGATAGAATTCTTGTGTGATGAAAATGAAACATGACTAAACCATATGATTTTGTAGGGATGAACTTTCTTTGGCTGTGTTATTTTGAGAAGACATAATTGCTTAGTTAGTATGCTTGAAGTATTATCATTTTTATTTCAATATGAACTTTTGTCTTGAATCTTTCGGATCTAAATATTCATACCACAATTAAGAAGAATTACATTAAAATTATGCCAAGTAGCACTCCGCATCAAAAATTCTGTTTTTATCATTTACCTACTCGAGGACGAGCAGGAATTAAGCTTGGGGATGCTTGATACGTCTCCAACGTATCTATAATTTTTGATTGCTCCATGCTATATTATCTACTATTTTAGACATTATTGGGCTTTATTGTCCACTTTTATATTATTTTTGGGACTAATCTATTAACCGGAGGCCCAACCCAGAATTGCTGTTTGAAGAAAAGAATATCAAACGGAGTCCAAACGGAATGAAACCTTCGGGAACGTGATTTTCTCACCGAATACAACTCAGGAGACTTGGACCCTACATCAAGCCAGCTAACAGGAGCCCACGAGGTAGGGGGCGCGCCTACCCCCCAGGCACGCCCTCCACCCTCGTGGGGCCCCTATTGCTCCATCGACGTACTTTTTCCTCCTATATATACGCACGTACCCCCAAACAATCAAAGAAGGAGCCAAAACCCAAATTCCATTGCCGTAACTTTCTGTATCCACGAGATCCCATCTTGGGGCCTGTTCCGGAGCTCCACCGGAGGGGGCATCGATCATGGAGGGCTTCTACATCAACACCATAGCCTCTCCGATGATGTGTGAGTAGTTTACTTCATACCTACGGGTCCATAGTTAGTAGCTAGATGGCTTCTTCTCTCTTTTTGGATCTCAATACAATGTTCTCCCCCTCCCTTGTGGAGATCTATTCGATGTAATCTTCTTTTTGCGGTGTGTTTGTTGAGACCGATGAATTATGGGTTTATGATCAAGTCTATCTATGAATAATATTTGAATCTTATCTGAATTCTTTTATGTATGATTGGTTATCTTTGCAAGTCTCTTCGAATTATCAGTTTGGTTTGGCCTACTAGATTGATCTTTCTTGCAATGGGAGAAGTGCTTAGCTTTGGGTTCAATCTTGCGGTGTCCTTTCCCATTGACAGTAAGGGCAGCAAGGCTGAAAGTGCTAGTGATCGACTAGAGGGGGGGTGAATAGGCGATTTTAAGAAAGTCTTCAAAACATGGGAGTTTCAAAGACAAACGATAGAAATAAACCTATTACCATGCAGCAGAAGGTAGACTACACTAAGCAAGACATAGTCAAGTATTCAATGAAGTGAAAGCACAACGATTAATGGCAGCTAGGCAGTATGGATCAGGTAGGAAGATCTTATGAAGCCAATCAGAACAAGCAGTCACTCAGTGAAGACAAAAGATATTGCAAACAGACAATGACTTCACAAGGATCAACTGTAAATAAAGAGATGTGAATGATAGAACCGGTGACTCGTTGAAGACAATGATTTGTTGGACCAGTTCCAGTTGCTGTGACAACTATACGTCTGGTTAGGGAGGCTGAGATTCAACTCAGAAGACCGTGTCTTCACCTTATTCCCCTTGAGATAAGAACACCCAGTCCTCGCCCAATCACTCTGGTAAGTCTTCAAGGCAGACTTCCAAACCTTCACAGACTTCGTTCGCCGGCGATCCACAATGACTCTTGGATGCTCAGAACGCGACGCCTAACCGGCTGGAGGATTCACAGTCCTCAAGTGTAATAAGTCTTCAGATCACACAAACATGAAGACTTAAGTGATGCCTAACACTCTTTGGCTCTGGGTGTTTAGGGCTTTATCCTCGCAAGGAATTCTCTCTCAAAGGCTTCCAGCTGGGTTGCTCTCAAACGGCAAAAGTCGTACACTAACTCTAAGCAGCCAATCGTTTATGGTTGTAGGGGGTGAGCTATTTATAGCCACTAGGCAACCCAACCTGATTTGTCCGAAATGACCCTGGGTCACTAAGGAACTGACACGTGTTCCAACGGTCAGATTTCAAACACACACGGAAACTTTACTTGGGCTACAAGCAAAGCTGACTTATCCAGCTCTGGATAAGATTTGCTCTCATTGTCTTCGCTCGAAGACATAGGATTTTGGTTAAACATCGCTTCAGTCATTCTGACAGGTTCTCTTGGACCCCACTTAACAGTATGGTGGTTCCTATGACTGAACGAAGAAGAAAAAGAACGACGAAACAACTAAGTCTTCGTGCTCCATAGTCTTCACACGATGTCTTCTCTTGTCATAGTCTTCAATGTGAATGTCTTCACATCCCACCTTTGACTTCAATGTCTTCATACATTTTTAGGGGTCATCTCTGGTAGGAAGACCGAATCAATGAGGGACTTCTACCTGTGTTATCCTGCAATTCTCACAAACACATTAGTCCCTCAACCAGGTTTGTCGTCAATACTCCAAAACCAACTAGGGGTGGCACTAGATGCACTTACAATCTCCTCCTTTTTGGTGATTGATGACAAACTGGTTGAAGTTTTCAACGGGGAATAAAATATGTGAACTTGTAAAGGATAGGGTATTGTCTTCATAAGTTGCAAAGGCTCCCCCTGAAGATGTGCATATAAGTAATTTGCTCTTGGAATGCAAATGCACATGGCAGGTTGTACTTGTGGAGATCCTCTTCAACCTATGATGACAATTCATCATGCATGATATGATGTAACAAAGATAATGACATGCATAATGAAAAATGGACGTCTGCAAAATGACCTAAGTGCGGAATTTATCATCACACATGCGGAATTTATCATCGCATCACAGAATAGCAAATAAGTAGTAGACGGCCATCGAGTTTAAGTGTTACAACTCAAAGAACCAAATGTATCGAAAAGCAAGCAAGAGTTGTAAGCACTTGGCAAAAGTAGAAAAAGGTAAAGCAACCACCCATATGGACCCGCTTGAAGACTATCAACTCAGATGCTTCTCCCCCTTTTGTCAGTAAGGACCAAAAAGGTTTGAAGACATAGAGTGCCTACTCGTTCCCATGAGGTGCAGGCGAGGCAGCAGGGTCGTCGTTGAGGTCCGATGGTGTAGAAGAACTTGGTGCAGTGTCGACACGCGCTGAAGGTAGAGGAGGTGAAGTTGCATCATCTTGGTCATCAATGACTCTAGCATTCGCTATCGCAGCTGAGGATGAATAGTCAGAGTCTTCAAGTGAGAGAGTCCGACGCAAGTGAGCATTCCTGGGAGGAGTTGAGTCAAACTTGAATCGTTCGGTGAAGCCATCGTCTTGCAGATCAGCTTCAGCACTAAGTAATGTCAAACTCTTCCACGACCTCCGACAGGTTTCATGAGTTACAAAGGCATTCTTGGTGGCAAGATTGCGAATGCGGTTGACATCCACCAAGAGGCTTTGCATCTGACGCTTAAGCCAGTCATGATGTTTGTCATGTTTCTGGTGTAGTGCGACGAGAAGCTCTCGGTCATTTAGAACACGAGATCGCCTTCGAGGCCTTTGTGCAATGGTGCTACCAGTGGTGTCAATTTGAGCGCGAGGGGCACGTGTGTTGTCAGCCAAGGGGTAAACGCGCGAGACTGCCTGAACTCCTTCAATGGGCTGGGTGAAGCTTTGGTGATCAAATTGTGAAGATAAATGGGATCCTTAGCAGGCTCTAGGTAAATAGCTTCAACAGACAGATCAACCTCTGGCAAGAAGACAAGATGATTGCGCGCAGACGGCTGATAGTTAATGGCAGAGTGAAGCTTGATAAGTCACATTACCCATGGAGCATAGAACTTCAGACCAAAAATGTCGGAGCCTGATGCAGCCAACTGTCTGATGAAGAAGTCTTGAGCATTGAAGTTGATGCCATTGAAGATATAGAAAACCAAAGTCTCCATTGCTCCTTCAAGCTTCGCTGCAGATGAATGTCCTTTGACAGGCCATAGAGTCTTTTTGATGATATGGTAAATGGTGCGAGGCAGATACTCTAGGTCTTCAACAAAGAATTCAGACGGGTATTCAGCATCGTGAGGCAAAGGCTTCATCATGCTCAGCATTTGACTCATGTTGGGTTCTGGCTTCTGAAAGATGCTCTCCAAAGCATTCTGGTGTTGTTGACAACCTGGTTCATAGTATTCACTAGGAGTGGGCAGGCCTGTGAGCTCAATGATATCAAGAGCTTTGGCTTCATGATGGACATTGCCTGTCATCCACTCAAGGACCCAAGTCTTTGGATCCCTGTTGTAGCCTCGAATGTGAAGAGTTGCATAGAACTTTAGCAAAAGCTCTTCATTCCAGTGTTCCTTATCTGTGACAAACTACAGAAGTCCAGCGTCTCTGAAACAATCCAACGCTTCTTCAAGGCAGGGCAGGCCAGCTATGGCTTCAATGTCGAGACACATATGTGGAAATATGCGCCCTTGATTGTATAAGACACAGGAATAGTAGTTGCGCTGCCGATAGCTCCAGAACCGATCTGATGAAATGCGAGGTTTGGTATAAGGGTTCTTGGCGCTGTTGAAGAAGGTGTTATGTGCCACTAAGCCATTCACATTGAAGACCCCAGGTAAAGTTGCAGTGCCCGAGAATCGTGGAAGTCTTGGCTTGGGCTTCTGGACAGGAGGTCTGTGCTTGACATGATAGTCAAATTGTGGACCCGCCGCAGGTGGAGGAGTCAGAATGGGCCATCGGACCATAACAGGCTGACCACGATCAAATGCCAGCTCAATGGTGTGAGGTCTTGGAGGGGGAACAAGAGCATTGGCATTGTCGTTGACATGGGCTTCAGGGGCCACATTGGCTTCAGGTGCTTGCACCTCGGGTGCTTCAGAAGTGGCTTCAGGTGCTTGTACTTCTGGCACCACAGTAGCTTCAGGCGCCACATTAGCTTCAGCCATGACAACGTCATTGGCTTCAGTGTTGATGTTGGTGGCCGCCTCAGGATTGTTAACCTCCACTTCAGAAGCTGGAGGGTCGGACACGTTCTCCTCGAGAACAACATCTTGGTGGGACGGGGGTGTAGCAACACTATCTGCTTCAACTCTTGGTTCTTCTTCTTCATCGGCTGATGCAGCCGGAATATCTTCAGCCATTTTGGCTTCAAACTCAGACACGTGCACATTGGGAGTGACTTGGGGCCTTGGTCCTTTGTGAAGCCTGCATAATGTTGGCGACGGTTGCGGAGATGGAGTTTGCTGGGCCTCAAAGTCATCGTCATCTTGCACGGGTGAGGTGACTTGTGGTTGGGGAGAACTTGGGGTGTCTTGTCGTTGTGGGTGATCAGCCCACGATGCATCCTGAGCAGTTGGCGTCAGAGGACGACCAATACTGATGAGTTCGCTGTGCGTGAGCACAGGCGATGATACCAACTGGTGCTCGATCTGAGGAAGGACTTCATCATCTTCAACATTGTCGTGAGGACCAATGTCTTCAGCTGCGGTGGGGTCAACAGCTGGATTGTCTCCAGCTTCATGAGCCTCTGTGGAAGCAGGCTCATGAACTACCACTTGGCGTTCTTGATTTTCAGACGCATGATGAGCCACTGAGATTGGCTCGACCTCAAGGGGCTCTATGGAAGCAGCCCGATCTCTCTTCTTGGTTTTGCGTTTCTTAGTTGGAGGAGCATCATCAGTGGTGGCCTTGGTTTTGCGCTTTCTGGCTTCAGCTTCAGCTGCCCTTGTTTTCTTCAGTTCTGAAGCCACTGTGGGGACCTTAGGCTTCGAGCCTATCATACTGGCTGGGAAGACAATTGGATGTACTTCCTGCCTTGGTGCTTCGAGTTCTGCCACAACTGGCTTCTTCTTCTTCTTGGCCGCCATTCTGGGGCCGATGCCTGGTCGCCCCAAGGCCTTGAGCTTTTCAGCTTCATTGTATCCCTGAACACATTTAGCTGCAAGATCCTTCATGCGCTCACGAGAACATTTGGCTTCTTCGTGTTTGGTTCGGAATGCTTCCTTGAGCTCATGCATCATGACCTGGAAGTTCTGAATGTCTTCAACATTGAGCTTGGCCATATGCTTCTTGAACTGAGCCTTTTCATAAAGCTCAACAATTTTCTGAGCTAGAGCCAGCTCAGCAGCAATGGCTCCATGGAAGGCGACGCTGAGGCCAATGGGAAGCTGAAGATCATCAAAGCTAACATTTGGGCTGTCAAACCACTCATCAATGAATGTGTTGATGATTTCAACATCAAAGAGAGGAAGGTCATTGAAGATTTCTGCCTCTTGCTTGCTCTTGATCAACTGCTCAAGAGCATCATCGCCAAGGTCGTCATCACGGGACAGATCAATGGTGTCATTCTCATTGCGCAGAACAGCAGCAGGGGTCGGTGCTTGGCTGGTGGGTTGCATGGGCATCTTCACTTTGGAGGGCTTGGAGATGCGTGACAGATCTTCAGACTGCACACTGTGTTCAGGAGGTGCAGTTGCCAGAGGCTTCACCCGTGAAACCTTTGGTGCTGAGGAAGGCTTCGGAGCTTTAGGTTTCTTTAGCTTCTTTGGCTTCGGTGGTGCAGGCGCTTCGTCAGAATCAGCGTCGTCTGGAGGTTTATCCATGGCGGTCCCTTGAACCATAATATGAGTGATGAGACCTTCTAGGTTGTAGAAGGGCCCAACAAGATTGGGTTCAGCTTCGCGTGAGCCATCGGCATGATGAGCAGAGGGACCTGGATTGAAGTCTAATCCTCGCGACTTCTTGTTTTCTTTGGCCGAGTTCCTGGCAAACTGAAGGTTGTGCTTGAACAGATTGTCGTCACGACACCATAGCAATGACGATGGTTCTACATCTGCAGGCTGTGGTCCACGGACCATGCAGGGATAGAAGCCTTGTTAATTGGCTTCAGCTCTGGACTTGGGTTGAAGATTTCTGTATAGGATGTCTCCCCACGGTCGCTTGATGGCATTCTTCTCAGCATACTCCTGGGTCTGTACTTGAACCATTGTTCTGCCCAATATCTTCGGATCCATTGGATTCGAGTTTTCTGCTGATTGTAGTCCTCCTCTGGATCTGTTTTGTACAACTCATAGAGGCCAGGAGGCAGATCTCTTGAGGTGTTACCACGGCGCTGTCTTCCACCCTTCCTTGCAGATTTTTCTGGTGCCATGAAGTTTAGACTGAAGGGCTTCAAAGCTGTCAAAGTCTTCCGTCTACTGGTCAGACAAGAACTGGCTTCAGGAGAATTTATATGATGCTATAAGAACTCTGCAAATGAATGCAGACTATGAGAACCAAGGGATTCTCCCACGGACATGTACCTGTGATAGCATTAGAGGTGCGAGGGAAGGGGAAGAGGTCATATGCATTCTCAGAAGATTTTTGAAGATAAATCAGTTTAGAAGACATTGACCTCATAGTGCGAAGACATTCACTCATAGGTAGAGAGTTGGTTCCAAATTTGTACGAATCCACGAATAAGTACAAGTGAGGAATCTAACTACTTTGTGAAGCATAAGTGAATATACTAGGCATGTTATGAGATGCAGTATGAGATAGATCCAACTTGTGTGAACAGAAACTACTTGTGGTTGGAAAGAATGAATCTATCGGATCAAAAGGACTATAAAAAGGAGGTTTTATTTACCACACGAGGAACTGCTAGACGGAGTGGGAGAGGAGGACGAGCAGTTCGATCGTCCGTGCCCTAACTTGGCGACGGAGGACACCTATGGCGACGACGGAGAAGACGATGTCCGCGACCGGCGTGAGGACGGCGTCGGTGAGGTCGCGGCAGCTAAGCGCTTCGTCGCCGGTGTCGTCGAGGGCTAGCGGTGGCGCTAGGGTTTGTGCGAAAGTGGAAGAAGAGATAATGACTGTGGTGAGGCGTGTATTTATAGGGACAGGAACGACATAGTGTTATTACATAGGTGCCCCTGGCGGTTCACATCTGAAGGACACGTGGCTATCATGCAACACATCGGAGGTTTGTTCCATGTTCCACGCATGCCTGGATTGTCGGGTGGTCGTTCCCACTTCACCGGGTTTCAGGTGGAAGGATTTAGCATTGAAAACGGATTAATGTTTGTCTCTGTGTCTTCTGCTGACAAGGACGTAGAGAAGACATTTTGACAGTGTCAATAGAATGCATATGATTTGGATAGATAGACTTAGGAAAGAAGCATAGAGGGGTTAGGGTCCGATCACATTCACTTAGTTCAAAAGATTCAGCAAGAAGCCATAGCTATAAGTGAATGCTGTAGAGGACAGAAAACAAATCAGTACGTTGAAGATAAACATGAAGCCATGTTAATACTGAAGACAAATAGAAAGTGAAGACTTTGCAAATGTAACGCCATGTGAGAAACACTTCTTAGGGAAGAATTTGGTGGTGGCGTTACCCACCGTATAGGAAGTATTAGACCGAGACACGGTGCACAATTATCGTGGCGCTCGGAAGTCAAATTCCACGTTAATGTATTCACACTCAGAATGCAAGTCTTCGTTAATTGAAGACATACCTTACTTCGTGTGTTGCACATCTAAGTCATCAACATGCACAAGTGTTAGGAAGTGTGCCTGATCACAGGACATTTAAGGATTCCAAGATATTTAGCTCACACCGTAACTTGCAAAACCTCTTCTCATCCAAGGGCTTTGTGAAGATATTTGCCAATTGCTCTTCAGTGTTGACATGTATGATATCAATATCTTCCTTCATGACATGATCTTTGAGAAAGTGATGACAAATTTCAATGTGCTTTGTCTTCGAGTGCTGAACTGGGTTGTTAGCAATCTTGATGGCTCTCTCGTTGTCGCAGTAGAGTGGCACTTGCTTCAGATGAATGCCATAGTCTTTGAGTGTTTGCTTCATCCATAGAAGCTGAGTGCAGCAAGATCCAGCAGCAATGTATTCAGATTCAGAAGTGGAGAGAGATACGCAGTTCTGCTTCTTTGAAGACCAACAAACAAGTGATTGTCCCAGAAAGTGACATGTGCCTGATGTAGACTTGCGATCCACCTTGTCACTAGCATAATCAACATCCGAGAATCCAACTAGATCAAACTCTGAGCCCTTTGGATACCATAGTCCTAGTGTTGGGGTGTGAGCCAAATATCGAAGAATTCGCTTTACAGCTAAGTGATGCAATTCCTTTGGTGCCTCTTGGAACCGGGCACACATGCAAACACTAAGCATGATATCTGGCCTAGATGCACATAAATAAAACAAAGAACCAATCATGGAGCGATATACCTTTTGATCGAACTCTTTATCATTGTTGTCGGGACCCAGATGGTGTTTAGCTAGCATTGGTGTCGTGTAGCCTTTGCAGTCTTGCATTCCAAACTTCTTCAGGCAATCTTTGAGGTATTTCTCTTGAGATATGAAGATGTCGTTGCGTTGTTGTCGTATTTGAAGACCAAGGAAGAACTTCAGCTCACCCATCATGGACATCTGATATTGCTCTTGCATCATATATCCAAATTCTTCACTGTATTTCTGGTTGGTGCAGCCGAAGATAATGTCATCCACATATATTTGTCACACAAACAGTTCACCATCATATGTCTTCGCGAAGAGAGTGGGATCCAGGGAACCAGGTTTGAAGCCTTTGCTCTTCAGGAAGTCTTTGAGTGTGTCATACCAAGCTCGAGGGGCTTGTTTAAGGCCATACAGTGCCTTGTTGAGCTTGTAAACCATGTCAGGATGTTTTGGATCTTCAAAGCCAGGCGGTTGGGCAACATACACTTCTTCTTCAATCTTGCCATTGAGAAAAGCACTCTTCACATCCATTTGATACAGAAGAATGTTATGATGATTTGCATAGGCCAGCAGTATGCGTATAGCTTCAAGCCTAGCCACAGGAGCAAATGTTTCATCAAAGTCAATTCCTTCAACTTGAGTGTAACCTTGAGCAACGAGACGAGCTTTGTTTCTAACAACTTGACCATGCTCATCTTGCTTGTTGCGATATATCCATTTAGTGCCTATGATATTGTGCTTACGAGGATCACGATGCTTGACTAGTTCCCATACAATATTCAACTCAAACTGTTGAAGCTCTTCTTGCATAGCTTGAATCCATTCAGGTTCCATGAAGGCTTCATCAACTTTCTTGGGTTCAGATATTGAGACAAATGCGAAGTGTCCACAAAAATTTGCTAGTTGTGTTGCCCTTGAATGAGTGAGTGGACCAGGTGCATTGATGCTATCAATTATTTTCTCAATCTGTACTTCATTTGCAACTCATGGATGAGCAGGACGAAGATTTTGCTCATTCTGAGCATTGTCATCGTTGGAAGGATTGTCTTCAGGCTGAGCATTGTCTTCAGATTGATCAGGTGCAGAGATGATGAGTTCCTCTTCAGGCTGAGCTTAGGACAGTATGATTTCTCCAGTTCCCGTAAGCTTGATGGATTCACTAGATGGAACTTCATCTAGCACATTTGGCAGGTGCTCTCTTTGCGAGCCGTTAGTCTCATCGAACCGCACATCCACAGTTTCAACCACTTTATAGTGAAAGAGGTTGAAGACTCTGTAGGAGTGTGAATCCTTTCCATATCCAAGCATAAAACATTCATGTGCTTTCGGTGCAAATTTTGAAGTGTGATGTGGATCCTTGATCCAGCACCTGGCACCAAATACTCTGAAGTAACTGACAGTTGGCTTCTTGCCAGTAAGGAGCTCATAGGATGTCTTGTTCAGAATCTTGTGAAGATAAACACGGTTGATGATATGGCATGTAGTATCAATGGCTTCGGGCCAGAACTTTCTTGGAGTCTTGTATTCATCGAGCATCGTCCAGGCCATCTCAATAAGTGTTATGTTCTTGCATTCCACGACGCCATTTTGCTGTGGCGTGTATGGAGCTGAGAATTCATGAGTGATGCCCAAAATATCAAGATAAGTGTCGAGGCCGGTGTTCTTGAATTCAGTGCCATTGTCACTTCTGATGTGCTTGATCTTGACGCCATAGTTGTTCATGGCTCGATTGGCGAAGCGTCTGAAGACATCCTGCACTTCAGTCTTGTAGAGGATTATATGCACCCAAGTATATCTTGAATAATCATCAACAATGACAAAGCCATAGAGACAAGCAGTAGTAGTAAGAGTTGAGTAGTGAGTGGGACCGAAGAGGTCCATGTGGAGCAGTTCGAAGGGTTGAGTCGTTGTCATGATTGTCTTCGGGGAATGCTTGGCCCTCGTCATCTTTCCTGCTTCACATGCACCGCATAAGTGATCCTTCTTGAACTTGACGTCCTCGATGCCTATGCCATGTTTCTTCTTTGCAAGAGTGTGTAAGTTCCTCATGCCAGCATGCCCTAGCCTCCGATGCCAGAGCCAGCATTCTGAAACTTTTGCTAGAAGACATACGGCAAGCTGTGGTCCTGCTGAGAAATCTACCATATACAAATCATCTTTCCGATACCCTTCAAAGACTAGAGACTTGTCAGATTCCATTAGAACAAGGCAAAGATATTTTCCAAATATCACAATCATGTTTAAATCGCAAAGCATTGAGACAAACATTAAGTTGAAACCAAGAGATTCAACAGGCATCACTTTATCCATGTGTTGATCCCTTGAGATTGCAACTCTACCTAGACCCAATACCTTGCTTTTACCAGTATCAGCAAATGTGATGTGACTCTTGTCAGATGGACGTAAAGTTGAGTCCATGAGAAGACTTCGCTTGCCAGTCATGTGATTAGTACACCCACTATCAATAATCCATTTTGAAGCAGCTGGTGTCATACCCTACAGTGCAGTTAGGGGGATAGGCTTCACGAAGGGAATTGTGAAGCATAAACATTTGACGAGCAAGTGGATTATGAAAGCTTAGATCCAGGTTAGGACTGATAGGGCAAGTAGCAAGCGACTCAGGAACAAAATACATAATGAGACTATTTGGGAATTTGATCTTGCGCCCTACAAGATGTTTAAGGTCCCAGCAATAGCTTCAGACGAATTTGATTTTCGGCTGGAGACCCTTCCCTGCAAAAGAGAGTTAAGCTTTCTTAGCCACCCACATCTTCAAGGGTGGCTTCGAAGAAATGAGTCTAAGTGCAGCATCTGAGAACTTTGGCTTTGGAGCCCTAGCAAATAGTCTTGCAGGTGGACAATAGTACTCATAAGAATAAGCAGAGTAGTTCTTGGTCTTATGAACATGGCGGTTTGATGAAACACGCTCATATTCATATGCCTGAGTATGATTTCCCTACAAAACATTTGCGTTAGTGCGACTTAGGTGAGTCCTTTGTCTGTATGAAGCCTTTGGACCATATGAAGCCTGTGGTCTGGGGTTTGTCTTCTTCACTTGTGGTGTCATGACGACATTCACAGGAAGATTCTCCAACCACTTTTTCGGCACCCAGACTTTCTTCATAGGTGGCCCATTCCTGCAGTTAGTACCAATATACCTGGCAAACACTTCACCATTCTGATTCTTAAACAGTTTATAGTTTGCATCAAAGGATTCATCAATAACAATGGGATTAGCACAAGTGAAGCCAGACAAGGTGGATGGATCCACTGAAGGTTCCTTTGCAGCGACCCATGTGGTTTTGGGGTACTGCTCAGGTTTCCAGTAAGAGCCGTCAACATTTATTTTCCTTTCGAACCCAAGACCCTCTTTCCTAGGGTTTCGGTTCAGGATCTGCCTTTTGAGGACATCACATAGTGTCTGATGCCCTTTGAGACTTTTGTACATCCCTGTTTCAAGCAATTTCTTCAACCTAGCATTTTCATTAGCAATAGCAGTGGTATCCTCAGCAGAGGGGTTAGTTACCACATCAACAGTTGAAGATATTGCAATAGTAGAAGCAGTAGAACATCCAACAACAGAAGTAGCGTTGTCACGCTCAATGCATTTAAGACATGGTAGTTCAAATCCTTCCTGAGCGGAACTGATCTGTTTGGCGCGAAGTGACATTTTCCTTTTGAAGATCTTCATGAGCCGCTCTCAATTTCTCAAGATCTTGCTTCCTTTGAAGATAATCATAGGAAAGCTTTTTATGAGTTGTTGAGAGCGTTTCATGACGACTTTCAAGTTCCTCATACTTAACATGAAGATTTTTTATGTCTTCAATTAAGGACTGAGATCGAGTCATTTCAGCATCTAATAGGTCATCGCTTTTGTCTAACAGTTTTTGAATATGTTCCATAGCTTTCTGTTGTTCAGTTGCAATTTTATCAAGTGTTTTGTAGCTGGGTTTTGGAACCAAAATCGGAGTCATCTTCACTGGATGTTTGATAGTGAGTAGTGCGTGTGTTTACCTTGGCACCGCGTGCCATGAAGCAATAGGTGGGAGCGGAGTAGTCCTTGTCATTTGCATCAGCGTCGGTGATGAAGCCATTGTCTTCAGTGTTGAAGATGGACTTGGCAACGTATGCTGTAGCCAGACTTGCAACGCCAGAATCGGACTCCTCCTCAGACTCCACCTCCGCCTCCTCATAAGCGGACTCCTCTGAATCCATTTCCTTGCCAACGAACGCACGAGCCTTGCCAGATGAGCTCTTCTTGTGTGATGAAGACTTTGAGGAAGACTTGGAAGAAGACTTTGAGTATTTCTTCTTCTTCTTTTCGTCAGAATCATACTCCTTGCTCTTCTTCTTGTTGTTGTTCTCATTGTCCCACCGCGGACACTCAGAGATGTAGTGGCCAGGTTTCTTGCACTTGTCGCATGTTCTCTTCTTATAGTCATGAGCAGAAGCTTCATCATTCCTTGAGCTTGATCATGAAGACTTTCTGAAGCCTTTCTTCTTGGTGAATTTTTGGAACTTCTTCACAAGCATAGCAAGCTCCTTTCCAATGTCTTCAGGATCATCAGAACTGCTGTCAGATTCTTCTTCAGATAAGGAGACAGCTTTTGCCTTCAGGGCACAAGTTCGCCCATAGTTGGGAACGTAGATGTCTCTTTTCTCAGAAAGCTAAAACTCATGTGTGTTGAGCCTTTCAAGTATGTCAGACGGATCGAGTGTCTTGAAGTCAGGATGTTCTTGAATCATCAGGGCTAGGGTGTCAAATGAGCTGTCAAGTGATCTCAGGAGTGTCTTGATGACTTCATGCTTGGTGATCTCAGTAGTGCCAAGGGCTTGAAGTTCATTTGTGATGTCAGTGAGTCGATCAAACATGAGCTGAACATTCTCATTGTCGTTTCTCTTGAAGCGGTTGAAGAGGTTGCGAAGGACACTGATTCTCTGATCTCTCTAGGTTGAGACGCCTTCGTTGACCTTGGAGAGCCAGTCCCAGACTAGCTTAGATGTTTCCAAAGCACTCACATGGCCACACTGTCCTTTGGTCAGATGACCACAGATGATGTTCTTGGCAGTGGAGTCCAGTTGAACGAACTTCTTGACATCAGCAGCGGTGACACCTTCACCAGCCTTGGGAACGCCATTCTTGACGACATACCAGAGGTCGACATCAATGGCTTCAAGATGCATGTGCATCTTATTCTTCCAGTAGGGATATTCAGTTCCATCAAAGACTGGTCACGCAGCGGAGACTTTGATTATCCCTGCAGTCGACATAGCTAAAACTCCAGGTGGTTAAACTGAATCACACACAACAAGGGAGTACCTTGCTCTGATACCAATTGAAAGTGCTAGTGATCGACTAGAGGGGGGGTGAATAGGCGATTCTTAAGAAAGTCTTCAAAACATGGGAGTTTCGAAGACAAACGATAGAAATAAACCTATTACCATGCAGCGTAAGGTAGACTACACTGAGCAAGCCATAGTCAAGTATTCAATGAAGTGAAAGCACAATGACTAATGGCAGCTAGGCAGTATGGATCAGGTAGGAAGATCTTATGAAGCCAATCAGAACAAGCAGTCACTCAGTGAAGACAAAAGATAATGCAAACAGACAATGACTTCACAAGGATCAACTATAAATAAAGAGATGGGAAGGATAGAACCAGTGACTCGTTGAAGACAATGATTTGTTGGACCAGTTCCAGTTGCTGTGACAAATGTACGTCTGGTTAGGGAGGCTGAGATTCAACTCATAAGACCGTGTCTTCACCTTATTCCCCTTGAGCTAAGGACACCCAGTCCTCGCCCAATCACTCTGGTAAGTCTTCAAGGCAGACTTCCAAACCTTCACAGACTTCGTTCACCGGCGATCCACAATGACTCTTGGATGCTCAGAACGCGACGCCTAACCGGCTGGAGGATTCATAGTCCTCAAGTGTAATAAGTCTTCAGATCACACAGACAGGAAGACTTAAGTGATGCCTAACACTCTTTGGCTCTGGGTGTTTAGGGCTTTATCCTCGCAAGGAATTCTCTCTCAAAGGCTTCGAGGTGGTTGCTCTCAAACGACAAAAGTCGTACACTAACTCTGAGCAGCCAACCGTTTATGGTTGTAGGGGGTGGGCTATTTATAGCCACTAGGCAACCCAACCTGATTTGTCCGAAATGACCCTGGGTCACTAAGGAACTGACACGCATTCCAACGGTCAGATTTCAAACACACACGACAACTTTACTTGGGCTACAAGCAAAGCTGACTTATCCAACTCTGGATAAGATTTTCTCTCATTATCTTTGCTCGAAGACATAGGATTTTCGTTAAGAATCACTTCAGTCATTCTGACTGGTTCTCTTGGACCCCACTTAACAGTACGGTGGTTCCTATGACTCAACGAAGAAGAAAAAGAACGACAAAACAACAAAGTCTTCGCGCTCCATAGTCTTCACAGGATGTCTTCTCTTGTCATAGTCTTCAATGTGAATGTCTTCACATCCCACCTTTGACTTCAATGTCTTCATACATTTTTAGGGGTCATCTCTGGTAGGAAAACCGAATCAATGAGGGACTTCTACCTGTGTTATCCCCCAATTCTCACAAACACATTAGTCCCTCAACCAGGTTTGTCGTCAATACTCCAAAACCAACTAGGGGTGGGACTAGATGCACTTACAAAGGCATGTATTGTATTGTTGCCATCAAGGATAACAAGATGGGGTTTTCTTCATATTGCATGAGTCTATCCCTCTACATCATGTCATCTTGCATAAGGTGTTACTCTGTTTTTAACTTAATACTCTAGATGCATGCTGGATAGCGGTCGATGAGTGGAGTAATAGTAGTAGATGTAGGCAAGAGTTAGTCTACTTGTCTCGGACGTGATGCCTATATACATGATCATACCTAGATATTCTCATAACTATGCTCAATTCTGTCAATTGCTCAACAGTAATTTGTTCACCCACCGTAGAATACTTATGCTCTCGAGAGAAGCCACTAGTGAAACCTATGGCCCCCGGGTCTATCTTTATCATATCAATCTCCTACTACTTAGTTATTTACTTTGCTATTTACTTTGCTTTTATTTTACTTTGCATCTTTATCATAAAAATACCAAAAATATTATCTCATCATATCTATTAGATCTCACTCTCGTAAGTGGCCCTATAGGGATTGACGACCCCTATTTGCGTTGGTTGCGAGGATTTATTTGTTTTGTGCAGGTACGAGGGACTCGTGCGTAGCCTCCTACTGGAATTATACCCTCAAAAATTGAGGGAAATACTTACGCTACTTTACTGCATCATCGCTTCCTCTTATGGGAAAACCAACGCAGTGCTAAAAGAGGTAGTGGCCATCATCAACAGTGGGCCACGTGAGGCCGGCGCCAACCCCATCTAGATCACCGTCGGCGTCTGGCAGAGGCCGACGCGGCGCTCCGGGCGCGGCAGAAGCTCGGGGGCACGTAGCTGTCGTCGCTCGACTCCGGAGACTTGAGGGGCTCAGGGGAGTTGCTAGACTCCCAGGAGTCGTCGCTGCTACTGGAGGAGCCACCGGCAGGACCCACGGCCGGCATTGCGCCTGCCGCCTCGCCCTGCTAACCGTCTCCTCCGGGCAGCACTCCAGGCGACGGCCTTCCTTGTCGAAGACCTTGAAGAACCGTGTGGAGGCATTGTCATACTCAAAATGGATGGCGAGGGCCCCCTCCGCGCGATAGGCGCGGGCGACCTCGCCCCATCCGCGGGTCATGAAGATCTTGCCGGGAGAGACGATCTCAATCTCTGCTCCCGTGGCTAGACTGTAGCACCCAGCGTGCTGCAGCCACAGCTCGAGCGGCCTCCTCGGTGGCATCTCTTCAGCGAAGAACTGCGGGAACCGGATCCACGTGCGAGGAGGCATCACCGCCCACAGCACAAACTCACGCGAGGAGGCCTCGGCGTGGGTTCGCGCGGCAGATGGCCGCCCGACCTCAACCTGGTCCCCGTGACCGCGGCTCGCACGGCGAGGGCCGCTGCCACCTTCTACGGAGCCCTGTGCTTGGGCGTATAGAGGGAGTGGGTAGCCAGGTGGCGGCAGCTTGTATCAAGGCCGTGTCACCTCTTGCCACGCCCCGGCATCGTGACGGTGCCGGGACCTCTTCTTCAGCGGAAGCAGCTCCGGATCCTCAAGGGGGGTCTTTCCCTTCACCGCTGCGGAAAATCTCCTAATCGGCGCCATGGATGTTTCGGCAGGATAGCAAGATGGAAGGACCAAGAGGGGGAAGGAGGAGCGAGCAGCGAGAAGGCAGAGATGAGCGGGGGGGGGGGGGCTTTCCCCCTCCCCTCATTTATAGCCAGAGGGAGGCCAACCGCCGGTCACCACAATCACGCATAATGATGATTTTTCTTTGCATGCAGCAGCGTCTCATCAAGTCGGACGGTTGCCGAGGCAGGATGGGGAAGCGGAGGCGCCCACATACCATCTATCGCCACACGTCAGCCGAGGCCGCAGGCGGTTGGGGCCTATGGCGCTCCGTACTTGAGCTTTGGCTTCACGTCGAAGCCAAGTTCGAGCGCGCCTTGGGCCCGGGGGCTACTGTTGGTGTCCTGGGAACGGGGGTACCCAGACTTTCTTGCATGCGGCCCATGAGCGTGACTCCATCAACGGCCTGGTACGGCCCAGCTTCAGCGGCAGTGAGACCCTCGCGAGGGGCCAAGCCTCGCAAGTCGGACGACACCAGGACCTCCCTAGGGGTAGCCTCACTAGGCAGGCTCCCGAGGAGCGGAGATATCTATGCAAGGGGCACCTCGCGAGGTTTGTGTGACGTGAGCCATGACGACCAAGGCTAGGCGGGCGCCAGCGGGCGCATTGTACCAGTTTCCTCTTTGGTGCTAAGGAGGCAAGCATAGGCGCGGAGTCTCGAGGCATTAGTCAAAGGTTTCCATATCGGTGCAACAAGACCAAGACCAGCAGGACGACAGGACGGAGGTCATCGCGGAGCCCACAGTAGCATCACCACCAGAGCATTTGGCACGCGAAGACTACTTTTGTCAGGATAGCTTGTACTAGTTGTCCACCTTCAAACTCGGCTATTGTGGGATCCCTTCCCGCCTAAACATTTGGGAAGAGGACCAAAGTCACTACAAATAGGACTCAACCACCACCGTAGTGGGGGGTCGGTCGATACAGAGTGAGAGAGAGAGAGAGGGGACGGATCATTCATATCACCCTCACACCCTCCAGCTCATCGAGCTTAAGAACACCTCACCTCCTGAGGCTCATCCACTGTACTAGTTCATCCTCAGTCCCCCGAGGCAATCCACCCACAAACTGGAGTAGGGTATTACATCGCAAGGTGGACCGAACCCGTATAAACCCTCGTGTCTCTTGTTCTTTGGGTTCGTCGAGCTAGGCCGTGCGATCGTTGAGCGAGCGAGTTGGGGAGAGAGTGTTCTTCGTGCGCACCCCAGAGTTCATGTTGGGGATCGTAGCAGAATTTTAAAATTTTCTACGCATCACCAAGATCAATCTATGGAGTCATCTAGCAACTAGGGAGAGAGGAGTGCATCTACATACCCTTGTAGATCGCGCGCGGAAGCGTTCAAGAGAACGGGGTTGATGGAGTCGTACTCGACGTGATTCAAATCACCGATGACCTAGTGCCGAACGGACGGCACCTCCGCGTTCAACACACGTACGGTTAGGAAGACGTCTCCTCCTTCTTGATCCAGCAATGGGGAAGGAGAGGTTGATGAAGATCCAGCAGCACGACGGCGTGGTGGTGGATGCAGCAGGATCCCGGTAGGGCTTCGCCAAGCGCAAGCGGGCAGGAGAGGTGTTACGGAGGGAGAGGAAGGCACCAAGAGCAAGGGGTGCAGCTGCCCTCCCTCCCCCCTCTTTATATAGGGGCCTTGGGGGGCGCCGGCCCTAGGGATATGGATCTCCAAGGGGGCGGCGGCCAAGGGTGGCTTCCCCCCAAGCCAAGTGGGGGGCGCCCCACCCCTAGGGTTTCCCAACCCTAGGCGCAGGGCAGGCCCAAGGGGGGCGCACCATCTCACTAGGGGCTGGTTCCCCACCCAATTCAGCCCATGGGGCCCTCCGGGATAGGTGGCCCCACCCGGTGGACCCCCGGGACCCTTCTGGTGGTCCCGGTACAATACCGGTAACCCCCGAAACCTTCCCGATGGCCAAAACTTGACTTCCCATATATAAATCTTTACCTTCGGACCATTCTGGAACTCCTCATGATGTCCGTGATCTCATCCGGGACTCCGAACAACTTTCGGGTTACTGCATACTAATATCTCTACAACCCTAGCGTCACCGAACCTTAAGTGTGTAGACCCTACGGGTTCGGGAGACATGCAGACATGACCGAGACGCCTCTTCGGTCAATAAACAATAGCGGGATCTGGATACTCATGTTGGCTCCCACATGCTCCACGATGATCTCATCGTATGAACCACGATGTCGAGGATTCAATCAATCCGTATACAATTCCCTTTGTCAATCGGTACGTTACTTGCCCGAGACTTGATCGTCGGTATCCCAATACCTCGTTCAATCTCGTTACGGCAAGTCACTTTATTCGTGCCGTAATGCATGATCTCGTGATCAACCACTTGGTCACATTGAGCTCATTATGATGATGCATTACCGAGTGGGCCCAGAGATACCTCTCCGTCATACCGAGTGACAAATCCCAGTCTCGATTCGTGCCAACCCAACATATACTTTCGGAGATACCTGTAATGTACCTTTATAGTCACCCAGTTATGTTGTGACGTTTGGCACACCCAAGGCACTCCTATGGTATCCGGGAGTTGCACAATCTCATGGTCTAAGGAAATGATACTTGACATTCGGAAAAGCTACAACAAACGAACTACACGATTTTGAGCTATGCTTAGGATTGGGTCTTGTCCATCACATCATTCTCCTAATGATGTGATCCCGTTATCAATGACATCCAATGTCCATAGTTAGGAAACCATGACTATATTTTGATCAACGATCTAGTCAACTAGAGGCTCACTACGGACGTGTTGTGGTCTATGTATTCACACATGTATTACGATTTCCGGATAACACAATTATAGCATGAACAATAGACAATTATCATGAACAAAGAAATATAATAATAACCATTTTATTATTGCCTCTAGGGCATATTTCCAACAGTCTCCCACTTGCATTAGAGTCAATATTCTAGTTATATTGTGATGAATCGAACACCCATGCAGTTCTGGTGTTGATCATGTTTTGCTCTAGGGAGAGGTTTAGTCAACTGATCTGCCACATTCAGGTCCGTATGTACTTTACAAATCTCTATGTCTCCATTTTGAACACTTTCACAAATGGAGTTGAAGCGACGCTTGATATGCCTGGTCTTCCTGTGAAACCTGGGCTCCTTGGCAAGGGCAATAGCTCCAGTGTTGTCACAGAAGAGAGTCATCGGGCCCGACGCATTGGGTATGACTCCTAGGTCGGTAATGAACTCCTTCACCCAGACTGCTTCTTGTGCTGCCTCCGAGGCTGCCATGTACTCCGCTTCACATGTAGATCCCGCCACAACGCTTTGCTTGCAACTGCACCAGCTTACTGCCCCACCATTCAAAATATACACGTATCCGGTTTGTGACTTAGAGTCATCCAGATCTGTGTCGAAGCTAGCATCAACGTAACCCTTTACGACGAGCTCTTCGTCACCTCCATACACGAGAAATATGTCCTTAGTCCTTTTCAGGTACTTCAGGATATTCTTGACCGCTGTCCAGTGTTCCATGCCGGGATTACTTTGGTACCTTCCTACCAAACTTACGGCAAGGTTTACATCAGGTCTGGTACACAGTATATCATACATGATAGACCCTATGGCCGAGGCATAGGGGACGACACTCATCTTTTCTCTATCTTCTGCCGTGGTCGGGCATTGAGCCGTGCTCAATCTCGTACCTTGCAATACAGGCAAGAACCCCTTCTTTGACTGATCCATTTTGAACTTCTTCAATATCTTGTCAAGGTACGTACTCTGTGAAAGACCAATGAGGCGTCTTGATCTATCTCTATAGATCTTGATGCCTAATATATGAGCAGCTTCTCCAAGGTCCTTCATTGAAAAACACTTGTTCAAGTAGGCCTTTATGCTTTCCAAGAATTCTATATCATTTCCCAACAACAGTATGTCATCCACATACAATATGAGAAATGCTACAGAGCTCCCACTCACTTTCTTGTAAATGCAGGCTTCTCCATAAGTCTGCGTAAACCCAAACGCTTTGATCATCTCATCAAAACGAATGTTCCAACTCCGAGATGCTTGCACCAGCCCATAAATCGAGCGTTGGAGCTTGCACACCTTGTCAGCATTCTTAGGATCGACAAAACCTTCCGGCTGCATCTTATACATTTCTTCCTTAAGGTAACCATTAAGGAATGCCGTTTTGACGTCCATTTTCCATATCTCATAATCATAGAATGTGGCAATTGCTAACATGATTCGGACGGACTTCAGCTTCGCTACGGGTTAGAAAGTCTCATCGTAGTCAACCCCTTGAACTTGTCGATAACCCTTAGCAACAAGCCAAGCTTTATAGATGGTCACATTACCATCCGCGTTTGTCTTCTTCTTAAAGATCCATTTATTTTCTATGGCTCGCCGATCATCGGGCAAGTCAGTCAAAGTCCATACTTCGTTTTCATACATGGATCCTATCTCGGATTTCATGGCCTCCAGCCATTTGTCGGAATCTGGGCCCGCCATCGCTTCTTCATAGTTTGAAGGTTCACCGTTGTCTAACAACATGATTTCCAAGACAGGGTTGCCGTACCACTCTGGTGCGGAATGTGTCCTCATGGACCTACGAAGTTCAGTAGTAACTTGATCTGAAGTTTCATGATCATCACCATTAACTTCCTCTCTAGTCGGTGCAAGCACCTCAGGAACATTTTCTTGAGCTGCACCACTTACCGGTTCAAGAGGTAATACTTCATCAAGTTCTACTTTCCTCCCACTTATTTCTTTCGAGAGAAACTCTTTCTCCAGAAAGGACCCATTCTTGGCAACAAAGATCTTGCCTTCGGATCTGAGGTAGAAGGTATACCCAACAGTTTCTTTAGGGTATCCTATGAAGACGCATTTTTCCGACTTGGGTTCGAGCTTTTCAGGTTGAAGTTTCTTGACGTAAGCATCGCATCCCCAAACTTTTAGAAACGATAGCTTAGGTTTCTTCACAAACCATAATTCATACAGTGTTGTCTAAACGGATTTCGACGGAGCCCTATTTAAAGTGAATGCGGCAGTCTCTAAAGCATAGCCCCAAAATGACAGCGGTAAATCGGTAAGAGACATCATAGATCGCACCATATCCAATAGAGTGCGATTATGACGTTCGGACACACCATTACGCTGAGGTGTTCCAGGCGGCGTGAGTTGTGAAACTATTCCACATTTTCTTAAGTGTGTGCCAAATTCGTGACTCAAGTATTCTCCCCCACGATCTAATCGCAAGAACTTGATTTTCTTGTCACGTTGATTCTCAACCTCACTCTGAAATTCCTTGAACTTTTCAAAGGTCTCAGACTTGTGTGTTTCATTAAGTAGACATACCCATATCTACTCAAGTCATCAGTGAGGGTGAGAACATAACGATAGCCACTGCGAGCCTCAACACTCATTGGACTGCACACATCAGTATGTATGATTTCTAATAAGTTGGTTGCTCGCTCCATTGTTCCTGAGAACGGAGTCTTGGTCATTTTACCCATGAGGCATGGTTCGCACGTGTCAAATGATTCGTAATCAAGAGACTCTAAAAGTCCATCTGCATGGAGCTTCTTCATGCGTTTGACACCTATGTGACCAAGGCGGCAGTGCCACAAGTATGTGGGACTATCATTATCAACCTTACATCTTTTGGTATTCACACTATGAATATGTGTAGCATTACGCTCGAGATTCATTAAGAATAAACCATTCACCATCAGAGCATGACCATAAAACATATCTCTCATATAAATAGAACAACCATTATTCTCGGATTTAAATGAGTAGCCATCTCGAATTAAACGAGATCCTGATACAATGTTCATGCTCAAAGCTGGCACTAAATAACAATTATTGAGGTTTAAAACTAATCTCGTAGGTAAATGTAGAGGCAGCATGCCGACGGCGATCACATCGACCTTGGAACCATTCCCGACACGCATCGTCACCTCGTCCTTCGCCAGTCTCCGCTTATTCCGCAGCTCCTGCTTTGAGTTACAAATGTGAGCAACCGCACCGGTATCAAATACCCAGGAGCTACTACGAGTACTGGTAAGGTACACATCAATTACATGTATATCACATATACCTTTAGTGTTGTCGGCCTTCTTGTCCGCTAAGTATTTGGGGCAGTTCCGCTTCCAGTGACCACTTCCCTTGCAATAAAAACACTCAGTCTCGGGCTTGGGTCCATTCTTTGGCTTCTTCCCGGCAGCTTGCTTACCGGGCGCGGCAACTCCCTTGCCGTCCTTCTTGAAGTTCTTCTTACCCTTGCCTTTCTTGAACTTAGTGGTTTTATTCACCATCAACACTTGATGTTCCTTTTTGATTTCCACCTCTGCTGATTTCAGCATTGAATACACCTCAGGAATGGTCTTTTCCATCCCCTGCATATTGAAGTTCATCACAAAGCTCTTGTAGCTCGGTGGAAGCGACTGAAGGATTCTGTCAATGACCGCGTCATCCGGGAGATTAACTCCCAACTGAGTCAAGTGGTTATGCAACCCAGACATTCTGAGTATGTGCTTAGTGACAGAACTATTTTCCTCCATCTTACAGCTGAAGAACTTGTCGGAGACTTCATATCTCTCGACCTGGGCATGAGCTTGAAAAACCATTTTCAGCTCTTCGAACATCTCATATGCTCCGTGTCTCTCAAAACGCATTTGGAGCCCCGGTTCTAAGCTGTAAAGCATGCCGCACTGAACGAGGGAGTAATCATCATCACGTGACTGCCAAGCATTCATAACGTATTGGTTCTGTGGGACAGGTGCGTCACCTACCGGTGCTTCTAGGACATAATCTTTCTTGGAAGCTATGAGGATGATCCTCAGGTTCCGGACCCAGTCCATATAGTTGCTGCCATCGTCTTTCAGCTTGGTTTTCTCTAGGAACGCGTTGAAGTTGAGGACAACATGGGCCATTTGATCTACAAGACATATTGTAAAGATTTTAGACTAAGTTCATGATAATTAAGCTCATCTAATCAAATTATTCAATGAACTCCCACTCAGATAGACATCCCTCTAGTCATCTAAGTGAAGCATGATCCGAGTCAACTAGGCCATGTCCGATCATCACGTGAGACGGACTAGTCAACGTCGGTGAACATCTTCATGTTGATCGTATCTTCTATACGACTCATGCTCGACCTTTCGGTCTTCTATGTTCCGAGGCCATGTCTGTACATGCTAGGCTCGTCAAATCAACCTAAGTGTATTGCGTGTGTAAATCTGGCTTACACCCGTTGTATTCGAACGTTAGAATCTATCACACCCGATCATCACATGGTGCTTCGAAACAACGAACCTTTGCAACGGTGCACAGTTAGGGGGAACACTTTCTTGAAATTATTGCGAGGGATCATCTTATTTAAGCTACCGTCGTTCTAAGCAAATAAGATGTAAAACATGATAAACATCACATGCAATCAAATAGTGACATGGTATGGCCAATATCATTTGCTCCTTTTGATCTCCATCTTCGGGGCTCCATGATCATCGTTGTCACCGGCATGACACCATGATCTCCATCATCGTGTCTTCTTGAAGTTTTCTCGTCATCTATTACTTCTACTACTATGGCTAACGCTTTAGCAATAAAGTAAAGTAATTACATGACGTTTTATGTTGACACGTAGGTCATAAATAAATAAAGACAACTCCTATGGCTCCTGCCGGTTGTCATACTCATCGACATGCAAGTCGTGATTCCTATTACAAGAACATGATCATCTCATACATCATTCATCACATCCTTTGGCCATATCACATCACAAAACACTTGCTGCAAAAACAAGTTAGACGTCCTCTAATTGTTGTTGCAAGTTTTTACGTGGCTGCTATAGGTTTCTAGCAAGAACGTTTCTTACCTACGCCAAAACCACAACGTGAATTACCAATTTCTATTTACCCTTCATAAGGACCCTGTTCATTGAATCCGATCCGAGTAAAGTGGGAGAGAAAGACACCCGCCAGCCACCTTATGCAACTAGTGCATGTCAGTCGGTGGAACCAGTCTCACATAAGCGTACGTGTAAGGTCGGTCCGGGCCGCTTCATCCCACAATGCTGCCGAATCAAGATAAGACTAGTAACGGCAAGATAATTGACAATATCGACGCCCACAACTACTTTGTTTTCTACTCGTGCATAGTAACTACGCATAGACCTAGCTCATGATGCCACTGTTGGGGATCGTAGCAGAATTTTAAAATTTTCTACGCATCACCAAGATCAATCTATGGAGTCATCTAGCAACTAGGGAGAGAGGAGTGCATCTACATACCCTTGTAGATCGCGCGTGGAAGCGTTCAAGAGAACGGGGTTGATGGAGTCGTTCTCGACGTGATTCAAATCACCGATGACCTAGTGCCGAACGGACGGCACCTCCGCGTTCAACACACGTACGGTTAGGAAGACGTCTCCTCCTTCTTGATCCAGAAAGGAGGAAGGAGAGGTTGATGAAGATCCAGTACCACGACGGCGTGGTGGTGGATGCAGCAGGATCCCGGCAGGGCTTCGCCAAGCGCAAGCGGGGAGGAGAGGTGTTACGGAGGGAGAGGAAGGCGCCAAGAGCAAGTGGTGCTGCTGCCCTCCCTCCCCCCCTCTTTATATAGGGGCCTTGGGGGGCGGCCCTAGGGAGATGGATCTCCAAGGGGGCGGCGGCCAAGGGTGGCTTCCCCCCCAAGCCAAGTGGGGGGCGCCCCCACCCCTAGGGTTTCCCAACCCTAGGCGCAGGGCAGGCACAAGGGGGGCGCACCAGCCCACTAGGGGATAGTTCCCCACCCAATTCAGCCCATGGGGCCCTCTGGGATAGGTGGCCCCACCCGGTGGACCCCCGGGACCCTTCCGGTGGTCCCGGTACAATACCGGTAACCCCCGAAACCTTCCCGATGGCCAAAACTTGACTTCCCATATATAAATCTTTACCTCCGGACCATTCCGGAACTCCTCGTGACGTCCGTGATCTCATCCAGGACTCTGAACAACTTTCGGGTTACTGCCTACTAATATCTCTACAACCCTAGCGTCACCGAACCTTAAGTGTGTAGACCCTACGGGTTCGGGAGACATGCAGACATGACCGAGACGCCTCTCCGGTCAATAACCAACAGCGGGATCTGGATACCCATGTTGGCTCCCACATGCTCCACGATGATCTCATTGGATGAACCACGATGTCGAGGATTCAATCAATCCGTGTACAATTCCCTTTGTCAATCGGTACGTTACTTGCCCGAGACTCGATCGTCGGTATCCCAATACCTCATTCAATCTCGTTATCGGCAAGTCAGTTTACTCGTGCCGTAATGCATGATCCCGTGATCAACCACTTGGTCGCATTGAGCTCATTATGATGATGCATTACCGAGTGGGCCCAGAGATACCTCTCCATCATACGGAGTGACAAATCCCAGTCTCGATTCGTGCCAACCCAACAGATACTTTTGGAGATACCTGTAGTGTACCTTTATAGTCACCTAGTTACGTTGTGACGTTTGGCACACCCAAGGCACTCCTACGGTATCCGGGAGTTGCACAATCTCGTGGTCTAAGGAAATCATACTTGACATTCGGAAAAGCTACAACAAACGAACTACACGATCTTTGAGCTATGCTTAGGATTGAGTCTTGTCCATCACATCATTCTCCTAATGATGTGATCCCGTTATCAATGACATCCAATGTCCATAGTGAGGAAACCATGACTATCTTTTGATCAACGAGCTAGTCAACTAGAGGCTCACTAAGGACGTGTTGTGGTCTATGTATTCACACATGTATTACGATTTCTGGATAACATAATTATAGCATGAACAATAGACAATTATCATGAACAAAGCAATATAATAATAACCATTTTATTATTGCCTCTAGGGCATATTTCCAATAGTTCGAACCTCTCAAGGGTTTGCTGGAACCCGTAATCCAACACAAGCGAAATCAGTCGCCTTCTTGAAAGGTCCGAGTTTTAACTTGGCGGCTATGATAACGACACAGATCTTGTTGGTATATCACCGAATGAGCTGCCGCAAGGTCACGCTCCTCATCCAACACATCAAGAGCATCCTGATGCGTCGTTTCATTGTCAGCCTCAACATAAGCCGCCACCCGGGGCGAGTCATGATGGATATCACTTGGAAGAACTACCTATGCCCCATAAACCATGAAGAAAGGCATGTAACATGTTGATCTATTGGGGTTGGTATTTATATTCCAAAGTACTAATGGTAATTCCTCAACCCAACAACCCGGCCTCTTCTGCAAAGGGACCATAAGCCGGGGTTTTATGCCTCTCAAGATTTCTTGATTGGCCCTTTCAGCTTGACCATTGGACTGAGGGTGAGCCACCAATGAAACATCAAGACGAATATGCTCTCGTTGACAGAATTCTTTCATAGCACCTTTAGACAAATTAGTGTCATTATCAGTTATGATACTATGCGGGTAACAAAAGCGGAATATCACCTTCTTAATGAATGGAACCGCCGTTGCCGCATCACACTTACTGGCCGGCTCTGCCTCAACCCACTTTGTAACTTATCAACCACCACCAAAAGGTGGGTCTTTTGGTCCTTGGATCTCTTAAAAGGTCCAACCATATCCAGCCCCCAGACTGCAAATGGCCAAGTGATTGGAATTATCCTCGATTCTTGAGCCGACACATGAGCTCGTCTGAAAAATTTCTAACAACTGTCGCACTTGCTAACCAGATCTTCTGCATTAGCATGAGCCGTCGGCCAATAAAACACATGACGAAAAGCCTTAGGCATGAGAGACTTAGAGCCGGTGTGCTAGCCACAATCTCCTTCATCAATCTCTCTTAGAATCTCACGGCCTTCTTCATGGGAAACACAGCGCTGGAACACACCTGTGACACTGCATCGGTACAACTCGCCATTGACAATGGTCATAGACTTAGACCTCTGGGTTATTTGCCTGGCCAAAGTTTCATCCTCAGGAAATTCTCCTCGGGTCATATTAGCCAAATAAGGAACCGTCCAATCAGTAATAGCATGAAGAGCCGCCACCAACTGTGCCTCTGGGTCAGTGATTCCAAGATATTCTTCTATTCGTAGCTTAACTGAAGGGCTATGCAATATGTCAAGAAAAACATTGGGTGGCACCGGCTTACGCTGAGACCCCAGCCAGCTTAAAGCATCAACCGCCTCATTCTTTCTATGATCAACGTGTTCTGCTTGATAACCTTTGAAATGGCCAGCAATGCTGTCAACCGCCCGGCGATAAACCGCCATGAGCGGGTCCTTAGAATCCCAAGTTCCTGAGACTTGTTGGGCCAGCAAATCTGAGTCGCCGAAGCACCTCACCCAGCTTAGATTCATCTCTTTAGCCATCCGAAGACCATGGAGCAGGGCCTCATACTCAGCTGCATTATTGGTACAAGGAAACATCAGCCTTAGAGCATCTCCAACAGCCGCGCCACAAGGCACGCGCGCGGTAAACTGAGTTTTTAGCGTGCGCAGGACGTTTCGGCGCGCTCCAGCGGTGGTGGAAAACTAGCACGCGCAGGGGAAAAGGCGGCAGCTCGCGCGCTATTTTTGGCTTAGTGCAGCAGTTCCTTGGTGCGGTGCCGCGCATTAATGCGATGAAGCGGTCGGCATGCATAGAAGGCTCGCGGATGGCCCTTGCCCTGTTAAAGCATACTGGGCGGAGATGGATGCTACCACTGTTGCGGCGCAGGGTTCGGCCATAGGTCGAGTGGCTGCCGAGCAGTATTTCAAAGAGGTTCTCGAGGGTGCTCGTTTGATAGAGGCCCAGTGCTCGAAGAATATTATGTTTGAGTGACATGTATTCCCATTATAAACACAGTGTTTTTATGAAATTTATTAAAGTTGTGTTTATACTTTTTCCTGAAAGTAATATGATGCCTCCTGTGCGGCCGTTTATGTATACATGTGTATAACCTGAAAGATTGCAGTCGTCGGCTTCAGCCCCCACGCATATAATGCGGAGGTGTTCACAGAAGACACATGTTCACACTTAACCCAGCGTCTTGGTCCTATTAAGGAGGTGATAGCGCAGCGAATGAGGCAACATGACTATAATGCTTTAACACTTTCACTTAGCCATAGGAGTTTGACGGTGGGGCTACTATATAGCCCATGTTGGCTCGGCACTCGCCCGAATTCGGGGTGCGTACAAGCCTGGCCGGGAAACCTCGTTAAGGCGGAGGAATTCTAACATTCCGTTAGGTCATTGAGTGGTTGACCAGTCTCACGCTATATCATGACAGTCAATTTTCGGCTTTCTCTACTGAGGTGCTCGTCCGGATGACCCGGGGCACAATCGCAGTAGTTCTCCTAGTGCTACCTTAGCCGACAGAGCTGAACGTAAGGTACCAAAACATAGGAGCCGGGCAAACCCAACATTTGACCAAAGACATGATTTGGAGCTGATGCATATAAGGCCAAACTCGTGACGCCGAACACTCCCTAAGGTATTCGGTCTTTATGGTATAAACCGGGCCTAAGTAGTGCCCTTTGTAAGAAGCCCCTGGTGTCCAGGTACGTGCATTATTCTGACGTGGCCACATGCCAAGATGCCAGCATCCTTCTCAATTGTGCTGAGAATCCGAGGGATGTGTATCAACAAAAGACAGTAAAAAAGGTTGACACAGGGTCTTAATCTAAAAAGAATCCTTGGGGCGGGTCCTTGCTGCACGTCTGCGCCTGTGTCTCCGCTGTGCCGTATCCTGGACAGGTGTAGCACGATGGTCATCTGTAAAAGAGAGAAACTTAGGTGAAAAGTTGTCATGCAAAAAGGTAGGTTTGAAGAAACCATGTGTAATTCAAGATGAGTAAAAATTGCCACTTGTCTGCGCGTGTTGAGCCCCTTGTATTTGTGATAGGGGTGTGGCTTATCAAACCTGTGTGAGTTACATATGGTTGCACCAGACTCGTCTAACCGTGTGTGTGGTCTTGACGACCTATCAAATGCTTTAGCTGGTGAGGCCCTTTTTAGTGTGCGGCTGCCAAGGCAGTCACACTCTCTTCGGCGCGCAGGGATCGCTTAATATTTCCATTTGCTGTAATGATGCCGCGTGGACCGGGCATCTTATGCATAAGGGAACCGTAGTGTGGTATTGCATTAAAGCGAGCGAAAGCTTCACGTCCAAGTAGTGCTTGATAGCCACTTTGGAATGGAGCAATGTGGAATGTTAGATGTTCGCTACGGAAGTTATCGGGGAAGTCGAATATAACCTCTAGTGGCAGGGAGCCCGTGCAATGAGCCCCTGGGCCTGGCGTTACTCCTTTAAGGGTAGTATTGCTTAGGCAAATTTTCGTTGGGTCTATCCCCATTTTGCGTATTGTATCCTGGTATATCAGGTTTAGACTGCTGCCATCGTCCATCAGGACTCGTGTAAGGTGGTATCCGTTAATTATTAGGTCTAATACCAGGGCAGCCCATCATGCACGTTGGATACTTGTTGAGTAATCCCGATGGTCAAAAGTGATCGGTTGAGACGATGAGTGGCAGGACTCCGCGATGATAGGCCCTTGGGCATATTTATCTGGGAGTGCCGCTTTGTTTCTCCCCTTTATCACGTGTAACACGTTTACTGTTTTGACTTCTGGTGGAAATTTTCTTTGCTCCCCAGTGTCTTGCTTGAGAGGCTCATCCTCGTCTTCGCTTGGTGTATCTTCCCCCCTGTGTACGGCATTGAGCTTGCTGGACTGCTTGAAGATCCAACATTCTCTGTGGGTATGATTAGTAGGTTTATCGGGGGTGCTATGGATCTGACATACTTGGTCCAGAATTTTGTTTGGGCTGGACAGTTCGTCTCTGGCGCCTTTAGAGGGCGGCTTTTGCTGACTTGGCCGAGAGCTTTTGTATTCGGCGTTTACTGTCATGCTCTTCGTGTTGTCTTCTTTATTCCGGCGTTTATTATTGTTGTTGCGCCGTGATTTCCCGTTTCCATCTCTAACTTCGGATGTACTTGGGTCGCTGGTGCTGCATCTGGCTAGCCAGCTATCCTCACCCGCGCAAAAGCGGGTCATGAGGCTTGTTAATGCTGCCATTGTTCTCGGCTTTTCTTGGCCGAGGTATCTGGAAAGCCATTTGTCACGGACGCTATGCTTAAAAGCTGTCAAGGCTTCGGCATCCGGATAGTCGACTATTTGGTTCTTTTTAGTAAGGAACATGTTCCAAAGCTTTCGGGCTGACTCTCCGGGCTGTTGAGCTATATGACTCAAATCGTCCGCGTCCGGAGGTCGGACATAAGTCCCTTGAAAATTTTCCTGAAAAGCATCTTCGAGCTCTTCCCAGCTTCCAATGGAGCTTTCAGGGAGGCTTTTAAGCCAGTGCCGAGCTGTCCCTTTGAATTTGAGGGGTAAATACTTAATGGCGTGGAGATCATCTCCTCGAGCCATATGGATATGGAGGATATAGTCCTCAATCCAGACCCTAGGGTCTGTTGTTCCGTCGTATGCCTCTATGTTTACGGGTTTGAATCCCTCTGGAAATTCATGGTCCAGTACCTCGTCGGTGAAACATAGGGGCTGTACGGCACCCCTGTATCTGGGCGTACCGTAGTGTTCGGATGTTTGTTGTGTTGTATTGTATGCTGGAGCACGCCTGCGTGGTCCGTAGATGGATCTGGTTGCGCCGTCCTTTTGATGCGAGCCCTCGCGTGGATCGCGTATTGGCTTATGTGCGGCATTGCTTGCCGCTCTATGTTGGCCATGAGGTCGTCTATCCGGCCAGGTGGCCGTTTTAATTTTTGGTTGCGGGGGATCTAAGGCCTCCTCATCAAATTCGGGTAGCAACTTCCGTTTCGAGTAGCTTTTGGTGGGGCGATTACCGCCGTACTTTCTGCTGTGTTGAGTACTTTGCTCCATCTGATTCCGAGTGTGTCTTGTGCAGCCTTGAGTCTTTGCTTCTGCTTTTTAGACTCCTTGCGGTGGCAACAAGCCTTTGACGGGCATTCTGTTGCTCCGGGTGTCTGTCTGGTGTGAAGTCGTCCGGACTATTATCTTTGACAGAGTCAGGTTATTCGGCTTGATCCTTCGTGTTGTCATGGTCCCGCAATGGTTCCCCCTGCTCTAACGCTGGGTCTGTATGATTGTTGTTTCTGTCGAGGCGGGATTTGGAGCAGCGTTTACGCTGCCGCTTTGACTGCTTATCGAGGGGACAATCCTTCGTTGCGTCCTTCCATCCTCGTCGTCGTTTTCTTTTGGTGTGTTCACCATGTATACGTCATGTGGTGAAGTGAGCGTCCAGTGCCCTGTGGGCAGTGGTTCCTCTGTGTCTCCCGCATCGTCGTCCATACCGTCGATGTCTTCGGAGTCAAAGTCGAGCATGTCGGTTAAGTCATCGACAGTGGCTACTAAGTGGGTGGTGGGTGGGCCGCGAATTTCTTCATTGTCCGCATCCCAGTACTGCCGGACATAGTTCGGCCAGGATCCTCCTGACAAGGAGAGAGACCTTAATGAGTTCAATATGTCGCCAAAGGGCGAGTGCTGAAAGATACCCGCGGAGTTAAACTCCATGATCGGCGCCCAATCGGATTCGATAGGAACGGGCGCAGGCGGTTCGGAGTCCGTGGTTGGAGAAAGATCTGGCAGTTTAACAACATGGCTCTCGTGCAAGGTAAGGTCTATGTTCAGCTCGATCGCCGCTAAGGGTAAGGCTTCCGTGGCGGGGTCCATCCACCCGTCCGCAGAAGGCGCACCTGGCTCCGAATTGAGGGTCGGAGCGGCTGCCTGTGCGATCTCTTGAACACTATCCGATGGTAGCGCTAAACCGCACTCATCGTGACCGCGTGACGCACAAGGCAGAGGCTCGAATCCGTCGAAGATCAAGTCTCCACAGATATCGGCTGTGTAGTTTAAGCTTCCAAACCTGACCTGGTGGCCAGGGGCGTAACTTTCAATCTGCTCCAGATGGCCAAGCGAATTGGCCCGCAGTGCAAAGCCGCCGAATACGAAGATCTGTCCGGGGAGAAAAGTCTCACCCTGGACTGCATCACCATCGATGATAGTAGGAGCCATCAAGCCTAACGGCGACGACACAGAGGAACTCTCAATGAAAGCACCAATGTCGGTGTCAAAACCGGCGGATCTCGGGTAGGGGGTCCCGAACTGTGCGTCTAAGGCGGATGCTAACAGGAGGCAGGGGACACAATGTTTTACCCAGGTTCGGGCCCTCTTGATGGATGTAAAACCCTATGTCCTGCTTGATTAATATTGATGATATGGGTAGTACAAGAGTAGATCTACGACGAGATCAGAGAGGCTAAACCCTAGAAGCTAGCCTATGGTATGATTGTATGTTGTCCTACGGACTAAAACCCTCCAGTTTATATAGACACCGGAGAGGGTTAGGGTTATACAAGGTCGGTTACATAGGAGGAGGTATCCATATCCGTATTGCCTAGCTTGCCTTCCACGCCAAGTAGAGTCCCATCCGGACACGGGATGAAGTCTTCAATCTTGTATCTTCATAGTCCAATAGTGCGGCCAAAGGATATAATCCGGCTGTCCGGAGACCCCCTAATCCAGGACTCCCTCACCCCCCGATCTAGATCGAGGGGAGAGGGAGGAGCTGGGTCATGGGGGGAATGGGGCGCAGCGGTTAGGGTTTCGGGCATGGAGGGTTAGGTAGGCCTGTGGCTGGTGTCGGTGTCAAAACTGGCGGATCTGGGATAGGGGGTCCCGAACTGTGCGTCTAGGATCGATGGTAACAGGAGACGGGGGACACAATGTTTACCTAGGTTCGGGCCCTCTCTATGGAGGTAAAACCCTATGTCATGCTTGATTGATATTGATGAATATGAGTGTTACAAGAGTGGATCTACCACGAGATCGTAATGGCTAAACCCTAGAAGTCTAGCCTATGTGGGTATGATAATGAGTATATGTGTTGTCCTTTCCGGACAACCTCCTTCGGTTTATATAGACACCGGGGGAATCTGGGGTTTACATGGAGTCGGTTACATAAGAAGGAATCTTCGATCGCTAAGCTTGCCTTCCACGCTAAGTAGAGTCCTATCCGGACACGATGCAGTCTTCGGCCTTCATGTCTTCACAACCCATCAGTCTGAGGAACCCTTAGTCGAGGACTCCCTCAGTAGCCCTCAACCTGGCTTCAATGACGAGGAGTCTGGCGCGCAGATTTGTCTTCGCCATTGCAAGGCGGGTTCCCTCCTTCCGAACCCCAGAATAGTCTTCGGACAAAGTAAGTATATCCGGACCTGTGTATATAATGGTCGAGGACATAACTATTCATGACATCATATCACGCCTTCCCGGTTGCTATTTCCAACCGTCGGCTAGCGAGCCGCCCCACGTCTCGAGGTGTGGTTTTACTGGCCCATCTCGTCAAGCCAGAGATCGTGTCCCTTTATTTACGAGATTTTCATTAATGCAAGCGTAGGGAACCCAACCGTCCCCTAGGTACAACTCATTGGCGATAGGTAAGTTTAGAGACCCAGGGGAAACACCCGGTATTCGGGGCCTTTATATAGAGATCCTAGTCTCGTCTTATTCCCTTGCGCTCAGTCCTTCCTCAACCCCGTCCACCCCAAGTTCCAACCCTCGGGTCCCAATCGCCACCAGCCTTAGTCATGTCCGGATCTAGCCGTCAGGGCTGGTGGGTGGCTTCTTCTGTCACAGAGGAGGATATTGCGAAGATCCGCATAGCGAGGTATCTGACCCCGGAAATCTTTCACCGGCTTCCGGCACAAGGGCAAGTCATACCGAACCCTAGATCTGGCGAGAGGGTAGTATTTGTATCCCACTTCCTTCACGGGCTAGGGTTCGCGCTTAAACCCTTTGTTCGAGGGCTCATGTTCTACTATGGGCTAGATTTTCATGATATGGCTCCGGACTCTGTTCTCCTCATCTCGACATTTATAGTCACGTGCGAGGCCTTACTCCGGACTCCTCCGCACCTCGGTTTGTGGCTCAAGATCTTTGATGTGAGGCCGCAGGTGGCAGAGAAGGAGCATGCAGAGTGTGGCAGCGTCACAATAGGCAAGCTGGCTGACGCGGTTTGGCCCGAAGGATCTTTCGCCGAATCTTCCGACTTATGGCAGCAGGGGTGGTTTTATATCAATGAGCCGCGGGGCCCCAAGTGGGTGCCCACACCTGCGTTCCGACCCGGCCCTCCAACTCATCTCGCTTCATGGGTTAACAAGGGATTGGACTGGGGATCCATCGATGAAGTGCAGACTCTGCAAAGTCACATCCAAAGCCTTACCGAGAAGGGCATCGATCTTGTGAACGTTGTCCAAGTAATGTTGGTCCGCCAGATCCTGCCATGTCAGCGGCAGCCTCTTCGTATGTGGGAGTTTAACCCAGAAGGGCGGCGGACCCTACAGCACTTCTTCGGCACTACGCACGAAGGAATGTGGAAATTGTATTTTGGGGAACGAGGGTAATGGTCGGACACTACCGAAGATGTACTTCGGCACTACCAGGCTGCAATCGTCGAACAACTTCGGTAAGTACTCGAGCATCTTTTAACGAGATATTGAACAACCCGTCCCTGCTCAGGACTGGATAAAGAAAGCGGTGCTAATCTGGTGTCCGGCGCCTCTTCTCGAAGACCCTACGACTATCCTGCTCACGAGAATGCTGATTCCGACACCATACCAAGTGGCTGCGTTCGGGGAAACCAAAATCCCTTTGCCCAAGGGCAAGGGTGCAGAGGGAGTCCTCCAAGGCAAGAAAAGGGCTTCTTCCAAAGATCAGGAGGGGAAGCCTTCCAAGAGAGGAAAAAAGCCATCGTCGAGCAGCTTGGGCCGGGCGAGTGAGGTTGTCGTAGAGCTTGATGACGAGGACGAACCTCGAGGCAAACCTTAAGTGAAGCTGGGGCACTTTGAACGTACCTTGTTCTTTTCCCACTACTGAAGTGATCATATGTTCATCCACGCGGGTTAACGCCTGGTGTTTCTCAATCGTCCTCCTCCTCGGGAGATCTTCTTCCGGAGATGATGGAGAGTGACATGCCTCCTTCGGCCTCATCGCCCAATAGAGGAGATGATACCGAGGTATCGTCCCAAAGGGCGCCCTAAGGCGGTGCCTCCATCACTCGAGGTTCCAGGATCGAGACTGGTGTTCTTGAACCATCCGGTTTACAGCCGGAGACGGTTCTGGAGGCAAGCAAGCGGGTTCCTTCATTGGAATGCCGTACTCCGGTGGTGGTTTCCGAAGACCCAGGAGCGCCGGAGATGCTGATGGACATGCTATGACGAGCGTCCATTTCAGAAGAGCACCGTTCGTTGATGGTTACAATGGTCGAAAGGGTTCTATCCGCAAAGTGTGGATTGAACAAGGCCTTGACGAGCCTTCTAAGAGGTTTTGAGGTTTGTGATGTAGCTTTATCAACTGAATTTCATTGACAGAATGCACCTGTTGTATATGTAGTATCCCCTGAGACTCGGATTGTCTTCCGAAGGGAGCGATCGGAGGAACAAAGAGATATGCTCAGGTATTAACCTTGGTTTAATTTGAAATACATGCTGCTTCCCCTCCTATGGCTGCCCGGAATACGGAGGTGGCCGAACTGCAGCGAAAGCTGGATATTGCGAAGGATGACGTTGCGTTGATCAACAGGCGTCTTGAGGACTCGCAAGGTATGTATTTCGATTATTATTTACACCAGTGTGCTTGACGCGGGAAAGAGCTTTATATGAAATGTGCATGAAATGTAGATGGTGCTGCCGCCGTGGAGGCTCTTCGGGTGGAGCTAATCCGGGCCAAGGAGTGGGCCCAGTTTAGTGATGCTGCTGCTGAAGGAGCATCAGTTGAACTGAAGGCCGAACAAGTTGCGTGATGCCAGGGCGAGGAGAAGATATCCATGATGACACTCGCTTTGGAGAATGCTATTGGCTGCTGCGAATTTCTTGAGAAGGAGAATAAAGCCTTGACGGCTGAACTAGACAAAGCCCCACAGGAGACGAGAGAAGCGCGATTAGAGTCCAGAGCACTCCGTGAGGAGGTTCGGTAGGCGAAAGAGATATTGGTTGGAAAGCATTTTTTGCTGCAGACTAAGTTCGGTGACCCGGACTATGCTCAGCTGAACCAAGTGTGGAGTTCTTCGGGCAAGTACTTGGACTTGCCAAAGAGTTCTTCCGATGCAGCATGGTATTACCAAGCGCAAGCCGGATATGCAACGGAGAAGCTTTTTTGGTCACACTTTGGTGTGTCAAAGCACCCGCTCTGCTCAATGAACAGATGTCCCAATGGGCCGAACTTCATAGGGTATCTGGCGCTGCCATGAAGGATGTCATAATCCGGCTATGGCCGACCCAGCCTGCGCCGAATAGCTATTTTGGTCTGGTGCAGAAGCTTGTTGAAGCAGTGCCGCGCATCGATGCTGTGAAGCGATCGGCGTGCATTGAGGGTGCAGGGATGGCCCTTGCCCGAGTCAAGACATTCTGGGGGAAGATGAAGGCCCTCGATGTCGCGACGAAGGGTACGCCCAAAGGCTAGGACCATCCGCAACCAGAGCATTATTTTGAAGACATCCTGGAGGCTGCCCGCTTGATTGAGGGCCAATGCTCGAAGAACATAATGTTCGGGTGAGGTGTATGATGATTGTAAAAGACAACTTTATAGTTAATATATTTATGTCTTCCTCGAAAAGCTTGA
This sequence comes from Triticum dicoccoides, assembly GCF_002162155.2. Classification (NCBI taxonomy): domain Eukaryota; kingdom Viridiplantae; phylum Streptophyta; class Magnoliopsida; order Poales; family Poaceae; genus Triticum; species Triticum dicoccoides. The sequence continues at coordinate 111,938,367 of NC_041386.1, forward strand.
ATTCCTCCTATGCGGTCGTTTTAATATAATCTGAAATTTTTCCAGTCTTCGGCTTCAGCCCCCTCGTAGGAAGTACGAGGGTGTTCGGAAAAGCATTTAATCACTCTTTATCCAACATCTTGGTCCATGAAGGAGGTGATAATGCGGCAAACCAGGCAATCAGACTATAAGGCGTTAACACTTTCACTTAACCATAGGAGTTTTATGGTGGGGCTACGACATAGCCCCTGGTGTGTATGCGGCGTGTGGTGCCTTACATATCTGATCTAAAAAAGATCCCTCGTATTACACAGAGAATCGCTAAAGATTCCAATAAGTCGTCAAGTGGTTGACCATCTCTCGCCGCATCATGACATTCAGTTTTCGGCCTTCTCTACTGAGGTGGTCATCGGGTCTAGGCCAGGGCATAATCGCAGTAGTTCTCCCTTTACTACCCTAGCCGATAGAGCAGAACGTAGGGTAGCAAACACAGGAGCCGGGCAACCCAACTATTGACCCAAGACAATGATTCGGAGCTGATGCATATAAGGCCAAACTTGCGACGCCGAAGTACGCTATAGAGCTGTTCGGACTTTTACTAGCAACTCATTCGTTCCCATGCCGAGCCCCTGGCAGGGTGTGCCGAGGCGCGTCCACAAAGCAGCCGTTGAGGTCGTACTTTATTGTTGAAGGGGTATGAGAGTTTGGCTCGGGGGAGGCTTACTGAGAACGGAGCGATGTGCCAATGATAAATTTATGTATATGTATAAAATAAAGAGAAACCACGGACCCGGCTATTTGACATGCTCGTGGTCGGGATCGGGGGAAAAGGGGCATAGTACAGGCCCGGAGTAAAGAGTGCGGTCTACAAAAGGTAATTTTGGACCTCCTGTCGGACGTTTGCGTAGCCCATCCTCGGGGGGTGGGATCCTTAACGGAAGTAACCCCTTAGGTGAGTGTATGGATCCGAACTCCGATAGAGTCCGCTGTAGATGCTTTCCAGTTGGTCACCTGTTCTTTAAACATGATACAGAAAAAGTGAGAAAAACATATAAAAAACGTTACGGGAATGCTTGTAGGATTGTCTGTGTTGTGCTTCTGCCGATGCCCATGGTATCTTGAGTGCATAGTGATGTGCGTGTGGTGCAACTTGCGCTAGTACAGTAGGTGGGTGGCGGGAGCCGAACTGCTATTTGCGTTCCGGGAGTGGTCGAACATCGGAGGGTAACTTTTTCTAGCCCCTGGTGTTCTGCTGGCGAGCCGATCCGTCGTCTTTGCCACCCGGTGGCCTCCTTCCCTTGTGATCAGCGTTAAGATTGCCTGCCTGCTTGAAGACCCAATAGTTACGGTTGGTATGATTAGCTGGCCTATCAGGGAGACCATGAATCTGACAAGGTCGGTCCAATATCCTGTCAAGGGTGGATGGTCCATCCTGGTTTGCCTTTAGTGGCTTCTTCCGTTGACCGGGCTTCGGATTACGAAATCCGGCATTCACCGCTGTGTCGCGTATGTTGTTATATTCGGTTCGTCGTGGCTTGCCATTGCCATCTTGGATTTCGGAAGTGCCCGGGCCGCTGGCGTCGTTGCTTTTACGAGCAAGCCAGTTGTCTTCTCCCGCGCAGAAGCAGTTCATTAGGGCGGTGAGGGCTGTCATGGATTTGGGTCCTTCCTGGCCGAGGTGACGCACGAGCCATTCATCCCGGACGCTAAGTTTTAAGCCCGCGAGGGCTTCTACGTCCGGATAGTTGACAATTTGGTTCTTTTTGACTAAGAACCTGGTCCAGAGCTCCCTAGCTGACTCGCCGAGCTCCTGGACAATGTGACTTAAGTCATCGGCGCATCATGGCCAGACATATGTTCCATGGAAGTTGTCTCGAAAGGCGTCTTCCAAATCTTCCTAGTTGCTAATACAATTTTCTGGCAAACTGTTTAGCCAGTACCGAGCTGGCCCTTTAAGCTTGAGAGGTAGGTATTTAATGGCGTGGAGGTCGTCTCCGCGGGCCATGTGGATATGGAGGAGATAATCCTCGATCCATGTCGGATTTTGGGTTCCGGCAGACCCTTGAGGTTTGAACACTGGGGTGCGCACGGAGATTTCGCCTCCTACCTTCCTGCACCCCTCCGCCATGCTAGGATCAAGGCTATGAAAAGAACAGCACAAGGGACACAGGGTTTATACTGGTTCGGGCCACCGTTGTGGTGTAATACCCTACTCCAGTGTGTGGTGTGGTGGATTGCCTCTTGGGCTAATGATGATGGACAGTAGAAGGAAGAACAGCCTCGTGAGGGTCTGTTCTTGGCTGGGGCGATGAACTGCTGGGAGGAGTTCAGCCACCTTTCTCTATCTCACACTCTCTCTCTCTCTCTCTCTCTCTTTACCACCTCTCTACTTGTCGAGCCCTTGGAGGAAACTGAGCCGAACCGACCCCTTGCTACGTGGGTGGCCGGTCCTATTTATAGTGGCCCTGGTCCTCTCCCCAAATATTGAGCGGGAAGGGAGCCAACAATGGCGGGTTAATTTGAAGGGGGACAGCAAGTATCAACTATCCTGACAAAAGTAGTCTTCGCCTGCGCAAAGCTCTGGTGATGACGCCGTCTTGGGCTCCACGGTGACCTGCATCTCGTAGTCCTCCTGGCCTTGGTCTCGTTGCACCGAAATGGCAACCTTTGCCTGATGCCTCGTTACTCCACGGCCGCGCTTGCCCCCTTTGCACCAAAGAGGAAAGGAGGATGCTGCGCGGGCTGGCACCCGCCTGGCACCCTGAGTCGTCATGGCTTGCGTCACGGGCACCTCGCGAGGTACCCCGCCTTGATCTCTCCGCCTCCTCGTGAGCCAACCTGACGAGGCCGCGCCTGAGGAAGCTCCGTGCCGTCCGCCCCGCGAGGCTTGGCCCCTCGTGAGGGTCTTGAGTTTGTGTTGGTGAAGATGGGCCGTGCTGGGCCCCCCTTTGAGCCACGCCGCAGGCCGCAGGCAGGCAAGTCTGGGGACCCCCGTTCCCAGAACACCGACAGTAGCCCCCGGGCCGAAGGCGCGCCTGGACTTGGCCGTGCAGGGAGGCGGAAGGGCAAGAGCGAAGCGCCGCGGGCCCTAACAGCCTACGGCCCTGGGCGCCGCATGGCGGTTCATTGGACATGGGCGTCTCCACTTCCCCATGGCGCCTCGGCAACTGCACGGATTGGACAAGTCCCTGCATGCAAAGCGGGTCATAATTACCTGCGATCATGGGGGCCGTTGGTTGGCCATCGCCAGCCATAAGTATGGACCGGCACGCGCCCTTCCAGTTCATCCCCCCTTTTTCTTCATGGGCCCGTCGAGGAGGTTCTTAGCCACCGAGAAGGGGAAGGCTTGCCGGGTTGAGCCCGCCTCTCCCCCACCCAAGCGCGGTCGAGGGCACCCTCGCAAGCATCCTGTGGCCACCACGGTGGCTCCCCGCGGCCGTGGAGGCGATCTTCAGCACGGCGACGGATGGATTGCTGCAGCCGGGGGGCGTGCTCCGGCTGCGCGTCCCCCCAGGCCGCGCGTCTGTGCTGCTGCAGTGCTGCCGGAGTTCATCGTGTGGTCGGCGGAGCCGGCTAGCACCCGGCTTCCGCTTCCTCGCTTTCTCCTCAGCGAGCTCCCGGGCGGCCTCTGGCTCCAGGCCGACGGCTGCTGCAACCGGGCCTCATGGGTCTCTCTGGAGGTCTCCGCGGCCGGGAGCATGTCCCTGGTCCGCGGTTGGCAGACGTTTGCCCGCGCGCGTGGCCTGAGCTATCGGTGCACCCTGCACTTCAAGTTCGGCGGCGACGCCACCCTCTACGTGAGGGTGTTTGGGGAAGATGGTCGCCGCGCAGGGTGTTGCCCCGAGGGCGACGACCGCGGCTGGGAACCCAGCTCCGGTGATGATGGAGGGAGCAGCGCTCGCACGGCTGGTGGCGTTCGGGGTTCCCCAAGCTTCTCTAGTTCTTCTTCAGGCGGTGACTCCTCTAGTGGCGGCCGCGATAAGTCTCCACGTCGTCGTGTCTGCTTGGGGGGTGGCAACGTGTCCGCCCGTCGTCGCGCCCTGGTGAAGCGCGAGAGGGAGTCCGCCTGAGCTCCGGAGGCAGCTCGGGCCTTCCCCGCGGGCCGGTTGAGGCGAGCCGCGCCAGATTTGTTCTTCCTTTTCCCTTTTTCCTGCGTAACAAAGAAAATAGTGTGGAGCCCCGCGGGGGCGTGTTTGGGTTATTGCTTGTTAATCATCGTTTTGCTTTTGTTACCATACCTTCCGGCTATGTGCCCGAGCGTGGATAGTTCCCGGCCCCGGCCGTGGGGGGTGACCGACCCAGGCCCTTTGTTTGTGTTGCGGTGCCCGTGGGGCACGGACTGGAGGGGTGCTCCTGTAAGGGGCCCAAGTCGCAAACTCTTTTGAGTGACTAGGATAGGAACACTCGCGAGGGCGCTTGGCTCTGCCCCTCGCGCGGCCTTGCACAAGAGAAACCAAGGCAGGAGAGCGAAAAGCCGAAGAACCGCAAGCCAAAGACGGCAACAACTTCAATAAAACTCCAAACGAAGAGGAACAAGCCAACTGCGGAAAGCAAATGAAAAGCCACGTCCGGCACCTAGTCTAGTCTTCCACGTCTTCTCACCACCGCGGAGCTAAGTGCTGCCACTGGGCATGGGAGGGAGCCCCAGGGCCTGAGGCCGGCGCTCCTGAGACTCCGGGGCGTGTACAGCCCCAACTCATTATTACGTGAGAGTGTCACGGGCGGCGAGCTTCACAGGCGTTGGCCTTCTTCACAGGCTCCAGGCCTTTTCCAAAATGTGATAGCTTCACAGGCACTCGCCTTGCTTCACAGGCTCCGGGCCTTTTCCAAAACGCGATAGCTTCACAGGCACTCGCCTTGCTTCACAGGCTCCGGGCCTTTTCCCAAATGCGATAGCTTCACGGGCACTCGCCTTGCTGCACAAGCTCCGGGACTTTTTCCAAAACGCGATAGCTTCACAGGCACTCGCCTTGCTTCACAGGCTCTGGGCCTTTTCCAAAACGCGATAGCTTCACAGGCACTCGCCTTGCTTCACAGGCTCCGGGCCTTTTCCAAAACGCGATAGCTTCACAGGCACTCGCCTTGCTTCACAGGCTCCGGGCCTTTTCAGGGGTAGAACCTCCGGAGGTGCTGGATGTTCCATGCATTCTGGACCGGCACTCCCTCTTTGAGTCTCCAAGCGCGCGGAGCCGGCCCTGGAAACATGAACAACCTTGAATGGGCCCTCCCACATGGGAGAGAGCTTGTGCAATCCCTCCCTGGAGAGAACCCGCCTGAGCATGAGGTCTCCTACCTCAAGAGTCCTGGGGCGGATGTTGCGGCAGTGATATCGCCGCAGTGCTTGTTGGTACCTCGCCGCTCGCAGCGCGGCTTCCCGGCAACGCTCCTCCCCTAGCACGAGGTCCGTCCCCCGCATGGCGTCCTGCTGCGCCTCGTCGAACGCCAGGACCCGCATGGAGAGACGTCTGACCTCGTGAGGGAGGAATGCTTCTGCTCCGTAGACCAGGAAGAACGGGGTCTCTCCAGTCGGCTTGGTCGCGGTGGTGCGGATGGACCACAGTACGGACTGCAGTTCGTCGTACCAACCTCTGCCGCAAGCCTACAGCTTCTTCTTGAACGTCCTGGTCTTGAGGCCCCTCAGGACCTCCGCGTTGGCTCGCTCGGCCTGGCCGTTGCTTCGGGGGTGCGCCACTGAAGCATAGCATATCTACGTTCCAAGGTAAGCACAATATGTTTTGAAGAGTTTACTGGTGAACTGCGAACCATTGTCCGTGATGATGCGATTCGGCACCCCGAACTGGCTCACGATGCCCTTGATGAACTTGACGGCAGAACCCGCAGGAATGGTGCGGACAGCCTCCACTTCAGCCCACTTGGTGAACTTGTCCACGGCAACGTAAAGGTAGCGGTAGCCCCCTGGCGCCCGAGGAAACAGGCCCAAGATGTCGAGCCCCCAGACCGCGAATGGCCACGAAAGGGGGATAGTCTGCAAGCCCCCTGCCGGCTCATGGATCTGCTTGGCGTGGAACTAGCAGGCCCCACAAGCCCTCACTAGTTCAGCGGCGTCGTTGAGCGCGGTGGGCTAGTAAAACCCACTACGGAACGCCTTGCCAACAAGGGTCCGCGATGACGAATGATGTCCGCAGTCTCCACCATGTATATCTTCCAGTAGTTCCTTCCCTTGCTCCCTGGAGATGCAGCGCAGGGATACGTCGTTTGGTCGCTTCCGATAGAGCTCTCCATCTTTGATGCAGTATGCCGTGGCCTGGCGCGCCACTCGCTCTGCTTCCTCCTCCTTCTCCAGCAGGGTCCCTTGCGTTAGGTAGCTCCGGAGCTCCGTGATCCAACATCCCTCCTGAGGTTCCATCGTCAGGAGCAGGCGTGCTCCCGAGGCCGGGCCACAAGCCGGAGCTCCTGAGGCAGGTGGCTGAGGGAGCTCCTCCCTGGGATGAGCCGTGTTTGATAATGATGGTAAGGCTGAAGGCTTGAAGAGCCGCTCCTCGAAAACGCCAGGCTCCTGAGGTAACCGCCTGGATGCGCGTTTGGCGATGTTATCGGCTTCCTGATTGGTGCCACGGGGCACATGCTGCAACTCCAACCCCCAGAACTGCCTCTCCATCCTGCGGACCTCTGCAAGGTAGGCCTCCATGTGCTCATCCTTCGGCTCGTACACCTTGTTGGAGAAATTGACAAGGAGCTGCGAATCGCCCTTGATGGTGAGGCATTTCACCCCCAGGGCAGCTGCGGCCTTCATGCCCGCTATTAAACCTTCATACTTTGCTATGTTGTTGGAGACCTTTTCGCCTTGCTGGAAATAGAGCTGCACGGCGTAATAGAGCTTGTCCTGGGTGGGCGATATAAGCACCGCCCAGCCCCTGCGCCGTGTCTAGAGAACGCCCCATCGAAGTACATGACCCAGCCTTCTGGCGCCTCACTTCCCGGGGACAGGGACCGATCCTCGTCGGCCTTGAAGCCTGGCGCCTCCGTCCATTCTACCACAAAATCTGCCAACGCTGCTCCCTTGATGACTCTGGTCGTGCTGAATTCGAGCTGAAATGCTTGCAGCTCTATGTTCCACTCAGCGACCCTCCCAGCTGAATTGGGGCTCCTGAGCACCCTCTCTAGGGGGTATGACGAGACGACCTTGATGGGGTGACCCTGAAAATAGTGCCGCAGTTTGCGCGAAGCCACCAGTAGCGCGAGGAGGAGTTTTTGGGGCATGGGGTACCGTGCTCTTGCATCCCGCAGCACTGTGCTGACGAAGTACACTGGGTGCTCAACAAGGTGGAGTGCGTCAGTGCTGGTGGCTCCCTTCGGGGACCGTGGCGCCCCTTGAGGCAACGGGGCCTCCTGAGACTGGCCATCTGGAAGAGGGACCTCTTCCGCCTTTGGTGCGCCCCTCTGCGGCGGCTGATCCTCCTCAGCCATGACGGCGGTTTCTATGGGCCTTCCTTGTCCCTGTCCTGCCTTATCCCGGGCTGCTGCCGTGGTTTTGATCCGGCGCTCCTCTCTGACTGCTACCAAGGCTGCGCTGGCGGAGTAGGGAGTGGCAGCGAGGTAGAGCACCAGGGGCTCCTGAGGGCGCGGGGCCACCATGACCGGTGGGCTGGTCAGGTATCTCTTGAGATCCTGGAACACCTTGTCGGCCTCTTCAGTCCACTCGAAGGGCCCCTTTTTCTTCATTAGCTGGAAGAAGGGCAGGGCTCGTTCCCCTAACTTGGAGATGACGCGCCCTAGCATGGTCACGCGCCCCGTGAGCTTCTGCATTTCTCTGAGGGTCTTTGGCGGGCTCATGTCTTCCACTGCCTTGACCTTCTCCGGGTTAGCCTCGATGCCTCGGTGGGACACGAGGAAACCCAAGAGCTTGCCCGAGGGGACTCCGAACACACACTTCTCTGGGTTGAGCCGTAGGTTCACTGCGTTGAGGCTCGCGAAGGTTTCCTCCAGGTCTTGTATCAAGGTCCTGGCCTCCCGAGATTTTACCACGATGTCATGGACGTAAGCTTCAACATTCTTCCCGAGCTGCGGGCCCAAGGTGATATGCATCAGCCGCTAAAAGGTCGCCCCTGCATTACGCAGCCCGAATGGCATGCAGGTGTAGCAGTACACCCCGCACGGGGTTAGGAAGGCCGTCTTCTCGACGTCTTCCACCGCCATCTTGATCTAGTGATACCCAGAGAAGGCATCCAGGAAGCACAGCAGGTCGCATTCCGCAGTGGAATCAACGATCTGGTTGATGCGGGGGAGCGGGAACGGATCTTGCGGGCACGCTTTGTTGAGGTTGGTGAAGTCGACACACATGCGTTCCTTCCCTCCCTTCTTCGGCACAACGACAGGGTTGGCCAACCAATCTGGGTATCGGACCTCACGAATGACCCCAGCGGCCTCTAATTTGCGGGTCTCTTGGATGACGAAGGCCTGCTTTTCTGTGGACTGCCGCCTGGCCTTTTGCTTCACAGGGCGCATGTTGGGGCACAGGTTGAGGTGATGCACGATTACGCTCTTGGGGATCCCTGCTAACTGGTCCGGCTCCCAAGCGAATACCTTCTTGTTTGCGCACAGGAACGCGACCAGGGCCTCCTCCTGCTCGGGTTTGAGGTGGGCGCCTATGGTGAAAGTGGCGTTGGTGGACCCATCTTCATCGACGGGTACCTGCTTGGTTTCTGCCTTGTCTTGGGTGAACAACTGCTTCTGCTTGGCGGGCGCAGCCCCCTTGGGCTCGGGGGCCCCCAAGTCGGCAGGCTGTGCCGACGCTGCTGTCCCGAAGACGAGCTTGAGCACCCGCAGAGCGTCACCGGTGTCCCCGTGCACGGTGAGGACACCGCTGCTCCCGGGCATCTTCATGAGGTTGTACGCCGGGTGCGTCGCGGCCATGAACTAGGCCAGTGCTGGGTAGCCGAGGATGGTGTTGTAGGGGAGGCCGATGTGGGCGATGTCAAAGTCGACCAGCTCCGTGCGGAAGTTGTCATAGGTGCCGAAGGTCACTGGGAGCCGGATCTGCCCCAAGGAGCTGGATGACCTGCCCCCAACGCCTGAGAAGGGCCGGCTGGGCTGCAACCGTTCCAGGGGTATGCAGAGGAGGTTGAAGGCCTCGACTGAGAGCACGCTGAGGCCTGCCCCGCCGTCGATAAGAGTTCTGGTGACGGCCACCTGGTAGATGGTGGGGGTGCATAGCATGGGGAGCGCGCCCGAGCCGGCCGAGTTGGAGGGGTGGTCCTCCGGGCTGAAGCTCAGGCCGGTCTCGGGCACCGCCCGACCCATGGGAGCCCCTTGCCGTGTGGAAGCGGCGCTGACCCAGCGGATGCACGGCTTGACGTGGTAACTCATAGGCGGCGCCTGCGAGCCGCCCAAGAGAGCCGCGACGACTGGGGGTGTTGGTGCAGCGCGATAGGTGGGGAAGAGGTTGCGGGGCTCCGTGGGCGCGTGAAGCACGCGGGACGAAGAACCAGCCGGGGCGAGTGAGGGAGTCGCGGTGTGGCCGTCTTGGCGCACGGATGGATGCTGAGACGATGCCTGCTGCTCGTCCCCCGCCGGGCCGGTGGTGGCGTTGACGGCGGGCGACGGGGAACGGCGAGGACGCCCGCCGACAGGGGCTGTCTGGGCGACGCGGGAAGCGAGGGCGGCCCGGTGCTCCGCGCGGGCCCGACGTGCGTCAGACATGAGTGTGATGGTCGGAGGAGAGGGGAGCGGTGGAAGACGAATTCCGGCGCACCCCTACCTGGCGCGCCAAATGTCGGATTTCGGGTTCCGGCAGACCCTTGAGGTTCGAACACTGGGGTGCGCATGGAGATTTCGCCTCCTACCTTCCTGCACCCCTCCGCCACACTAGGATCAAGGCTATGAAAAGAACAGCACAAGGGACAAAGGGTTTATACTGGTTCGGGCCACCGTTGTGGTGTAATACCCTACTCCAGTGTGTGGTGTGGTGGATTGCCTCTTGGGCTGATGATGATGGACAGTACAAGGAAGAACAGCCTTGCGAGGGTCTGTTCTTGGCTGGGGCGATGAATTGCTAGGAGGAGTTCAGCCACCTTTCTCTATCTCACTCTCTCTCTCTCTTTACCACCTCTCTACTTGTCGAGCCCTTGGAGGAAACTGAGCCGAACCGACCCCTTGCTACGTGGGTGGCCGGTCCTATTTATAGTGGCCCTGGTCCTCTCCCCAAATATTGAGCGGGAAGGGAGCCAACAATGGCGGGTTAATTTGAAGGGGGACAGCAAGTATCAACTATCCTGACAAAAGTAGTCTTCGCCTGCGCAAAGCTCTGGTGATGACGCCGTCTTGGGCTCCGCGGTGACCTGCATCTCGTAGTCCTCCTGGCCTTGGTCTCGTTGCACCGAAATGGCAACCTTTGCCTGATGCCTCGTTACTCCACGGCCGCGCTTGCCCCCTTTGCACCAAAGAGGAAAGGAGGATGCTGCGCGGGCTGGCACCCGCCTGGCACCCTGAGTCGTCATGGCTTGCGTCACGGGCACCTCGCGAGGTACCCCGCCTTGATCTCTCCGCCTCCTCGTGAGCCAGCCTGACGAGGCCGCGCCTGAGGAAGCTTCGTGTCGTCCGCCCCGCGAGGCTTGGCCCCTCGCGAGGGTCTTGAGTTTGTGTTGGTGAAGATGGGCCGTGCTGGGCCCCCCTTTGAGCCACGCCGCAGGCCGCAGGCAGGCAAGTCTGGGGACCCCCATTCCCAGAACGCTGACAATCCATACCGCAGGGCCTGTTGTCCCATCATATGATTCGATGTTAATGGGTTTAAACCCGTCTGGAAATTCGTGTTCCATTACTTCGTCTGTGAAGAAGAGGGGGTGTGCAGCTCCTCTATGTTGGGCCACACTATGAAGTACCTCCGACGGGCTCCGTTTACGGTGCTCGGACCGGGTGTGGTCAGCTCTGTAGTGACCGGATAGGCGGCCATCGTTGTCGCTCGGGGTATATCTTCATGATCTGTACATCGATCTTGTGCGTCCTGCTCTACCCTCCATGCCGAATGGGTTGGTATGGTGGTCTGCTTGGGCTGCTGCTTTGTCTGGACCGAACTGTGATTGTCGTGCCGCATTATTCGATGGTGGTATGGGCTCCATCGCCCTGCCATCGTATTGAGGGAGCCACCTACTCTTGGGGTGGCTTTTGTCTGGGCTGCTAAGGCCGTATTATTTGGCGGCCAAGACCTCGATCCATCTATCATTGAGCAAGTCTTGGCTTGCTTGAAGCTGCAGCTGCTTCTTTCTTAAGCTCCTTGTACTGGCTATAAGCTGGCGTGTAAAGCGCTCCTGCTCGAGAGGTTCCTTTGGTGTGGTAAAATCCTCGTTGCCAAGGATCTCCTCCTCCTCGGAGAGGGGGAAATAGTTGTTGTCCTCTGAGTCCCCACATGTGGCCTGTTCGTTAGGGCTACCTTGCCCGTCTTCCTGTTCCTCCTGCTCGGATTCTACTTCAACAGGGTCTTCGTTGTCCAGAGTATCGTCTTCTCTGGTGCTGGCAATGTCTTCTCTTGGGCGATGAGGCCCAAGGCGTCGATGTCCGGGCTGTGTACCAGGCAGTTTATCCTTGACCGGATTATCCTTCTCATCGTCGAGAGTGCCGTAAGGTGTGTCTATCATACACACATCATACTAGGAAGTGCATGTCCCGTGTCTAGCGGGTAGTAAGTTCTGGCCTTGCCCCTCATCGCCGTCCATACCATTGATGTCTCCGGTGTGGGGATCAGGTGTGTTGGTTACATCTTTAACAGTGGCTATGAAGTGGGTGGCGGGTGGGAAGCAAAATTCTTCGTTGTCCGCCGCAAGTTTGAACCGAACATAGTTCGGAGATGGGTCACCCGCCAGGGATATGTTTTTTTAGCGAATTTAGTATGTCGCCCATGGGCGAGTGTTGGAAGACATCTGCGGCACTGAACTTGAAGATTGATAACCGATCGAGTTTGGCGTACGCAGGCTCGCAGGGTTCGGAGCTCGACATCGGAGGCGAGTCCGGGGATCCGTTGATGCAGATACTGTATGAAGTGGAATCCGCATGTGGCTCCAGCGCCGCGGGATCGGTGGTCCCTGCGATGGGGTTGAGCTTCCCTTCTTCGGACGACTTGAACTGCTCCGGGTTTGAGGCCGAAGCTACAATAGGAGCTATCTCCTGGATGCGGCCTGATGAAAGGTTTAAGCCATGTTCATCGGGGTGATGGGGAGCGGTTGTCGCGGTCTCGAATCCGTCGAAGATCAAGTCTCCACGGATGTCCACAACGTAATTCAAGCTCCCGAATCTGACTTGATTGCCAGGAGCATAGCTGTCGTCTGCTCCAGATGGCCAAGCGAGTTGGCCCGCAGTACGAAGCCGCTGAATACGAAGATCTGTCCAGGGAAGAAGGTTTCTCCCTGGACAACGCCATTACTAACGATCGAAGGGGCCATCGAGCCCTTTGCTGACGGCATAGTGGAACTCTCAATGAAAGCACCAATGTCGGTGTCAAAACGGCGGATCTCGGGTAGGGGGTCCCGAACTGTGCGTCTAGGATTAATGGTAACAGGAGACGGGGGACACAATGTTTACCCAGGTTCAGGCCCTCTCTATGGAGGTAAAACCCTACGTCTTGCTTGATTGATATTGATGAATATGAGTGTTACAAGAGTGGATCTACCACGAGATCATAATGGCTAAACCCTAGAAGTCTAGCCTATGTGGGCATGATAATGAGTATATGTGTTGTCCTTTCCAGACTACCCCCTTCGGTTTATATAGACACCGGGGGAATCTAGGGTTTACATGGAGTCGGTTACATAAGAAGGAATCTTCGATCGCTAAGCTTATCTTCCACGCTAAGTAGAGTCCAATCCGGACACGATGCAGTCTTCGGCCTTCATGTCTTCACAGCCCATCAGTCCGGCCCAAAGGATTATAGGCCGGACGCCCGAGGACCCCTTAGTTCAGGACTCCCTCAGCTGGGTCAGCCTGGTCGGCGGCTAGCTAGGCCGGTGGCCCAATGGGAGGGGGGTCTGCTTTCCTTTTTTTATTTTCTTTTACTTTTTTCTCTTAATTTACAATTTACTTTAACTATATTAAAATATATAACTAGTACCTAACTTAGTGTGGTAAATTAAGCCTCTGCCATAAAAAATGTGACTACCAAATAAAATAGCTTAATATTTCATAACTTATAAAAGTATTTAATGAATTGTTTTAGTGATGTTTTACTTATTATTGTGCATTTGAATATTTTATAAAAATATAGTTCCTCCACCATAATTACCTATGAATTATTTGTCACAATCCAAACATTTTAGTTTTTAATATTTGAAAACTTTTGTGGTTTGCCTTTAACTCACATTTGAATTTGAATCGTTTTTAACTAACGCGAGATTAACAATAGTAACCACGATGACGTGGCATCATTAACGGGGAATTACTGTAGCTTAAATATCCAGGCGTCACATCAACCTGCTTGGTATCATCTGCCAATTTAAATTTCAACGAAGGGTCATGCTCGGTAGTTGGCTTCTTCAATGGGGTCATATCAGCCGGGTCAACATTGTCTTTGTAAAACTTAAGCTCTTCCGTGGCACAAGCAGACTCAACGTAGGCATCATCACCCTCTTCACATTCCAAAGCTATCTTTCTGTCACCATGCACCATAATGGTGCCCTTGCGACCCGACATCTTAAGCTGCAGATAGACATAACAAGGCCGTGCCATAAATTTGGCATAAGCCAGCCAACCAAACAAAGCATGATAAGGGCTTTTGATCTTGACCACCTCAAAATTCAATGTTTCGGCCCTGTAATCATGCTCATCGCCAAAATCCACCTCCAAATATATCTTACCCACCGGATATGCCGACTTACCAGGTACCACTCCATGAAAGACTGTAGAGGATGGCTTAAGATCTTTGTCAGTTAAATTCATACGGCGGAAAGTATCATAATAAAGGATATTGATACTACTGCCACCGTCCATAAGCACCTTAGTGAACTTGTATCCTCCACCCTGAGGGGCTACCACTAAAGCTAGTTGACTTGGATTATCAACCCGGGGCAGGTGATCTTCACGGCTCCATACAATTGGCTGCTCTGACCTTCGCAAGTATCACGGTACATCCAACTCAACTGCACTTACCGCCGCTTATGAACCTTCTGATCTCGCTTGCACAGACTTGTGGTAAAAACATGATATTGGTCACTATTAAGTTGCTTCGGATTACTCTGATATCCCGACTGTTGTTGCTGGTTGCCTTGACTGCTCCGTTGGTTAAAGCCGCCCTGATTGCCTTGGCCTTGAAATCCGAGTTTGAACCGCCAGCTCCAAAGCCAGGCCCATGCGAGCCGGAACCTGACCCGCCGTGCGGGCCATTATTGTTATGGTGGTCCTGGTGAAAACCGGAATCCTTATACTGCTTCATGATAAAACAATCTCTCCACATGTGAGACGATGGTTTGTCTGGACGACTATGCTTCGGACAAGGTTAGTTCAACATCGCCTCTAGGTCGAACTTTGGCCCTTCGATCCGAGGTTCCGGCTCCCCCCTTCGATGCTGATTATTACTCTGCGTGTTGGTGTTTGCCACAAAGTCAGACCCGCCATCTGCTTGCTTGCGCTTACCGCTGTTGCCTTGATTCTACCCCACCATATTTGGCTGCTGCCCCTTACCGGTTTTCTTCCCCTTACTGGATTTTTCTTCATCCGAATCAGGATCCTTAGTCCTATCTGAGTCGGCGTATTTGATAAGAGCCGTCATGAGCGCTCCCATGTCATTGCAATGACGTTTAAGCCGCCCTAGCTTCTGTTTGAGGGGGGATAAACCGACAATTTTTCTCCAAAATTAAAATAGCAGAGCCAGCTTTGATAGTATCCGATAAGTGGATAATAGCTGAGACCCAACATACCCGGTGACTGGTTGACTCATCCTCACGCTGGACACAAGTGTCTAGATCGATGGTTGATAAAGGCTGCTTACACGTGTCTTTGAAATTATGAATGAAACACGTCTTCAATTCAGTCCATGAGCTAACGGGATTAGGGGGCAATCCCTTCAGCCAGGTGCGAGCGGGCCCATCCAACATCATGGTAAAATATTTAGGCAGCCTCTCATTGGAGGACCCTTGAAATGTTTAGGCAGCGTCGTTGACATCTAGCATCTTCATAGCCAACTCATAACTCTCAATCCAAGCCACTAGAGGCTGATCAACAGTGTAGTTGGGGACTTTTTGAGGACCCTTGAAATGTTTAGGTAGCCGCTCATTGCGAAGAGGCGGTTCTAGGCAAGCCACTCCTACCGTCCTAGAAGTCATCTCGGCTTCTACAGACGCTGAGGGGTTACGCTGGAGTTGTTGATGAGCCGCCAATTGAGCCCTTAGCTCTTCCTCTTCACGTGCCCGAGCCTAATCCATCAAAGTTTGAACATTGTTATCATCCCGCGGCGGGTCATGCCCATGCGGTTGGTTCTGATGCCGCTCGCTACTGGAAACCGCTGGCGACTCAATGCGTCTGCTATAACTTCGACTCTGGCGAGGAGTTTAATGAATTCAATCATGACTATATGAGTAAGACGCCTGTTGCACCACCGCTATTTGAAGAAGCTCTATAGCCTTTCGGGCTTCGATCGCTGCAGGAGAGTCGCCTTCTACTGGAAGAGCCGCCAGCCATGAAGCCGCAACAATCATATTATCCAGAGGGTTGGACAAATGACCCTGCGATGTTAACACCTATTGAGACGGGGTTAAATGCAGACGAGGTGGGGCTGTTACACGCGGTTGAGCCGTCGCCCTGGCCACAGGCGCCTCAGCGGCCCGGGTTACGCCGGGCGGGTTACTCGTTCCTGCTCGAGGCGTGTTGAAAAGATTCCTTGCTTCGAACTCTAGGGCAGATGGGTCTGGTGCCTTCTTCGCATAACGGTGTTTGAAGTGTTTTGATCCAGATTAAGCCGAAAAGATTCCGCTTGGATCCGTTGCGACTCAGCTTCCAAGGTAGCTCGCTCTGTAGCCATCCTAGCATTCTCAGCATTAAGTGCCTCCTTAGCCTGAGCTACCTCATCTCGTAGCTTCTCAACCTCCACATTATGTTGTGATTGATTCGCCGGGGTTACCTCCGTAGCTAAGACAGTCGCCAGGGTATCCAGGATTTCAGACAAAACTTGAGCCAGCGGGCGCACCGGGTCGCTCGCCCCGGCCGTCGCAGTAGCTGTTGAAACGGAGGTCATAGCCGCCGCGGTTGATGAATTCACCATTTGTTGTGTACCAACCATGAAAATAGCAGCCCCGCTCGGCGGCTCATAGGAGTCCGGAATATTGTCGCCATCGGAATAGCCCCCAAGCCCCCCGTCTTGCAATTGATAGATCGATTCGGTTTTGCCGGTTGAGGACTCATCACCTGAGTAGATGGCTGTCTCTCCACCTGACAAAGAACCTTCTTCGAGATCTGCCCGATGAACAAAGCCGATGAAAGCAGGCTTCTTGGCAGGTTGGATCTTGGTGGGTCGTGCATGCTGAGCCATGTCGATCATGTCAGTGCAGATGTCTGGCTCAGGCTCCAACTCTCAGATCTTCCCGATGAAGACGTGAATTCCACCGAAGGGGAACTGATACCCGTACTCGATTGAGTCAACCTCGGCACCCCTGCCAGCATCGTCGAAGTAGAGCTTGCCGCGGCGACTCTTGGTCATCCGACCCATGGCGTATCCCTTGATCCCTGTGAAGTTGCATGCTACCTCTTGAGCATGTGTTGGTTTTCCCTTGAAGAGGAAAGGGTGATGCAGCAAAGCAGCGTAAGTATTTCCCTCAGTATTTGAGAACCAAGGTATCAATCAAGTAGGAGACCACGCGCGAGTCACCTCGTACCTACACAAACAAATAAGAACCTCGCAACCAACGCGATAAAGGGGTTGTCAATCCCTTCACAGCCACTTGCAAGAGTGAGATCTGATAGGGATAATAATAATAAGATAAATATTTTTGGTATTTTTATGATATAAATTGAAAGTAAAGATTGCAAAATAAAATAGATTGAAAACTTGTATGATGGAGAATAGACCCGGGGGCCATAGGTTTCACTACTGGCTTCTCTCAAGATAGCATAAGTATTACGGTGGGTGAACAAATTACTGTCGAGCAATTGATAGAATTGAGCATAGTTATGAGAATATCTAGGTATGATCATGTATATAGGCATCACGTCCGTGACAAGTAGACCGACTCCTGCCTGCATCTACTACTATTACTCCACACATCGACTGCTATATCCGACATGCATCTAGAGTATTAAGTTCATAAGAACGGAGTAACGCCTTAAGCAAGATGACATGATGTAGAGGGATAAACTCATGCAATATGATATAAACCACATCTTTTTATCCTCGATGGCAACAATACAATATGTGTCGTTTCCCTTTCTGTCACTGGGATCGAGCACCGCAAGATTGAACCCAAAGCTAAGCACTTCTCCCATTGCAAGAAAGATCAATCTAGTAGGCCAAACCAAACTGAAAATTCGAAGATACTTGCAAAGATAACCAATCATACATAAAAGAATTCAGAGAAGATTCAAATATTTTTCATAGATAATCTTGATCATAAACCCACAATTCATCGGATCTCGACAAACAAACCGCAAAAAGAGTTACATCGAATAGATCTCCAAGAGAATCGAGGAGAACTTTGTATTGAGATCCAAAGAGAGAGAAGAAGCCATCTAGCTAATAACTATGGACCCGAAGGTTTGAGTAATCTAGTCACACATCATAGGAGGGTCCATGGAGTTGATGTAGAGGCCCTCCGTGATCAATGCCCCCCTCCGGCGGAGCTCCGGAAAAGGCCCCAAGATGGGATATCTTGGGTACAGAAGGTTGCGGCGGTGGAAATAGGGTTTCGTGGTACTCCCCAATGTTTTCAGGGTACGTAAGTATATATAGTAGGAAGAAGTAGGTCGGTGGAGCCACCAGGGGCCCACGAGGGTGGAGGGTGCGCCCAGGGGGTAGGCGCACCCCCTGCCTTGTGGACTCCTCGTTGATTGCTTGATGTCCACTCCAAGTCCTCATGATCACGTTTGTTCCAAAAATCACGCTCCCGAAAGTTTCATTCCGTTTGGACTCCGTTTGATATTCTTTTTCTACGAAACACTGAAATAGGCAAAAAGACGACAATTTGGGCTGGGCCTCCGGTTAATAGGTTAGTCCCAAAAATAATATAAAAGTGTATAAATAAGCCCATTAAACATCCAAAACAGAATATATAATAGCATGGAGCAATCAAAAATTATAGATACGTTGGAGACGTATCAAGCATCCCCAAGCTTAATTCCTGCTCGTCCTCGAGTAAGTAAATGATAAAAATAGAATTTTTGATGTGGAATGCTTCCTAACATATTTCTCAATGTAATTTTCTTTATTGTGGCATGAATGTTCAGATCCGAAAGATTCAAGATAAAAGTTTAATATTGACACAAAAATAATAATACTTCAAGCATACTAACTAAGCAATCATGTCTTATCAAAATAACATGGCCAAAGAAAGTCCATCCCTACAAAATCATATAGTTTGATCGTTCTCCATTTTCATCACACAAGAATGCTCTCATCATGCACAACCCCGATGAAAAGCCAAGCAATTGTTTCATACTTTAGTAATCTCAAACTTTTTTCAACTTTCACGCAATACATGAGCGTGAGCCATGGATATAGCACTATGGGTGGAATAGAATATAATGAAAGGGGTTATGTGGAGAAGACAAAAAAGGAGAAAGTCTCACATTGACGCGGCTAATCAATGGGCTAGGGAGATTCCCATCATTTGATGTCAATGCAAGGAGTGGGGATTGCCATGCAATGGATGCACTAGAGCTATAAATGTATGAAAGATCAACAAAAGAAACTAAGTGGGTGTGCATCCAACTTGCTTGTTCACGAAGACCTAGGGCACTTGAGGAGGCCCATTGTTGGAATATACAAGCCAAGTTCTATAATGAAAAATACCCACTAGTATTTGAAAATGACAAAACAAGAGGCTCTCTATCATAAAGATCATGGTTCTACTTTGAAGCACAAGTGTGGAAAAAGGATAGTAGCATTGCCCCTTTTTTGGGCCTTTTTCTTTTTTTCTTTTTTTGGGACAATGCTCTATTAATGATGATCATCACGCTTCTATTTATTTACAACTCAATGATTATAACTCGATACTAGAACAAGATATGACTCTATATGAATGCCTCCAGCGGTGTACTGGGATGCGCAATGACTCATGAGTGACATGTATGAAAGAATTATAAACGATGGCTTTGCCACAAATACGATGTCAACTACATGATCATGCAAGGCAATATGATAATGATGATGCGTGTCATAATAAACGGAACGGTGGAAAGTTGCATGGAAATATATCTCGGAATGGCTACGGAAATGACATAATAGATAGGTGAGGGAGTCCTGGACTAAGGGGTCTGAGGGAGTCCTGGATTAGGGGGTCTCCGGACAGCTGGACTATATCCTTTGGCCGGACTGTTGGACTATGAAGATACAAGATTGAAGACTTCGTCCCGTGTCCGGATGGGACTCTACTTGCCGTGGAAGGCAAGCTAGGCAATATGGATATGGATATCTCCTCCTTTGTAACCGACCTTGTGTAACCCTAGCCCCCTCCAGTGTCTATATAAACCGGAGGGTTTTAGTCCATAGGACAACATACAATCATACCATAGGCTAGCTTCTAGGGTTTAGCCTCTCCGATCTCGTGGTAGATCAACTCTTGTAATACTCATATCATCAAGAATAATCGAGCAGGACGTAGGGTATTACCTCTATCAAGAGGGCCCAAACCTGGGTAAACATCGTGTCCCCTGCCTCCCGTTACCATCCGCCTTAGACGCACAGTTCGGGACCCCCTACCCGAGATCCGCCGGTTTTGACACTGACATTGGTGCTTTCATTGAGAATTCCACTGTGTCATCACCATAAGGCTCGATGGCTCCTTCGATCATCGCCAGCGATGCGGTCCAGGGTGAGGCTTCCGAATACCAGGGGCTTCACCAAAAATTTAAAATCATAGACTTCTATGGCTAAGTGAGAGTGTTAAAGCATTATAGTCCGATTGCCTGGTTCGTTGCGCTGAGCACCTCCCTTGAAGGGCCCAAAATTGGGATAAAGAGTGTTCAGATTTACCCCAAAACCCCAGTACTAGTTACATGGGGGCAGAAGCCGACGACTGGCCAACTCTCAGATTTTATAAACGACCGCACAGAAGGTAATATTTTAAATTAAGAAAGCGTCACATGGCGCAAAAGAACTCGTTTCATATTACAGGATCACATGGGCATGTTCATTCAAAAATTACATCCTTGGCACACTAATCTGCCACTAAGCGGGAACCCTTCAGGACACTCTCATAGTAATTCTCGGGGCAGCGGTGCTCCTTGCCCTCCGGCGGCCCCTCCTTCACAAGCTTCACGGTGTCCAGCTTCGCCCAGTGCACCTTCGCCCGGGCAAAAGCTCAGTGCGCACCTTCGATGCAGATGGATCGCTTGATGACTTCAAGCCGTGGGCAGGCTTCCCCCAGCCGCCTCACCAGACCGAAGTAGCTGCCGGACAGGGGCTCGCTAGGCCACATCCGGACTATAAGGCCCCTCATGGCCTGTCCGGCCGCCTTGTGAAGTTCGACCAACTACTTCAGCTGGTCGCTCAAGCACACGGGGTGTTCGGTCCCAGTATACTAAGACCAGAACAACTTCTCCGCTGATCTCCCCTCCTCAGCCCAGTAAAACTCTACGGCATCCAGCACACTACGGGGAAGATCTACAAAAGCTCCTGGAGAGCTCCGAACTCGGGTAAGAAAAAGGAAAGTCTCCTTCACATGCTTGCTTTGCATATTGAATACCTTACCCGCTGCTATCTTCTTTGCCGCATCAATCTCCTGGAGGGCCTTGTGGGCTTCGGCCTTGGCGCTCCGGACGCTTTCAAGTGCCTGCTTGAGCTCGGACTCCCGCATCTTGGATTCAAGCTCCAAGGACTCGTGCTTTTTGGCAAGAGCCTCAAGCTCTTGCTGCACCTCGCCCACTCGGGCTTCTTGTTTCTCCCTCTTAGTACGTTCTTTGGCCACTTTGTCTTCGGCCGCGGACAACACCTTCCTCAGGGTCTCCACCTCGGTTGTGGCCCCTGAAAAATTCATGATGATCTTATTACATTACAACGAACTTCTTTTTACCTATATAAACTGGGGTATATCTTACCTTTGCTCTCTTCGAGTTGCCCCTTGGTAAGGCCGAGCTCGTCCTCGGTCCGCTTCAAGGCCTGCTTCAGCGCAGAGACCTATGCAGTACATGCGGTAGTGGCCAGCAGGGAGGCCTGCACATACACATAGACATACTATAATTAGACTCCTGAGTTATCATTTGATACTCTGTTCGGCTTTTCTTCGCGAACGCCAAACAGAGCATCAGGGGCTACTATCTATGCGGTAATATTTTTATATTTTGAATGCTTACCTCAAAGCCTATTAGGAGGCTGGCACAAGCTTCGGTCAGTCCGTTCTTGGCGGACTGAACCTTCTTAACCACTGCACTCATGATAGTGCGGTGTTCTTCATCGATGGAAGCGCTGTGAAACGCTTCCAGCAAGTTGTCTGGTGCCTCTGGTTGGACAGAGGACACCGGCACGGATGGTTGGCCCCCCTTAATGGGGGACCGCCTGCCGGAGTCCGAAACCATTGAAGGTTCCAACGCAGTGTCCGGCTGGGGCCCAAACTCGAAGCCCGTAGGAGCCTCGCTCCCTTGGTACCCAGGGTCCGGGAGGTCTCCGTGAGGCGCCCCCAGGACCGCCTCCCCTTGGGACGGTGCCTCTTGAGACACCGCCTCGGCATTGTCCGTAGGGCGAGGGGTGGAAGTCGTCGGAGGAGAACTGCTGTTCATATCCGACGAGCTCAAAGAGCCGCTCGACGAAGGTAAGTCGAGACGAGCTCGGGCCGGACTGCATAATCGGGTTCGGCATGAGCAAAGGCAGTACAATAAAACGTACCATGAAATATTGTGGTGTCCGGACACTTACGACTTCACCAGGGGCTTGTCCCTGGGTAGCCACTCATCGCCGCTGTCGGCAGCCACCTTGGCACAGTCCGGAGGGAGGGTCTTTCCCTTCTTGGACCCTTCAGCCGCCTTCCTTTTCTTGTCTCCCCCGGCGAGGGGGGGGAGCTTTTCTCCTCCTCCTCGTTTCCGTAGGAGGAGGGCACGTCGGACTCATCAGACGATGAGTCCGATAGAACCATCTTACGCCGGAGACCCTTTCGGGTCCCTGCGGCCTTCTTCTTGGCCGTCTTTTTCGGCACCTCGTAAGGTGCCGGATTCAGCATCTTTGTTAGAAGAGCGTTTGCAGGATCTTCGGGCAAGGGGGCTGGGCAATCAAGCCGCTCCGCTGTCTTTATCCAGTCCTGTTAATGACATGAAAGCTTAGGTCCAGCACACAACTAAACCAGGGCGCATAAATACCCTGAGAGATATAAAAGCCTACCGAATGGGTGCGACACTTTGCGCTGAGTCCTCGGTCCTCGGTGAGGGAGGGAGGCATCTCGGTGCCCTTGAACAGCACCCTCCAGACGTCCTCGTGCATCATGTCGTAGAGCTCACGCAGCGTCTGGTGTTGGGCCGAGTCGAACTCCCACAAAACAAATGCACATTGTTGGCATGGAAGGATCTGGCGGAGGAGCATGACCTGGACCATGTTGACGAGCTTGATTTTCTTACTCGTCATGTTCTGGATGCAGGTCTGGAGTCTGATCAGCTCTACCGGAGAACCCCAGGACAGGCCCTTCTTTTTCCAGGAGGTGAGCCGCGTGGGGATTCTGGATCAAAATTTGGGGGGCGCCACCCAGTTGGAGTCGCGCGGCTCGGTGATGTAGAACCACCCCGATTGCCACCCCTTTATGGTATCCACGTAGGTACCCTCGAGCCAGGTGACATTAGGCATCTTGCCCACCATGGCGCCTCCGCATTCTGCTTGCTGGCCTCCCACCACCTTCGGTTTGACATTGATGGTCTTCATCCATAAGCCGAAGTGGGGCCTGATGCAGAGGAAGGCCTCACACACGACGATAAACGCCGAGATGTTGAGGATGAAGTTGGGAGCCAGATAATGGAAATCCAGCCCGTAGTAGAACATGAGCCCGCGGACAAATGGGTGGAGAGGAAACCCCAGTCCACGGACGAAATGGGTAAGGAAAACTACCCTCTCATGGGGTTCGGGCGTTGGGACGATCTGTCCCGCATTCGGCAGCCGGTGCGCGATATTCATAGGTAGGTATCCGGCCTCCCGTAACTTTTTGATGTTTTCCTCCGTGACGGAGGAAGCCATCCACTTGCCTCCTACTCCAGACATGCTTGGAGTGGTTTGAGAAGAAGGACGCGAGCTTGGGCGCTAGAGCTCGGGTGTGCGGGAATGGGAAAGCGAGAAGGAAGAAGGCGTGGGTGAAAAAAATAGATCTTTGTCCCTTTTATAAGGGCGGAGGAGGCGATGAGTCTCCCCACTTGCCTGGCAAAACCGCTTATTCCCCAGGCGCCGTAATTGATGGCGCGGTTGGGTTACCCTAGTCCGTATTGATGAGAATCCCGTGATAAGGGGAACATGATCTCTGCTTTGACAAGACGTATCAAAAAAAAACCGCCTCGCGATATGTGCGGAGTTGATTAAGAAAAGCGGTTCGAATAATAATCGGGCCATGAAGTGATGTCACACTATCAAAACATGTCAGCAGATTGGATTTATGGAAGTATTATTCTCTCTACGGTGGTATGTGGAACTTATTTTACAGGGTCGGACACTATCCTTGCATTCAAACTCTTCCATGGTGTATTCGGAGGAGGAACCCGCCTTGCAATGCCAAAGACAACACTGCGCGCCGGACTCATCGTCATTGAAGCCTGGTTCAGGGGCTACTGAGGGAGTCCTAGATTAGGGGGTCTCCGGACAGCTGGACTATATCCTTTGGCCGGACTATTGGACTATGAAGATACAAGATTGAAGACTTCATCCCTTGTCCGGATGGGACTCTACTTGGCGTGGAAGGCAAGCTAGGCAATACGGATATGGATATCTCCTCCTTTGTAACCGACCTTGTGTAACCTTAGCCCCCTCCGGTGTCTATATAAACCGAAGGGTTTTAGTCTGTAGGACAACATACAATCATATCATAGGCTAGCTTCTAGGGTTTAGCCTCTCCGATCTCATGGTAGATCAACTCTTGTAATACTCATATCATCAAGAATAATCGAGCAGGACATAGGGTATTACCTCTATCAAGAGGGCCCGAACCTGGGTAAACATCGTGTCCCCTGCCTCCTGTTACCATCCGCCTTAGACGCACAGTTTGGGACCCCCTACCCGAGATCCGCCGGTTTTTACACCGACAGGGTCCTCGGGCGTCCGACCTGTAATCCATGGGCCGGACTGATGGGCTGTGAAGAGATGAAGACCGAAGACTATACCTGTGTCGGGATTGGACTCTCCTTGGCGTGGAAGGCAAGCTTGGCGACCGACTATGAAGATTCCTTCTTATGTAACCGACTCTATGTAAACCCTAGATCCCCTCGGTGTCTATATAAACCGGAGGGGATAGTCCGGAAAGGATACATTCATTACCATAGTCATATAGGCTAGTCTTCTAGGGTTTAGCCATCACGATCTCGTGGTAGATCAACTCTTGTAACACCCATATTCATCAATATCAATCAAGAAGGACGTAGGGTATTACCTCCATAGAGAGGACCCGAACCTGGGTAAACATTGTGTCCCCTGTCTCCTGTTACCATCGATCCTAGACGCACAGTTTGGGACCCCCTACCCGAGATCCGCCGGTTTTGGCACCGACATTAGTGCTTTCATTGAGAGTTCCACTGTGCCATCAACGAAAGGTTCAATGTCCCCTTCAACCGTCTATAGCGACATTGTCCAAGGAGAAACCTTCCTCCTCAGACAGATTTTCGTGTTCGGCGGCTTCGTACTGTGGGCCAACTCGCTCGGCCATATGGAGCAGATCGATAGCTACGCCCCTGGCTACCAGGTCAGATTTGGAAGCTTGAACTATGTCGCGGATATCCGTGGAGACTTGATCTTCAATGGATTTCAAACCGCAGCGATCGTTCCCCCTCGCTCCAAGGAACATGACTTAAATCTGTCATGACATCCAGGAGATGGTCCCTGTTGCTGCAATGGCTTTAGAACCAGAGCAGATCGTGCCATCCGAAGCCACAGAGTCCGCGGCCTTGGAGCCGCACACGGACTCGTCACCCCGCGATATCTGCGTCAATGGAACTCTGGATTCATCTCCGGCTATAAATTCCGGACCATATACGCTTGCGGACACCGAGCTAGATCGGTTATCGATCTTTGGATTCGATGCCGCAGACGTTTCAGCACTCACCTTTGGGCGATGTGTTAAACTCTTTAAAGAACCTATCATTCACGGGAGACTCGTAGCCGAACTATGTCCGGTTCAAACTAGGGGCTGACGACAGAGAATTTTGTTTCCCACCCGCCACCCACTTCATAGCCACTGTCGAGGACTTAACTGACATGTCCACTCCTGGCTCCGCAGACATTGACGGTCCAGACGACGATGCAGATAAGGAGCAAGGCCAAGATCCACCAGTCTTCGGACGCAAGACGGCCACCCCTTCACATGACGTGTACATGATCGATACACTTAAAAAGCCTTGCGGCAAAGACAAGGGAGATCCAGTTAAAACTCCTGAGTCACAGTCTAAGTTCCGGCGCCCCAAGTCACACCGCAGCAACAATGGCACTAGAGAAAATAGTACTCCGGACGGCGCCGAAAGCAATGAAGACCCTGTGGAAGCAACATTTGAGCAGGAGGAACAGGAAAGCAGGCAAGCCAGCCCTGACGAACAGGCCCTGCCCAGCGACGGATCGGAGGACGACAACTACCTTCCGCTCACTGAAGATGAGGAAAGCCTCGACGAAGAAGACTTCATCGTACCCGAAGAGCCCCTCGAACAGGAGCACTTCAAGCGCAGGCTGATAGCTATGGCAAGGAGCCTGAAAAAGAAGCAGCAGCAGCTTCAATCTTACCAAGACCTACTCAATGACTGATGGACCGAAGTCCTCGTCGCCGAAGAATATGGCCTCAGTGGCCTAGCCAAAAGCTACCCAAAGCACAGATCGCTCTACCAGTCCGATGACGGGGCATTGGAGCCCATACCATCGCCACACAACACGGCAGGTCGGCGGCAACTCTGTCCGGATAAAAAGGCAACTCAAGCCGAACACCAGACCGCCCCACCTCACCGTAAAGGAAAGAACAATGCAGGCCACGATTACCCAGATAACATGCAGAGGGACTGGGACAATAGAGCAGGAAGTGCAAGACCGATCTACGGATCATGAAAACATGCTTCGACACGCAACAATGGCTACCTATTCGGACGTGTCACACCTCATCGCAACCAGGCCGAAAACTGCAATGGGACTCCTTCGGAGTTACGCCGCAGTGTGGCCCAACATAGAGGTGCCGCACACCTGCTTTGCTTCACTGATGAAGTAATGGATCATGAATTCCCCGAAGGATTCAAACCCGTCAATATTGAATCATACGATGGGACAACCGATCTCGCAGTATGGATAGAAGATTTCATCCTCCACATCCATATGGCCCGTGGAGACGACCTCCACGCCATGAAATACCTCCCACTAAAACAAAAAGGACCAGCTCGGTACTGGTTAAACAGCCTGCCTGAAAATTCCATAGGCAGCTGGAGGGACTTGGAAGAGGCCTTCCTCGATAACTTCCGAGGAACACCTATCCGGCCACCGGATGCCGATGACCTAAGTCACATTGTCCAACAGCCCGGCGAATCATCCAGGGAGCTCTGTACCCGATTCTTAGTCAAAAATAACAAATCATCGACTGTCCGGACGCGGAAGCCCTCACGGCTTTCAGACACAGCATCCGGGACGAATGGCTCGCACGCCACCTCGTCCAAGAAGGACCTAAATCCATGACAACTCTCACTGCTCTGATGACTCGCTTTTGCGCGACAGAAGATAGCTGGCTCGCTCGTAGAAGCAATAGCGCCAACAACCAGGGCACCTCCGAAATCCGAGACACCAACGGCAAGCCATGGGGAAGCAAAAACAACAGTCACAATGATAATGAAAGATCAAGCGACACAACAATCAATGCCGGATTCAGCAACCCCAAGCCCGGCCAGCGGAAGAAGGCATCCAAGGCGAATCGAGATGAACCATCCAACCTAGACAGGATTTTGGACCGACCCTGCCAGATTCACGGCCACCCCGATAAACCAGCTAATCATAACAACAGAAACTGCTGGGTCTTTAAACAGGCCAGCAAGCTCAACGCCGAACACAGGGGAAGGAAGCCGCCAAGCGACAGGGATGACGGAAAGGTTCACCAATGAAAAACCGGAGGTCTGAAGCAGTCTCCATCCGAGGGTCAACTACCCCTAGAATGGAAATAGCGGCCCGGCTTCCGCCGCCCACTCCGTACACCTACAAAGTTTGTACCGTGCATACATCATTACACACTCAAGATACCATGGGCATCGGTGGAAGCACAATATGGACAAGCCTGCGAGCACTCCGGTAACTTTTTCTATATATAATTATTTATTTTCCTTTTTTATTTCCTCTTTCGATATCCTTTAAAAAATAGGTGACGGACAGTTTAAAAATCGGAAACTGGCTCTATCGGAGTTCGGATCCGTACACTCACCTAAGGGCCTATGTCCATCAAGGATTCCCCACCGAGGACTGGCGGCGCAGACGTGCGACAGGAGGTCCAAAATAACTTTTTGTAGACCGCACTCTCCATTTTTCGAGCATGTACTATGCATGTTCCTCCGCCTCCAACCCCGAGCATGTCAAATAGCTGGGGGGATGACTTTTATATAATCATAAGTAATCATTCGCATATCACTCAGTTACCAGTAAACAATATCCGAAATAATCATCCGTATGGTTTTCCCGACAAATATGACTCCTATGGTTATTTCACTGAAATACCTTGGCCTAATCAGCCAGGGGCTCGGTGTGGAACAAATGAGCTACCAGTAAAAGTCTGAACAACTCTATAGCATACTTCGGCGTTGCAAGTTTGGCCTTATATGCATCAGCTCCAAATCATTGTCTTGGGTCAATAGTTGGGTTGCCCGGCTCCTGTGCTTGCTACCCTACGTTCCGCTCTATCGGCTAGGGTAGTAAAGGGAGAACTATTGCGATTGTGCCCTGGTCTAAACTGGACAAGCACCTCAGTAGAGAAAGCCGAAAACTGACTGTCATGATGCAGCGTGAGCTGGTCAACCACTTGATGACTTATTGGAATGTTTAGCTATATTCCGTGTCACACGAGGGATCTTTTTCAGTTCAAACATGTAAGGCACCATACGCCGCATACATACCAGGGGCTATGTCATAGCCCCACCATAAAACTCTTATGGCTAAGTGAAAGTGTTAACGCCTTATAGTCCGATTGCCTGGTTCGCCGCATTATCACCTCCTTCATGGACCAAGACGTTGGATAAAGAGTGATTAAATGCTTTTCCGAACACCCCCGTACTTCCTACGAGGGGGCTGAAGCCAACAACTGGAAAACTTTTAGACTATATCAAAACGGTCGCACAGGAGAAATTCAAGCTTTCAAGCAAAACATAAATAGATTAACTATAAAATTGTCTTTTACAATTTTCACTCGAACATAATGTCTTTCACGCACTGACCCTCTATAAAGCGAGCGGCCTCTAGGGTGTCCTCAAAATAATGTTCTGGTTCCGGACGGTCCTTACCTTTGGGTGGACCCTTCGTCGCAACATCGATGGCTTTCATCTTCCCCCAGAACGTCTTGACTCGGGCGAAAGCCATCCGTGCACCCTCAATGCACGTTGAGCGCTTCACAGCGTCGATACGCGGCACTGCGTCAACAAGCCTTTGCACTAAACCGAAATAGTTGGTCGGAAGAGACTCTGTTGGCCACAGCCGGATTATGACGTCCTTCATGGCAGCGCCGGACATCCTATGAAGTTCGGCCCATTGGGACATCTGTTCATTAAGCAACAAGGGGTGCTTTGACGCGCCAAACTGCGACCAAAAAAGCTTCTGCATTGCATATACGTCCCGCACTTTGTAATACTGCGCCGCATCGGCAGAACTCTTCGGCAAGTCCAAGGACTCGTCCGGAGAACTCCATACTTGGTTGAGATGGACATAGTTCGGGTCGCCGAACTTAGTCTGCAGCAGAAAAGGATTTCCAGCCGCAATCTCCCTCGCCTGTCGAACCTCCTCACGGGCCGCTCTGCATTCCGACTGCGCTCCTCTTGCCTCTTTCAAGGCCTTCTCTAGATCAGCCGTTAAGGCTTCACTCTCCTTCTCTAGAAATTCACAGCAGCCGGTAGCATTCTCCAGCTCGAGCGTCATCGTGGATATCTTCTCCTCATCTTGGCGCCGTACAGCTCGTTCGACTTCTAGTTCAGCCGATGCCTTTTTGGCAGCATCATTCCTACACCGGGCCTGCTCCTTGGCACGAGCCTCCGCTCGAAGAACTTTGACAGCGGCAACATCATCTACAGCCAAATTTCAGCATCACGCTTATACCACAAAAATGTATGAGGATTGCCCTAAATACATACCTTGCGACTCGTCAAGACGCATGTTGATAAAAGCAAGATCATCCCCTGCCACATCAAGCTTCCGCTGCAAATCAGCAATCTCCATAGTCCGGGAGGTGGCCAAAGGGGAAGCAGCTTGTGTTCAAGGTTTATCAGGTTAGTCCTCAAATGATCCTTTTTTCGATCCTCTGTTTTGCTTCCCAATGGAAGCCAACCCGAGTATCAGGGGCTACTACCTATACACA
The DNA here is from genome assembly GCF_002162155.2 of Triticum dicoccoides. NCBI lineage: Eukaryota > Viridiplantae > Streptophyta > Magnoliopsida > Poales > Poaceae > Triticum > Triticum dicoccoides. Next base: position 111,968,171 of record NC_041386.1, read on the forward strand.
GGCATATATTCGCAAATGAAACATAGCTGAAAATATTATGTTACAAACCTCGAAGCCCTTCAGTAGGCTCACGAAGGCTTCATTTAATCCGCTCTTCGCGGACGAAATCTTCTCAATCACTGTACCCATCAAGGTACGTTGTTCCCCCGAGACAGATGCTTTTCGCAACATGGCTCGCAATATATCCGGAGTCTCCGGGCTTCTGGAAATTGCTCCAACAGCACGATCATCCTTTGAAGGAATCTGCTCGCCCGTCTACAAAATCGTCGTCGGCTGTGAACCGCATAGTCCGGGGCCCTTGTTACCATCAGCCCGGAATCTCGGATGGTCGGAGGTCCACCTTGGGGTACCGCCTCTTCTGTACCCTGGTCTAAAGGGACCCTCTACAATGACACTTCAGGGTCATCCGCCTTGTTGGGCGAGGAGGTTGGAGGAGGCATCTCGCTCTCCATCATCTCTGGAAGGAGACTCCCCGAAGAAGAGGATCGCCCAGAAAAACTCTGTGCCGACCTGTAAAAATGCATGAATGCGTTACGATAACAGCAACGGAACATGACGCTATTAAGGTACTCCAGATTTTCTTATGGTTTGGCTGAGGGTTTGTCCCCTTGTTGGAGCTGCTCAACGGCGTCACCTTCCAAACCCAAGCTGGTCAACGATGGCATCTTGCCCTACTTGGAAGACCGCCCCTCGCCATCTTCGGAGGTGGCCCTTTTCCTCCTGTTTGGAGAAGGAACACTGGGTCCTTTCCCGCCTCCGTCTTCGGGCGAGGAAAGGTCGATTTCTCCGGACTCAGTGTCCGACTTACCTCCAGAACCAAGGTCATCTTGGGTCTTCTCGCCCTCCCCTGCCGATGCCTGGAACGGTGCTGAGGCCAGCATCCTTGTTAACACAGGAGTAGCTGATTCTTTGGGAAGGGGAGCCGGAGACCTAATCAATTCCACCTTCTTTATCCAGCCCTGAAAAAGGATGATACCGTTGGTTTCTTGCCACTGGATATCTGACTGTAAGGTATTCGGTAAACGTTTCCTTACCGGGGTGTCCAGATGGTTGCAGTCCAGGCCGACATCTCTGGTGGTGTCCAGCCATTGCCTTCGTTTTCCGAAGACTAATCTCCACATTCCTTCGTGCGTTGCATCGAAGAAGTTCTGAAGAGTCTGCGGCCCATCTAGATTGAACTCCCATAGGCGGAGAGGTCATCGCTAGCACGGCACGGTCCGACAAACTAGCATTATATGAACGACGCTGGCTATGTCGATGTCCCTCTCAATGAGGCTCAGGATGCGACTTTGCAGAGTTTGCACATCATTCATTGATCCCCAATCTAGCCCCTTATTAATCCACGATGCAAGTTGAGTTGGAGGGTTGGGTCGAAATACGGATGCAGTCGCCCACTTGGAGCTGCGGGGCTCGGTGATGTAGAACCACCCCTACTGCCACAGATCGGAAGATTTGGCGAAGTATCCAGCCAAATGGCACTAGCAAGCTTGCTCACTGCAGCTCCGCCGCACTCGGCCTGCTTCCCCTCTACCACTTGCGGCTTCACATCGAAGGTGTTGAGCCACAAGCCGAAGTGCGGAGGAGTTCGGAGGAGGGCTTCACACGTGACGATAAACATCGAGATAAGAAGAATAGAGTCCGGGGCCAAATCGTGGAAGTCTAGCCAATACTAATACATGAGTCCTCAGACGAAGGGGTTAAGTGCAAACCCCAACCCGCGGAGGAAGTGGGACACGAACACGACCCTCTCACCAGATCTGGGAGTGGGAATAACCTGCCCCTCGGCGGGAAGCCGATGATGGATTTCAGCGGTCAGGTACCGCGCTGCCCGAAGCTTTGCAATGTCTTCCTCCGTGACAGAAGAGGCTACCCACCGGCCTTGACGGCTAAATCCAGACATGATTGGGGCTGGTGGCGACTGAACCCCGGGAGTTGGAGCTCGGGGTATCAGGAGTTGAGGAAGAGGCAAGCGTGGAAGAGAAAGATGGGTCTGTACCCCTATATAAAGGCTGCAGATATCAAACGTGTCCTCTCGGGCCTCAAAAACTTGCTTGTTTCCAAGGAGTTGTACCCAAGAGATGGTTGGGTTACCCACGTTCGGGTCGACAGGAATCCCTTCAAAAAGGGAAGCACGATCTCCGTTTGGATAGAATACGCCAATAATGCCACGTCCTGGGACGTGGGGCGACGGGCCGGCTAAAACGGTTCGCAGGCAAAGGCCGGGTACGTGTGGTGTCATATTACCAAAAAATGGTCGGTGGATTGAACCCATGAAATATTATATCCTCTACGGTTGTGCATACAAGTCCGGATACAATCATTACATCTGAAGATCAACTAGGAGTTCGAAAGGGGGAACCCGCCTTGCAATGTCGAAGATAATCTGTGCGCCGGACTCCTCGTCATTGAAGCCAGGTTCAGGGGCTACTGAGGGAGTCCTGGACTAAGGGGTCCTCGGGCGTCCGGCCTGTTATCCATGGGTCGGACTGATGGGTTGTGAAGACATGAAGACCGAAGACTATACCTGTGTCCGGATTGGACTCTCCTTGGCATGGAAGGCAAGCTTGGCGACCGACTATGAAGATTCCTTCTTATGTAACCGACCCTATGTAAACCCTAGATCCCCTCGATGTCTATATAAACTGGAGGGGTTAGTCCGGAAAGGATACATTCATTACCATAGTCATATAGTCTAGGCTTCTAGGGTTTAGCCATCACAATATCGTGGTAGATCAACTCTTGTAACACCCATATTCATCAATATCAATCAAGCAGGATGTAGGGTATTACCTCCATAGAGAGGGCCCGAACCTGGGTAAACATTGTGTCCCCTGTCTCCTGTTACCATCGATCCTACATGCACAGTTCGGGACCCCCTACCCGAGATCCGCCGATTTTGACACCGACAATAGGTATGGTGGCTGTTTTGAGGAAGATATAAGGAGGTTTATGTGTGATAGAGCGTATCGTATCACGAGGTTTGGATGGACCGGTGAAGTTTGCACCAACTCTCAAGGTGAGAAAGGGCAATGCACGGTACCGAAGATGTTGGAAATATGCCCTAAAGGCAATAATAAATTAGTTATTATTATATTTCCTTGTTCATGATAATCGTTTATTATCCATGCTAGAATTGTATTGATAGGAAACTCAGATACATGTGTGGATACATAGACAACACCATGTCCCTAGTAAGCCTCTAGTTGACTAGCTCGTTGATCAATAGATGGTTAAGGTTTCCTGACCATGGACATTGGATGTCGTTGATGACGGGATCACATCATTAGGAGAATGATGTGATGGACAATACCCAATCCTAAGCCTAGCACAAAGATCGTGTAGTTCGTATGCTAAAGCTTTTCTAAATGTCAAGTATCATTTCCTTAGACCATGAGATTGTGCAACTCTTGGATACCGTAGGAATACTTTGGGTGTGCCAAACGTCACAACGTAACTGGGTGACTATAAAGGTACACTACAGGTATCTCCGAAAGTGTCTGTTGGGTTGGCATGAATCGAGACTGGGATTTGTCACTCCGTGTGACGGAGAGGTATCTCTGGGCCCACTCGGTAGGACATCATCATAATGTGCACAATGTGATCAAGGAGTTGATCACGGGATGATGTGTTACGGAACGGGTAAAAGAGACTTGCCGGTAACGAGATTGAACAAGGTATCGGGATACCGACGATCGAATCCCGGGCAAGTACAATACCGCTAGACAAAGGGAATTGTATACGGGATTGATCGAATCCTCGACATCGTGGTTCATCCGATGAGATCATCGTGGAACATGTGGGAACCAACATGGGTATCCAGATCCCGCTGTTGGTTATTGATCGGAGAACGTCTCGGTCATGTCTGCATGGTTCCCGAACCCGTAGGGTCTACACACTTAAGGTTCGATGACGCTAGGGTTATATAGGAAGTTTGTATGTGGTTACCGAATGTTGTTCGGAGTCCCGGATGAGATCCCGGATGTCACGAGGAGTTCCAGAATGGTCCAGAGGTAAAGATTTATATATGGGAAGTCCTATTTTGGTCACCGGAAAAGTTTCGGGTTTTATCGGTAACATACCGAGACCACCGGGAGGGTCCCGGGGGTCCACCAAGTGGGGCCACAAGCCCCGGAGGCTTGCATGGGCCAAGAGTGGGAAGGGACCAGCCCCTGAGTGGGCTGGTGCGCCTCCCACAAGGCCCAAGGCGCAGCTAGGAGGAGAAGGGGAAACCCTAGGCGCAGATGGGCCTAAGGCCCACCCTAGGGCATGCCCCCTCTCCCTCTCTTGGCCACCCCCCCTCAAACCCATCTAGGGCTTCCACCCCTCTAGGGGTGGGAACCCTAGAGGGGGCGCACCCTCCTCCCCTCCTCCTATAAATAGTTGAGGTTTGGGGCTGCCCAACAGATGACGATTTGATCTCTCCCTGGCGCAACCCTACCTCTCTCCTCCTCGTCTCTTGTGGTGCTTGGCGAAGCCCTGCTGGAGTACCACGCTCCTCCACCACCACCACGCCGTTGTGCTGCTGCTGGATGGAGTCTTCCCCAACCTCTCCTTCTCCCCTTGCTGGATCAAGGCGTAGGAGACGTCACCGGGCTGTACGTGTGTTGAACGCGGAGGTGCCGTCCGTTCGGCACTAGGATCTCCGGTGATTTGGATCACGATGAGTACGACTCCTTCAACCCGTTCTCTTGAACGCTTCCGCATAGCGATCTACAAGGGTATGTAGATGCACTCTCCTTCCCCTCGTTGCTGGTTTCTCCATAGATAGATCTTGGTGACACGTAGGAAAATTTTGAATTTCTGCTACGTTCCCCAACAGTGGCATCATGAGCTAGGTCTATTGCGTAGATTCTATGCACGAGTAGAACGCAAAGTAGTTGTGGGCTTTGATTTTGTTCAATATGCTTACCGTTACTAGTCCAATCTTGATTCCGCGGCATTGTGGGATGAAGCGGCCCGGACCGACCTTACACGTACTCTTACGTGAGACTGGTTCCACCGACTGACATGCACTAGTTGCATAAGGTGGCTAGCGGGTGTCTGTCTCTTCCACTTTAGTCGGATCGGATTCGATGAAAAGGGTCCTTATGAAGGGTAAATAGCAATTGGCATATCACGTTGTGGTTTTTGCGTAGGTAAGAAACGTTCTTGCTAGAAACCCATAGCAGCCACGTAAAACATGCAAACAACAATTAGAGGACGTCTAACTTGTTTTTGCAGGGTATGCTATGTGATGTGATATGGCCAAGAAGAATGTGATGAATGATATGTGATGTATGAGTTTGATCATGTTCTTGTAATAGGAATGACGACTTGCATGTCGATGAGTATGACAACCGGCAGGAGCCATAGGAGTTGTCTTTATTAATTGTATGACCTACGTGTCATTGAACAACGCCATGTAATTACTTTACTTTATTGCTAACCGGTAGCCATAGTGGTAGAAGTAATAGTTGGCGAGCAACTTCATGGAGACACGATGATGGAGATCATGATGATGGAGATCATGGTGTCATGCCGGTGACAAGATGATCATGGAGCCCCATGATGGAGATCAAAGGAGCTATATGATATTGGCCATATCATGTCACTATTATTTGATTGCATGTGTTGTTTATCATGTTTTTGCATCTTGTTTACTTAGAACGACGGTAGTAAATAAGATGATCCCTCATAATAATTTCAAGAAGGTGTTCCCCCTAACTGTGCACCGTTGCGAAAGTTCGTCGTTTCGAAGCACCACGTGATGATCGGGTGTGATAGATTCTTACGTTCACATATAACGGGTGTAAGACAGATTTACACACGCGAAACACTTAGGTTGACTTGAGGAGCCTAGCATGTACAGACATGGCCTCGGAACACAAGAGACCGAAAGGTCGAGCATGAGTCGTATGGTAGATACGATCAACATGAAGATGTTCACCGATGATGACTAGTCCGTCTCACGTGATGATCGCACACGGCCTAGTTGACTCGGATCATGTAATCACTTAGATGACTAGAGGGATGTCTATCTGAGTGGGAGTTCATAAGATGAACTTAATTATCCTGAACATAGTCAAAAGGTCTTCACAAATTATGTCGAAGCTCGCACTTTCGTTCCACTGTTTAGATATGTTCCTAGAGAAAAATTTAGTTGAAAGTTGATAGTAGCAATTATGTGGACTAGGTCCGTAAACTGAGGATTGTCCTCATTGCTTCATAGAAGGCTAATGTCCTTAATGCACTGCTCAGTGTGCTGAACCTCGAACGTTGTCTGTGGATGTTGCGAACATCTGACATACACATTTTGATAACTACGTGATAGTTCAATTAAACGGTTTAGAGTTGAGGCACCAAAGACGTTTTGAAACGTCGCAAAACATATGAGATGTTTCGAGGGCTGAAATTGGAATTTCAGGCTCGTGCCCACGTCAAGAGGTATGAGACCTCCGACAATTTTCTTAGCCTGCAAACTAAGGAGAAAAGCTCAATTGTTGAGCTTGTGCTCAGATTGTCTGAGTACAACAATCATTTGAATCGAGTGGGAGTTGATCTTCCAGATGAGATAGTGATGTTTCTTCAAAGTCATTTCCACCAAGCTGCTAGAGCTTCGTGATGAACTATAATGTATCGGGGACATATATGATGATCCTTGAGATATTGGCGATGTTTGACACCACAAAAGTAGAAATCAAGAAGGAGCATCAATTGTTGATGGTTGGTGAAACCACTAGTTTCAAGAAGGGCAAGGGTAAGAAGGGATACTTCATGAAACGGCAGATCAACTGCTGCTCTAGTGAAGAAACCCAAAGTTGAACCCAAACCTGAGACTAAGTGCTTCTATAATAAGGGAAACAGCCACTGGAGCAGAATTACCCTAGATACTTGGTAGATGAGAAGGCTGGCAAGGTCGGTAGAAGTATATTGGATATACATTGTGTTAATGTGTACTTTACTAGTACTCCTAGTAGCACCAGGGTATTAGATATCGGTTCGGTTGCTAAGTGTTAGTAACTCGGAATAAAAGCTACGGAATAAACGGAGACTAGCTAAAGGTGAGATGACGATATGTGTTGGAAGTATTTCCAAGGTTGATCAAATATCGTACGCTTCCTCTACCATCGAGATTGGTGTTTGCATTGAGCATAGACATGATTGGATTATGTCTATCGCAATACGGTTATTCATTTAAGGAGAATAATGGTTACTCTGTTTATTTGAATAATACCTTCAATGATCTTACACCTAAAATGAATGGTTTATTGAATCTCGATCGTAGTGATACACATGTTCATGCCAAAAGATAGTAATGATAGTACCACCTACTTGTGGCACTTCCACGTAAGTCATATCGGTATAAAACGCATGAAGAAGCTCCATGTTGATGGATCTTTGGGCTCACTCGTTTTTGAAAAGTTTGAGACATGTGAACCATGTCTATTGGTGTATATGCATGAAGAAACTCCATGCAAATGGACCATTTGGACTCACTTGATTTTGAATCACTTGAGACATGCAAATCATAGCACATGGGCAAGATGACTGAAAGCCTCATTTTCAGTAAAATGGAACTAGAGAGCAACTTGTTGGAAGTAATACATTTTGATGTGTGCAGTCCAATGAGTGCTGAGGCATGTAGTGGATATCGTTATGTTCTTACTTCACAGATGATTTGAGTAGATGTTGAGTATATTTACTTGATGAATCATGAGTCTGAATTATTGAAAGGTTCAAGTAATTTCAGGGTGAAGTTGAAAGATCGTCGTGACAAGAGGATAAAATATCTATGATATGATCATAGAGATGAATATCTGAATTACGAGTTTGGCACAGAATTAAGACATTGTGGAAATTGTTTCACAACTAATACAGCCTGGAACACCATAGTGTGATGGTGTGTCCGAACATCATAACTGCACCCTATTGGATATGATGCATACCATGATGTCTCTTATCGAATTACCACGATAGTTTATGGGTTAGGCATTAGAGACAACCACATTCACTTTAAATAGGGCACCACGTAATTCCAATGAGATGACACCATATGAACTATGGTTTAGAGAAACCTAAGTTGTCATTTCTTAAAAGTTTGGGGTTGCGACGCTTATGTGAAAAAGTTTCAGGCTGATAAGCTCGAACCCAAAGCGGATAAATGCATCTTCATAGGACACCCAAAACAGTTGGGTATACCTCCTGTCTCAGATCCGAAAGCAATAAGGGATTGTTTCTAGAATCGGGTCCTTTCTCGAGGAAAAGTTTCTCTCAAAAGAATTGAGTGGGAGGATGGTGGAGACTTGATGAGGTTATTGAACCGTCTCTTCAACTAGTGTGTGGCAGGGCACAGGAAGTTGTTCATGTGGCACCTACATCAATTGAAGTGGAAGCTTATGATAGTGATCATGAAACTTCAGATCAAGTCACTACCAAACCTCGTGGGATGACAAGGATGCGTACTACTTCAGAGTGGTACATGATCCTGTCTTGGAAGTCATGTTGCTAGACAACAATGAACCTACGAGCCATGGAGAAGCGATGGTGGGCCCGGATTCCGATAAATGGCTCGAGGCCATAAAATCTGAGATAGGATCCATGTATGAAAACAAAGTGTAGACTTTGGAAGAACTACTTGATGGTCGTAAGGCTGTTAGGTACATATGGATTTTAAAAGGAAGACGGACAATGATGGTAAGTATCACCATTAAGAAAGCTCGACTTGTCGTTAAGATGTTTTCCGACAAGTTCAAGGAGTTGACTACGATCAGACTTTCTCACTCGTAGCGATGCTAAGAGTCTGTTGGAATTATATTAGCGATTACTGCATTATTTATGAAATCTTGCAGATAGGATGTCAAAACATTGTTTCCTCGACGATTTTCTTGAGGAAAGGTTGTATGTGATACAACCGGAAAGTTTTGTCAATCCTGAAAGATGCTAACAAGTATGCAAAGCTCCAGCAATCCTTCTAAGGACTGGAGTAAGCATCTCGGAGTTGGAATGTATGCTTTGATGAGATGATCAAAGATTTTGGGTGTATACAAAGTTTATGAGAAACTTGTATTTCCAAAGAAGTGAGTGGGAGCACTATAGAATTTCTGATGAGTATATGTTGTTGACACATTGTGGATCAGAAATGACGTAGAATTTCTGGAAAGCATATAGGGTTATTTGGAAAGTGTTTTTCAATGGAAAGCCTAGATTAAGCTACTTGAACATTGAGCATCAAGATCTATAAGGATAGATCAAAACACTTAATGGTACTTTCAAATGAGCACATACCTTGACATGATCTTGAAGGTGTTCAAGATGGATCAGTCAAAGAAGGAGTTCTTGCCTGAGTTGTAAGGTATGAAGTTAAGACTTAAAGCTCGACCACGGCAGAAGAAAGAGAAAGGATGAATGTCGTCCCCTATGCTTTTGTCATAGGCTCTATACGATATGCCATGCTAAGTACCGCACCTGATGTGTGCCTTGCCACATGTCTGGCAAGAGGGTACAAAGGTGATCCAGGAGTGGATCACTAGATAGCGGTCAAAAATTGTCCTTGGAGTAATAAGGACATGTTTCTCGATTATGGAGGTGATAAAGAGTTCGGCGTAAAGGGTTACATCGATGCAAGCTTTAACACCTATCCAAATGACTCTGAGTAGCAAACCGGATATGTATAGTGGAGCAACCATTTGGAATAGCTCAAAGTGGAGCGTGGAAGCAGCATTTATAATATGACCTAGAGATTTGTGAAGTACATACGGATCTGAATGTTGCAGACCTACTGAATAAAACCTCTCTCACAAGCAAAACATGATCAAACCCAGAACTCATTGAGTCTTAATCACATGATGATGTGAACTAGTTTAGTGACACTAGTAAACTCTTTGGATGCTGGTCACATGGCGATGTGACCTGTGAGTGTTAATCACATGACGATGTGAACTAGATTATTGACTCTAGTGCAAGTGGGAGACTGTTGGAAAGATGCCCTAGAGGCAATAATAAATTAGTTATTATTATATTTCCTTGTTCATGATAATCGTTTATTATCCATGCTAGAATTGTATTGATAGGAAACTCAGATACATGTGTGGATACATAGACAACACCATGTCCCTAGTAAGCCTCTAGTTGACTAGCTCGTTGATCAATAGATGGTTACGGTTTCATGACCATGGACATTGGATGTCGTTGATGACGGGATCACATCATTAGGAGAATGATGTGATGGACAAGACCCAATCCTAAGCCTAGCACAAAGATCGTGTAGTTCGTATGCTAACGCTTTTCTAAATGTCAAGTATCATTTCCTTAGACCATGAGATTGTGCAACTCCCGGATACCGTAGGAATACTTTGGGTGTGCCAAACGTCACAACGTAACTGGGTGACTATAAAGGTACACTACAGGTATCTCCGAAAGTGTCTGTTGGGTTGGCACGAATCGAGACTGGGATTTGTCAGTCCGTGTGACGAAGAGGTATCTCTGGGCCCACTCGGTAGGACATCATCATAATGTGCACAATGTGATCAAGGAGTTGATCACGGGATGATGTGTTACGGAATGAGTAAAAGATACTTGCCGGTAACGAGATTGAACAAGGTATCGGGATACCGACGATCGAATCTCGGGGAAGTACAATACCGCTAGACAAAGGGAATTGTATACGGGATTTATCGAATCCTCGACATCGTGGTTCATCCGATGAGATCATCGTGGAACATGTGGGAACCAACATGGGTATCCAGATCCCGCTGTTGGTTATTGACCGGAGAACGTCTCGGTCATGTCTGCATGGTTCCCGAACCCGTAGGGTCTACACACTTAAGGTTCGATGATGCTAGGGTTATATAGGAAGTTTGTATGTGGTTACCGAATGTTGTTCGGAGTCCCGGATGAGATCTCGGACGTCACGAGGAGTTTCGGAATGGTCCAGAGGTAAAGATTTATATATGGGAAGTCCTGTTTTGGTCACCGGAAAAGTTTCGGGTTTTATCGGTAACATACCGGGACCACCGGGAGGGTCCCGGGGGTCCACCAAGTGGGGCCACAAGCCCCGGAGGCTTGCATGGGCCAAGAGTGGGAAGGGACCAGCCCCTGAGTGGGCTGGTGCGCCTCCCACAAGGCCCAAGGCGCAGCTAGGAGGAGAAGGGGAAACCCTAGGCGCAGATGGGCCTAAGGCCCACCCTAGGGCGTGCTCCCCTCTCCCCCTCTTGGCCGCCCCCCTCAAACCCATCTAGGGCTGCCGCCCCTCTAGGGGTGGGAACCCTAGAGGGGGCGCACCCTCCTCCCCTCCTCCTATAAATAGTTGAGGTTTGGGGCTGCCCAACAGATGACAATTTGATCTCTCCCTGGCGCAACCCTACCTCTCTCCTCCTCGTCTCTTGCGGTGCTTGGCGAAGCCCTGCTGGAGTACCACGCTCCTCCACCACCACCACGCCGTTGTGCTACTGCTGGATGGAGTCTTCCCCAACCTCTCCTTCTCCCCTTGCTAGATCAAGGCGTAGGAGACGTCACCGGGCTGTACGTGTGTTGAACGCGGAGGTGTCGTTCGTTCGGCACTAGGATCTGCGGTGATTTGGATCACGACGAGTACGACTCCTTCAACCCATTCTCTTGAACGCTTCCGCATAGCGATCTACAAGGGTATGTAGATGCACTCTCCTTCCCCTCGTTGCTGGTTTCTCCATAGGTAGATCTTGGTGACATGTAGGAAAATTTTGAATTTCTGCTACGTTCCCCAACAAGGGCAATGCACTGTACCGAAGAGGCTAGCAATGATGGAAGGGTGAGAGTGCGTATAATCCATGGACTCAACGTTAGTCATAAAGAACTCACATACTTATTGCAAAAATCTACAAGTCATGAAAAACCAAGTATTATGCGCATGCTCCTAGGGGGTAGATTGGTAGGAAAAGACCATCGCTCTTCCCCGACCGCCACTCATAAGGAAGACAATCAAATAACACCTCATGTTTCAAATTTGTTACACAACATTTACCATACGTGCATGCTACGGGACTTGCAAACTTCAACACAAGTATTTCTCAAATTCACAACTACTCAACTAGCACAACTTTAATATCACTATCTCCATATCTCAAAACAATCATCAAGTATCAAACTTCTCTTAGTATTCAATGCACTTATATGAACGTTTTTTATAATATCAAAAGAAAATTACCATGCTGTTCTAAAGGACTCAAAATAATATAAGTGAAGCATGAGAGATCAATTATTTCTATAAAATGAAACCACCACCGTGCTCTAAAATATATAAGTGAAGCACTAGAGCAAAAACTATATAGCTCAAAAGATATAAGTGAAGCACATAGAGTATTCTAATAAATTCCGATTCATGTGTGTCTCTATCAATAGGTGTGTACAGCAAGGATGGTTGTGGTAAACTAAAATGCAAAGACTCAAATCATACAAGACGCTCCAAGCAAAACACATATCATGTGGTGAATAAAAATATAGCTCCAAGTAAAGTCACCGATGACATATATACCAATAGACGATCCATTTGCATGGAGTTTCTTCATGCATATATACCAATAGACATGGTTCGCATGTCTCAAACTTTTCAAAAATGAGTGAGTCCAAAGATCCATCAACATGGAGCTTCTTCATGCGTTTTATACCATTATGACTTACATGGCAGTGCCACAAGTAAGTGGTACTATCATTACTATCTTATATCTTTTGGCATGAAAATGTGTATCCCTACGATCAAGATTCAATAAACCATTCCTTTAGGTGCAAGAGCACTTATTCAGGTTTAATACTAATCTTGATGGCAGAGGGAGCGTGCGATGTTAGATCACATCAAACTTGGAAACACTTCCAACACATATCGTCAGCTCACCTTTAGCTAGTCTCCGTTTATTCCGTAGCTCTTTTATTTCGAGTTACTAACACTTAGCAACCGAACCGGTATCTAATACCCTGGTGCTACTAGGAGTACTAGTAAAGTACACATTAACATAATGTATATCCAATATACTTCTATCGACTTTGCCAGCCTTCTCATCTACCAAGTATCTAGGGTAATTCTGCTCCAGTGGCTGTTCCCCTTATTACAGAAGCACTTAGTCTCGGGTTTGGGTTCAACCTTGGGTCTCTTCACTAGAGCAGCAGCTGAATTGCCGTTTCATGAAGTATCCCTTTGTTCCCTTGCCCTTCTTGAAACTAGTGGTTTCACCAACCATCAACAATTGATGCTCCTTCTTGATTTCTACTTTCACGGTGTCAAACATCGCGAATACCTCAAGGATCATCATATCTATCCCTGATATGTTATAGTTCATCACGAAGCTCTAGCAGCTTGGTGGCAATGACTTTGGAGAAACATCACTATCTCATTTGGAAGATCAACTCCCACTCGATTCAAGTGATTGTTGCACTCAGACAATCTGAGCACAAGCTCAACGATTGAGCCTTTCTCCCTTAGTTTGTAGGCTAAGAAAATCGTCGGAGGTCTTATACCTCTTGACGTGGGCACGAGCCTGAAATCCCAATTTCAGCCCTCGAAACATCTCATATGTTCCGCGACGTTTCGAAAACATCTTTGGTGCCTCAACTCTAAACCGTTTAACTGAACTATCACGTAGTTATCAAAATGTGTATGTTCGATGTTCGAAACATCCACAAACAACGTTTGGGGTTCAGCACACTGAGCAGTGCATTAAGGACATAAGCTTTCTACTGATCGCATAATTGCTACTACCAACTTTCAACTATATTTTCTCTAGGAACATATCTAAAACAGTAGAACTAAAGCGCGAGCTACGACATAATTTGCAAAAGGTCTTTTGACTATGTTCAGGATAATTAAGTTCATCTTATGAACTCCCACTTAGATAGACATCCCTCTGGTCATCTAAGTGATCACATGATCCGAGTCAACTAGGCCGTGTCCGATCATCACGTGAGACGGACTAGTCATCATCGGTGAACATCTTCATGTTGATCGTATCTACTATACGACTCATGCTCGACCTTTCGGTCTCCGTGTTCCAAGGCCATGTCTGCACATGCTAGTCTCGTCAAGTTAACCCTAAGTGTTTTCGCTGTGTAAAACTGTCTTACACCCGTTGTATGTGAACGTAAGAATCCATCACACCCGATCATCACGTGGTGCTTAGAAGCGACGAACTGTAGCAACGGTGCACAGTTAGGGGAGAACACTTCTTGAAATTTTTGTAAGGGATCATCTTATTTACTACCGTCATTCTAAGCAAACAAGATGCATAAACATGATAAACATCACATGCAATCAAATAGAGTAGTGACATGATATGGCCAATATCATATAGCTCCTTTGATCTTCATCTTCGGGGCTCCATGATCATCTTGTCACCGGCTTGACACCATGATCTCCATCATCATGATCTCCATCATCGTGTCTTCATGAAGTTGTCACGCCAACGACTACTTCTACTTCTATGACTAACGCGTTTAGCAATAAAGTAAAGTAGTTTACATGGCGTTCTTCAATGACACGCAGGTCATACAAAAATAAAGACAACTCCTATGGCTCCTGCCGGTTGTCATACTCATCGACATGCAAGTCGTGAATCCTATTACAAGAACATGATCAATCTCATACATCACACATATCATTCATCACATCCTTTTGGCCATATCACATCACATAGCATACCCTGCAAAAACAAGTTAGACGTCCTCTAATTGTTGTTGCATGTTTTACGTGGCTGCTATGGGTTTCTAGCAAGAACGTTTCTTACCTACGCAAAACCACAACGTGATATGTCAATTGCTATTTACCCTTCATAAGGACCCTTTTCATCGAATCCGTTCCGACTAAAGTGGGAGAGACTGGCACCCGCTAGCCACCTTATGCACCAAGTGCATGTCAATCGGTGGAACCTGTCTCACGTAAGAGTACGTGTAAGGTCGGTCCGGGCCGCTTCATCCCACAATACTGTCGAAACAAGATTGGACTAGTAACGGTAAGCATATTGAACAACATCAACGCCCACAACTACTTTGTGTTCTACTCGTGCAAAGAATCTACGCAATAGACCTAGCTCATGATGCCACTGTTGGGGAACGTAGCAGAAATTCAAAAAATTTCCTACGTAACACCAAGATCTATCTATGGAGAGACCAGCAACGAGTAGAAAGGAGAGTGCATCTACATACCCTTGTAGATCGCTAAGCGGAAGCGTTCAAGTGAACGGGGTTGATGGAGTCGTACTCGTCGTGATTCAAATCACCGATGATCAAGTGCCGAACGCACGGCACCTCCGCGTTCAACACACGTACAGCCCGGTGACGTCTCCCATGCCTTGATCCAGCAAGGAGAGAGGGAGAGGTTGAGGAAGACTCCATCCAACAGCAGCACAACGGCGTGGTGGTGGTGGAGGAGCGTGGCAATCCCGCAGGGCTTCGCCAAGCACCACGGGAGAGGAGAAGAACTTGGGAGAGAGGGAGGGGCTGCACCAAAGGCATAAGGTGTGTTTGGGAGGCCCTCCTACCCCACTATATATAGGGATCCCAAGGGGGGGGTGCGCCAGCCCCTAGGAGATCCAATCTCCAAGGGGGCGGCGGCCAGGGGAGGAGTCCTCCCCCCCCCCCCAAGGCACCTAGGAGGTGCCTTCCCCTGCTGGGACTCTTCCTTTAGGGTTTCCCCAGGCGCATGGGCCTCTTGGGGCTGGTGCCCTTGGCCCATGTAGGCCAAGGCGCACCCCCTACAGCCCATGTGGCCCCCCGGGGCAGGTGGCCCCACCCGGTGGGCCCCCGGGACCCTTCCGGTGGTCCCGGTACAATACCGATGACCCCGAAACTTGTCCCGATGGCCGAAACAGGACTTCCTATATATAAATCTTTACCTCCGAACCATTCCGGAACTCCTCGTGACATCCGGGATCTCATCCGGGACTCCGAACAACATTCGGTAACCACATACAAGCTTCCTTTATAACCCTAGCGTCATCGAACCTTAAGTGTGTAGACCCTACGGGTTCGGGAGACATGCAGACATGACCGAGACGTTCTCCGGTCAATAACCAACAGCGGGATCTAGATACCCATGTTGGCTCCCACATGTTCCACGATGATCTCATCGAATGAACCACGATGTCAAGGACTTAATCAATCCCGTATACAATTCCCTTTGTCTATCGGTATTTTACTTGCCCGAGATTCGATCGTCGGTATACCGATACCTTGTTCAATCTCGTTACCGGCAAGTCACTTTACTCGTTCCGTAACACATCATTCCGTGATCAACTCCTTGGTCACATTGCGCATATGATGATGTCCTACCGAGTGGGCCCAGAGATACCTCTCCGTTTACACGGAGTGACAAATCCCAGTCTTGATTCGCGCCAACCCAACAGACACTTTCGGAGATACCTGTAATGCACCTTTATAGCCACCCAGTTACGTTGTGACGTTTGGTACACCCAAAACATTCCTACGGTATCCGGGAGTTGCACAATCTCATGGTCTAAGGAAAAGATACTTGACATTGGCAAAGCTCTAGCAAACGAACTACCCGATCTTTGTGCTATGCTTAGGATTGGGTCTTGTCCATCACATCATTCTCCTAATGATGTGATCCCGTTATCAACGACATCCAATGTCCATAGCCAGGAAACCATGACTATCTGTTGATCACAACGAGCTAGTCAACTAGAGGCTCACTAGGGACATATTGTGGTCTATGTATTCACACGTGTATTACGATTTCCGGATAATACAGTTATAGCATGAATAAAAGACAATTATCATGAACAAGGAAATATAATAATAATACTTTTATTATTGCCTCTAGGGCATATTTCCAACAAACGCATGATGTCTTCTTGATAAAAAAGGATTGCTTCTATGGGAGGACGGCCAGCATCCACCCTATAATGCGCAAAAATTTCATTGGCCTCTTTTATTATAAATCTGAACTCATGAGCTAAAAAGATGGTTGCTGCTCGCTTAACAGAAGAATGCTCAATATTAGAAAATTCTAGGAAAATCCTTTGTATGGAAGGATGCATATGTGAAAATTGTCTTTCAAGTTCAACTATAAGCAAAGATATAGCATCCGCGATACTACTAGTTTTATGAAGAATAGACCCGCTCATGGTGGGCAAAGCACCGGCACAAGTAAAGAAATCTTGAATAACTCCCTTCCCAATAATATTACCGCTACCAATCCGAAACCTTTTAGTGTGTAAAATAGTAGGATTTTCAAGAGGATCATCAATAGCATCAAATTTTTCCATATTATTATCCTTATCAATGATAACCTCCCCAGTTTCAGACATGAGGGCAACAAATTGCAAAAATAATGAGCACACATAAGGCAGGAAGGGAAAAAGAGGCGAACGGGAAAGAGGGCGAATAAAACGGCAAGGGTGAAGTGGGGGAGAGGAAAACGAGAGGCAAATGGCAAATAATGTAATGCGGAGGGTAAGAGTTGTGATGGGTACTTGGTATGTCTTGACTTGGCGTAGATCTCCCCAGCGACGGTGCCAGAAATCCTTCTTGCTACCTCTTGAGCATGCGTTGGTTTTCCCTTGAAGAGGAAAGGGTGATGCAGCAAAGCAGCGTAAGTATTCCCTCAGTTTTTGAGAACCAAGGTATCAATCCAGTAGGAGACCACGCGTGAGACACCTCGTACCTACACAAACAAATAAGAACCTCGCAACCAACGCGATAAAGGGGTTGTCAATCCCTTCACGACCACTTGCAAGAGTGAGATTTGATAGAGATAATAATAATAAGATAAATATTTTTGGTATTTTTATGATATAAATTGAAAGTAAAGATTGCAAAATAAAATAGATTGAAAACTTGTATGATGGAGAATAGACCCCGGGGCCATAGGTTTCACTAGTGGCTTCTCTCAAGATAGCATAAGTATTACGGTGGGTGAACAAATTACTGTCGAGCAATTGATAGAATTGAGCATAGTTATGAGAATATCTAGGTATGATCATGTATATAGGCATCACGCTCGTGACAAGTAGATCGACTCCTGCCTGCATCTACTACTATTACTCCACACATCGACCGCTATCGAGCATGCATCTAGAGTATTAAGTTCATAAGAACGGAGTAATGCCTTAAGCAAGATGACATGATGTAGAGGTATAAACTCATGCAATATGATATAAACCCCATCTTTTTATCTTCGATGGCAACAATACAATACGTGTCATTTCACTTTCTGTCACTGGGATCGAGCACCGCAAGATTGAACCCAAAGCTAAGCACTTCTCCCATTGCAAGAAAGATCAATCTAGTAGGCCAAACCAAACTGAAAATTCGAAGAGACTTGCAAAGATAACCAATCATACATAAAATAATTCAGAGAATATTCAAATATTGTTCATAGATAATCTTGATCATAAACCCACAATTCATCGGATCTCGACAAACACACCGCAAAAAGAGTTACATCGAATAGATCTCCAAGAGAATCGAGGAGAACTTTGTATTGAGATCCAAAGAGAGAGAAGAAGCCATCTAGCTAATAACTATGGACCCGAAGGTCTGAGGTAAACTACTCACACATCATCGGAGGGGCCATGGAGTTGATGTAGAGGCCCTCCGTGATCAATACCCCCTCCGGCAGAGCTCCGGAAAAGGACCCAAGATGGGATCTCTTGGGTACAGAAGGTTGCGACGGTGGAAATATGGTTTCGTGGTGCTCCCGGATGTTTTCAGGGTACGTAGGTATATATAGGAGGAAGAAGTAGGTCGGTGGAGCCACGAGGGGCCCACGAGGGTGGAGGGCGCGCCCCCTGCCTCGTGGCCTCCTCGTTGATTGCTTGGCGTCCACTCCAAGTCCTCTGGATCACGTTTGTTCCAAAAATCACACTCCCAAAGGTTTCATTCCGTTTGGACTCTGTTTGATATTCTTTTTCTGCGAAACACTAAAATAGGCAAAAGATAGCAATTTGGGCTGGGCCTCCGGTTAATAGGTTAGTCCCAAAAATAATATAAAAGTGTATAAATAAGCCCATTAAACATCCAAAACAGAATATATAATAGCATGGAGCAATCAAAAATTATAGATACGTTGCAGACGTATCATTGCCCTTCAAGAACTCGAAACCACCGTGCTCTGGCCCCACGGTGGGGACCAACTGTCGTGAATTTGTCACGGCAGATGTCTTAGCAAAATGACTTAGGTGTGGAGCCATCGCAACTAGGTTAGCTTAAAGGGGTTGAACGGGACAAAGGACACAAGGAGTTTACCCAGGTTTGGCCCCTCTCAATGAGGTAAAAACCTACTTCCTGCTTCTAGTTGTATTGCTTGAGTTTTGAGTACAAGGGAGTGAATACGCTTGACCTAGCTCTCGATTGGTTGCTTCTTGAGTTAACCCGCAGTCGGGTCGCCCCTTTATATACACATGTTGGGACCTGGCGGCTTACAAAGTCCCGGCCGACGCACTCAACGTGACCAGCTCGGTTTCTAACTACTCATGCCTTATAGATCAAGTATTCCTTCGGTGGTTCACAGGCCCGGGTCTTGGGACTTCATCCGGCCTGCCTCCATGATCCGTCATCTTCGTGTTTCTTCTTGGGCCTCCTCGGACCTTTTTCATGAGATAAGCCGCCAACCGTATAACCTGGCCCTTCCTGGGAGGGTCATACCTCGGGGCTATATCCTCAACAATTCCCGAGTTGTGGATCTCAGATCGATGGTAACAAGAACAGGGGAGACGATATTTACCTAGGTTCGGGCCCTCTTGATGGAGGTAAAACCCTACGTCCTGCTCTTATTTATATTGATGAAGATGTATCAAGTACAAAGTTGATCTACCTCGAGATCGTAAGTTGTGTTCTACCTCTAGGTCTAGGTGATGTAATTGTGTTGAAGTCCTGATACGTCTCCAACATATCTCTAATTTTTTATTGTTCCATGTTATTATATTATCCATCTTGATCTTCAATGTTTAATATGCATTAATATCTATTTTATATCATTTTTTGGGACTAACCAATTAACCTAGTGCCTGGTGCTAGTTGTTGTTTTTCCTTATTTTTGTCTTTTATAGAAAATAAATACCAAACAGAACGAAACTTTTTGAGGATTTTTCTTGGACCAGAAGACAACCACGAAGCTTTTGGAAGAGGCCAGAAGACCCACGATGGGGCCACAAGCCCTAGGGGCGCGCCCCATGGAGGGCGCCCCCTAGGCTTGTGCCCCCCCCCCCGTGGCTGTCCTAACCCTAATCTCTGCTCTATAAATACCCAAATACTCCCCTTATGTTAGGAGGCACACCAAAAATATTTTTCCACCGCCTCAAGCTTCTGTTCTCGTGAGATCCCATCTTGGGGCCTTTTCTGGTACTCTGCCGAAGGGGGAGGGGGATTCGATCACGAAGGGCCTCTACACCAACCTTGCTGCCCTTCCGATGATGTGTGAGTAGTTTACCATAGACCTATGGGTCCATAGCTAGTTGCTAGATGGCTTCTTCTCTCTCTTTGATCTTCAATACAATGTTCTCCTCGATGTTCTTGGAGATCTATTCGATGTAATCTTCTTTTGCGGCGCGTTTGTTGAGATCCGATGAATTGTGGATTTATGATCAGATTATATATGAATATTATTTGAGTCTTCTCTGAACTCTTTTATGCATGATTAAAGATAGCTTTGTATTTCTCTCTGATCTATCAATTTGGTTTGGCCAACTAGATTGGTTTTTCTTGCAATGGTAGAGGTGCTTTGTGATGGGTTCAATCTTGTGGTGTTCTCATCCAGTGACAGTAGGGGTAGCAAGGCATGCATTTGTATTGTTGCCATTAAGGATAAAAATATGGGGTTTTTACCATATCGATTGGATATATCACTCTACATGATGGCATCTTGCTTAAGGCGTTACTCCGTTCTTGTTAACTTAATACATTAGATGCATGCTGGATAACGGTCGATGTGTGGAGTAATAGTAGTAGAAGAAGGCATGAGTCGGTCTACTTGTCATAGATGTGATGCCTATATTCATGATCATTGCCATAGATATCGTCATAACTATGCACTTTTCTATCAATTTCTCAACAGTAATTTGTTTACCCACTGTATGCTTTCTTTAAGAGAGAAGCCTCTAGTGAAACCTATGGCCCCCGGGTCTATTTCCTATCATATTATTTTCAGAACTATAAAACAAAAAAACCAAAAATACCTTGCTACAATTTATTTATATTTACTTTATTTTACACTTTTACTTATCTTTTATACCTATCTCTATCAGATCTCACACTTGCTAGTGACCGTGAAGGGATTGACAACCCCTTTTCCGCGTTGTGCGCAAGTGTTTGTTAGCTTGTGCAGGTGCATCTGTTGGGGACTTGCTTGTGCCTCCTACTGGATTGATACATTGGCTCTTAACTAAGGTAAATACTTATCTCTACTTTGCCGCATCACCTTTTCCTCTTCAAGGAAAAAATCAACGCAAGATCAAGAAGTAGCAAGTCCCCTCTATGGGCTAAACCCCTTGGCTTATATACACACCACGTAGGGCATCTAGGTTTACATGGTTGGTATCCACGGGATCGCGTAGAGGTGGTAGGAGGTTTCTTGGAGCATACGTCAAGTCTTTGATAGAGGCATTCTTGATCACGGCCTAGGCTCACAGCTTCTGGACTCCAGCTTGAAGAAAACAAGGGCCCTCGGCCCATCCGAGGATTACGGGCTAGATAGGTTAGTACCCCCATATCCTGGACACCATTAACAAGAATATTTTTGCCACTGATCTCTCCATAGAAAAGTCATTGCAGTTGCCTTCAAAACAGAAACATCATAATATCCACCAAATATATCTTGAAGTCTTATTGTATCTCCTGCCATACTGTTAATTTGTTCATGCACATTGCAAGGCACTCGCTGTGGGGATTAGAAAAAAATTAGTGAACATAAAACACATTTGATGTATTAAGAGAAGACCTATGTAAAATATATGTATCCCATACTAGCAGATGTTCACAACTTTTATTCATCTCCAGAGTAAAACATGTCTTTGTTCACGTATTCTTGATGCACTGAGGTCCTCCCTTTCCACATGCATAATAACAACTACTTAAGGTAATCATTGTTCCGTTTCTTTGATCTGATTATTGGACACATAAAAGTTATATATTAAACATAAATATTGAACTACATAAGTATAAGAAATATATTTTCTACTATATACTTTATGTCTTCAAATACTATATATAGTAGCACTCACTAACTTTACAACACTTCTAGAGTAGGAACATTCATAGAAATTTACATATGTGTACATAATATTTCTGTTTAGAACCTCATACACATCTCTTAACACTACATAGTATAAGCAAACCCTATTAATTTTCAAAGATTAATATTTAAACTAACTGAAGTTAATTTACCATATTTCTAATACATTCATTGTAAATCATTATTTAATTCAACTCAACATTGTTCCTAAAGTAGTTTAAAGATTCTAAATAGGAACCAGCTTATTTTATTATATCATCGCGGTTTATGTTCGATGAACAAAGACGTTAATTCTCATGTATATCATTGAAAGATATTCACAATCTTTTCCAAATAAGAGTTACGCTGCCTTCCTAACCCGGTACATTCACTTGCAAAGTACAATGTAAAACACATAGACACAAGTTGGATTAAGATGCATCGCCGATTTTCTCAACCGACTGACTCCACTATAGGAAGAGAAACTCCAAAATCTTTCGTTGTAGTAAAAACCTAGGGATTAAGGAAAATAAAGAGAAGCTTCTTGTTGGAAGCAAGTGAAGCTAGTACTGGTTTTTATGTAGACTAGAAAAGTGAGTGCGTGATGCTCAGAAAAGAATTTTCATTTTCACTTTGTCACTACGCTATAATTTATTCAAGAACACGAAATGAAGTTTCCTCCACCCATCCTCACAAGTTCGTACATGCAAAACATAATCCACAATAAAAACGAATTGCATTGCACATAAAATTTATAAACAATTTCTTATTGTATATTAAAGACAAACTATAGAAATCATTGTACTAGTATTATGTTATAATTTATGTCCAATGATAATTTTCATTATTGTTTTATACTTATAATTGAAAATTTTAGGTGCTTGAAATCCCATCGCTCTAGTGTAACTATTGAACGCTTATATGTTTTTGTATTATACTTTAGCTTTGTTAAGCTTTGGTTATAAGATTTACAATTTAAATTTTATGGTTATGCAACATTTTTTTTATTTTACAATGTCCTAGGTTAACAATTTCGGATTGGGTTAGTGTCTAGGGTTTTACTATTAGCTATGATCTTGAAAAATAAATTTTGATACTATTTAAGGATTTACGCACAATCTTTAGTGTTAGGGTTTTTAATGGTTTAGGGGTTTTAGGGATAAGGTTTCTTAGGGTTTGGGGTTTTCATGTTTTAGCTTTTTTAAGGTTTAGCATTTTCAGGGTTTGAACTTGTGCACCATTTGTACATAAAATCTACATTTTAAATGAGATGAGATGTATATAATAATATCAAAACTTACATTTTAAATCAATAAGCAAGACAAAGAGTTGTAATATTGTTCTACAAAAACAATTTGAAAATAGTTAACCACATGATTTCATGTTACAATTTATTTATGGTATGTTTATCATTAGCTACACTTGTACGTCCAATATTAGAATGTAGATAAACAACTTGTTCTTCTCTTTGACAATATTCGCTTCTATGAAAGATCCCATATAAATTGGAAATTCTTGAAGAAATAAATCCCACTCATGTGTCAAAGCAAGAGAACCATCATGATGACTAATGGAACGCTGACCTTCCACTTTAACATCACCTCTTCAATTGATAAGTGTTACTTCTCCTTATTTTGGCACATGAAATGCTTGAGTAATACTTTCATTAAATGTCTACAAATAAATGTATTGGTACCATCGTTTGTACAAAGTATGACACAATATTATGAAAATTAGATGTGCACTTGTATTAATTCATATTTTGGACTTAAAATGAATGGATGACTTACAAGCATCCCATCGATGTCAATATTGCTCATTTCCATTTTGAAATAACGAACCAAATGTTTCATGTAACTAGGCTTAACTTGTTTTCTCACTGTTGATTACAAGATAATGATATTAAGTAAAGAATTAATGTTCATTGATATTAAATTTGTATACGGTTATAAATCTTGCGAATAAAGGTCTTGCCATACTTTGAATGAGTCTCATCTCTATGTACTTGTGCAACCATACTGACTAAGTCATCCTTGAACCAAAAAGATACTCGATCACCTTCTTGAATATCATGACTAGTCATAAATTCTTCCTAACCTTCTCCACATAGAAATGTCATCGCAGAAGGTTTTATAATATTAAGTTTGTACTGTCTCTGATATATATCGTCAATTCTTATGTTGTATTCCGCCAAGCTGTTACTCCTTTTTCTCATATTGCAAGGCATCATCTATAACAAATATATTAGAACAATCATCATATATTTAAAGTAAAAGCTTCAACATTGTATATATTTGAAATTGTGTTAACTAAGTTGCCTACTGGAAACTTTCTATATGTATTGACCATTGGCATGCTAAAATAATGTTTGCTCATGTTCATCGGCATGCAAGGACCTCCTGGTTTCGCACAAGTATAACAGCTATGTGTAACATGATAGGCAATATCTTGTACTGGTTTATCTTACTATTGACAATAGATAAACATAAAGAAATTAAATTGTTTATACTTATTATTTTTTGTTACAGAGGTTGTTCATTGCAACCAAAACAATATTAACCTCATATTTTTTGCTCATGTTCTTTAGTTGTCCTGCTTCATTTCAACAACAAACCTATATGGGAACCTTATGTTGTGCATTATGAACACAAAATTATATCATTAGCCATTGGAAAATCTTAAATATAATTTGTTTTCAAAAAGGAAAAATTAAAATAATTATTCCAGTACATACTTGTTGTTGATTCGATAGCTTATCTTCGTTCCTCATTTCAGTATTGAGTGCATAAGCTATAATGAACTAGATAACATAATTGTTTTAGGTTATATGGTAACACATGCAAGAATAGAAGTACACTAGAGGCTAACACGCGCTTTGCCACGCCTTTCTTCATTTATGTAACTAATTCTTTTGTATTTAGTAGATTGTTGTGGCCAATTGTTTTGTTTGGATTTTATTTATGTTGCTTGTGTATGAATTATTTTCTGAATGTGTTTTGTCATTTGTATACCATGTCAGGTTCTTATTGGAGATAGTATTTGTTTCTAGAGGAGAATGGAGTTGTTTGTTGTGTGATTGTGGTGTCTTTACACGTTTCGGTCTCGGTGCCAGCTGGTGGTAGTCGTTACTCGTTTGAGCTTCTTGAGACCTCCTATTCCACGCTAAAAATCATGGTATTGCTGCTATAACACTCGCATGGGTCGGCCACGAGCTCTCGCTTGCCCAACTTGAGTCCCTACTCCTCTCACTCAGTTAGCCTTTTTTTGCTCGCCTCATTGCTAGCTCAGAAAAATCAACTATCTTTTTTATTTAAAAGCTTAGTTTAATTAAAATATTTTCAAGGATTTTAAAAAATATAGTGAATTTATGAAACCATGAATTTTATAAAATGTTCACAAATTTAAAATATATTCATGGATTTCAAATACTATTTGCAAATTAAATAAGTTCTCAAATTTTAAACATGTTCACAAACTTTCAAAAATGATCGTGAACTTTTAAAATATCCGTGAATGTAATAAACATTAATGAAGCTAAAAAATATTGAAAAATATTTTTTAATGTTCACAAATTTTAATAACCTCTTATGAATTAAAACATGTAAAAATATTAAATAGAGAAAGAGAAATAAAACTAAGCAAGAAACAACCTCTTACATGTGGGTTCGAGTGACCCCACCATTCCCGGACCGCGAGAACGATTCAAATCATGGGAGCTTAGTATCTATATAGATTCCATAAGAAGTATCTCTAGATGAAAAGTAAATTTATACCACTGTAATTTATTATTAGACATTTTGTATTAAGTTACAGATGCATTATAAGTACTTTTTATTTCAACCAGTAAGTAGTTGATAAACACCAAACACTATTTAAACAATAGATGAAGTCAAACGTCATATGACATACCTATATAATGTTTCTATGATGTAAATTAAGTACAATACGGTTGCAAATTCATATCATATTTAGCAATGCCCAAAGAATGTCATGCAAATGCGCCT
>NC_041386.1:111994505-112036710 GCF_002162155.2 Triticum dicoccoides
TCATCATGAAAGTGTCACATCCATGACAGAAATTCAGGCCATAATGTCACGGATGTTTCTTATTTTTTAGTGAGGATAATCTAGCTATGTTTGTGAAGACCATCATCATGTGACCACTATGTATACTGTCTGGTCCATGTCTTTTATAATAATATTACCGGATTAATAATAGTTGAAATGTCTATTGGTTAACTATGAACTATCCACATTATCATAATTTTTCTTTCTAAATGGTCGTTGAATTGCCTTCCAATGTGTACTACAATCGCTGTTTTACAGTCAATTACTATATAAATATTATCTCAGCCCTAGGAACATTAAATACAATTTCTATCTAATCCACAGTTTCACAATTTTCTCAATCAACTAACTATCAGTTTTTTTTGCAATTCTCAGCTCACATTAGCTTCTTCAGAGCTCACAACAATTTTTTTCAAAAGAGTTCTTAGCTCACATCAACTTTCTCACAGCTCACAACAATTTTTTCAAAAGAGTTCTTAGCTCACCTCAGCTTCCTCACGGTCAGAAATTTTCTTTTCTTTCTCACAGCTCACAACAGTTTATTTCATAAGAGTTCTTAGCTCACATCAGCTTCCTCACAGTCAGAATAATTTTACGAAACTCAGCTTTCTCATAGCTCATAACAACAAAATTTTCAGAAAATTTCTCAAGTCACATCATCTTTCTCATAGTGATTTCTCGGGTTACATCAGCTTTCTCATGGCTCACAACAGCCCGCAACAACAAAATTTTAAGAAGATTGTTCAAGTCACATCATCTTTCTCATAGCCCATGAACGAATTTGTTAGAATCTTCTGAGCCATATGCTATTTCGGTCAGGAATCACGCACCTCACGACGATTTTTTTCAGAGAATAGAGCCATACGCTATTTTGGTCAGGGATCACGCAGTGCTGCACGCACAACGGTACAGGCAATCACCAATTCATGACGACCTTTCAGAGTAGCCAGGGTAGCGGCCACGCTACACGGCGGCAGAATTGCCGCCAGGAGTGGCCTCTGGCCACCGCCTCGGAGCCTCAAAGGGCACAACCGAGGTTCTTAAAGCGATTGACAAGTTGCGGTGTGCCTACCTCTGGGCAGGATCTGACACGGTTAGTGGCGGCAAGTGCAAGATTAACTAGGAGCATGTCTGCAAGCCAAAGGAATATGGGGGGCCATGGCATTTTGCACCTTCACAAGTTTGCTGCCGCCCTCCGGTTGAGGTGGCTATGGCTTGAGTGGGATGACCCACCTCGTGCGTGGTGTGGATTGGGGACGCCTTGCACGACATCTGACCGCGACCTTTTCGCCGACTTGACTGAGGTCAAGATCGGCGATGGACAGAAGGCTTCCTTCTGGGAATCCTCTTGGCTTCAGGGTGTCAGGCCCAAAGATATTGCATCAAAGATTTTTGATATTTCACGCAAGAAAGGTGTTACAATCGCCACGGCCTTAAGGGATGGGTACTGGATAGCACAAATCAACATTGACACTGGCCTCACTCTAGAACACCTTCAACAATTCTTGGCCCTTTGGGAGAAGCTAGCGACTATGGCCATTCAGCCGGGTGTCCAGGACTTTATAGTGTGGAAGTCAACCAATGATGGGCAGTACTCTGCAAAGTCCGCTTACTTGACGCAGTTTCATGACCTCCCGCTCTTAAATTTGACTGCTACGGTCTGGAAGGCGTTGGCTCCCCCCAAATACAAATCTTTCGCCTGGCTTGTTATACAAAACAGAGTTTGGACGGTTGATAGGCTTTAAAGGAGAGGGTGGCCAAATTGTGACAAATGCCCACTCTGCAATCAAGTGCAAGAATCTGCGGCACACCTGACCTTCAAGTGTCGTTTCTCTGTTCGGATTTAGAATGTGGTCTTCTCATGGCCTGGGCTTGTTATCCCCTCTGCGGCACACCTGATCTTCAAGTGTCATTTCTCTGTCCTAATTTAGAATGTGGTCTTCTTGTTACTACATGTGAAACTAGACCATGAAAGCGCGCGTTGCCGCGCCTGTTCATCTTCAAGAAAAATATAGAAATTAAAGAAACATTTGATAAAATTTAAATGATTCAAATTACAATATTTCGGTATAGATGTTGGGGCATAGTTCACAACCATTACTTAAAAAAAATTATCTGACTAATCACATAAATTCTCTTTTCATGTTTGTCTTATATTACAGTCATCAGAATGGTTGTCTTGTTTGCTCTGGCACATAATTGAACTTTTCAAGAGTTCTTCGGTGGAATATCTTAATGGAATTGGCTTTCTTTTGCTAATAAAATGGAGTTAGCTATCTTCTAAATATTCCAAGCTTCCAATACAATTTTTTACTTAAAAAGAACTTAAAAGTTAATAATTGTATATTGCCATGAACAAGTCTAGAAAGAATGATCCGACAAAAATTACTGTCTAACACCTCTGTAGCAAGTGCCACCACAAATTAGTTTTTTGGATGCTCTTGTATGCTAGTTACCTGACATTCCTTGTGCGCATCTTCTTCAGTTGATATGCATCTAAAAGACATGCTGCTAAGTAGCTATGATTAGTCCCCTAAAAAGTAGCTATGATTAGGATAACTAAGCTAAGTATCTGATTTGTATGCTAACAAATCACTTGGGTAACATGAAACAACCTTGGCCAGTGTACTCAGAGATTCATCTTTACGGATATATATCAGAAGAGAAAAACGAAGGTATAGCTCATAAGAAGGATATTTGTCTCCTTTCGCAACATGAATGACATTGCTACATCAATTGTTTGGTTAAATACTTTAGGGCATCATTGCTGAAATTTAACTTATGACAGAAAATGTCCTACATGAGTAGGAAGCCGTGAACTGGAAAATCCAGGGGTCAGAACTTCCTATAATTCAATGAGTACAAAAATAAAAATAAAATACTTAAAATCTGGGAAAAACCTGCACTTAAACAACTCAACCATAAGCACAAAGTGGGAGTGGAGAAATAAAATCACCAAAGGCAAGAGCTCACCTGGCCTTCCGACTGTTTGCGTCGTGAGGACTAATGAGTAAGTAAGTAGATGCGTTCATGCGGCTTCGTAGCCCAGCCATTATGCCACCATCTGTCCATATCGATTGTTACCTTGCCTCTCGTTGGTTGCTGGTTGCGCCTCGCACGCGATCTTGCCTACAGCCACCATGGAAGAACTCTGCTGGGCAGGACATGGGAAATAAGAGACCCACCGTGGGGGCCTGCAGACGAAGAGTAGAGGACGAGTACATGGCATCCACACCGAGGCAAACAAGAGGTAGAAGATCTCTGCCGGGACGGAAGACGGCGGCGGCTCCAGACAAGAAGTAGCACCACCCCGCCTGGATGGAAGGCGGCGGCGGCCCAACGCCGAGGAGGAGGCGAGCAACTCGAGGATAGGTTTGGAGACCCGCCCTGTTAGAGGTACCTCATGGGCCTTTTACAAAACAGCCTGATTAGTGACAATTAGTGTAACTCGTTTTCCGAAGCAGCAACCCAGAAAAAGTGCCTTTCAGCAGTCAGCGTTATAATTGGAACGGCCGGGAAAATCTTGTGCGTAGATGAGAGTAATTCAACGGCTGAGAGCGTCAAAACACTGTGGGGGCTCATAACTAGCTGAGTTATACTGTTTAGTAATGAGAAATCTAAAATGAAAAGGTGCCTTTCAGCAGTCAGCGTTATAACTAGGACGGCCGGAAAAATCTTGTGCGTAGATGAGAGTAATTCAATGACTTTTGACATTATGGGGGCTTATAGCTAGCTGAGTTATACTGTTTAGTAATAAGAAATCTAGAATGAAAGAATGAAAGAAATGCCGGTGTCTTCAGGAGCAAAGCGATGCGATGCCGGTGGCGACTACCATGCCACGCATCAAAGAGGAAGTTTTTATTTGACCGACTGCGGACGCTAAACATTTGCGAAATAGGAAGTTTCTAACCGACTGCGGGCGCTAAACATTTGCGAAATAGGAAGTTTCTATTTGGCCGACTGCGGGTGCTAAACATTTGCGGAACGTAATGCCGCCAGAGTAATTTGTTTTGTTTTTCTTATGTCAAAGAGGAAATTTCTATTTGGGCCCACTGACGATGTCTGTTCTGAAACCTCTTCTTAGTCAAAGGGCACAGTGAACGGCTGCGGAGTGTGGACTGCACTACTGCAGAGCAACCGACAAGACCAACCGACTAGGCTAAGTAACTTCTACGTATTTTTGCCGGCGGCGGTGCGTGGAAACATTAGATAACTTGCTGTCGCTGGACATCGCGATTTATTATTTGGTATCGACAGAGTACAGCATTACGAGTCATTACAGTAGACACGAGCACAATACATTACAGTAGACACGAGCAAGTATGCCACTACTCGCGGACGTGGCTCCCAAGGCGCACGGTGATCCCGTCACAGTCCCTGATGTAGCCGACCTTCTGCCCCCAGTTCTTCTGCTCCGGCGCGCTCACCGGCACCGCCCCGTTCTCCACGGCCCGCCGGTACGCAGCGTCGACGTCGTCGTAGTCGAAGCAGATCTCCACGGGCCCTCGCTCACGGGGCGACTTGGGCAGCTGCACCTCGCCCATGAGCGCGTCCGTCTCCCTCTGGTGCCGCGGCGTGAACGCGATGGTCGTCGAGCCGGTGTCCAGCTCCGCCCACCTGCGCGCACAACAGACGATGCACAGACATGTCAGGTTGACCCCGCGGCCAGCTAGGTAGGCCTAGGCGCAAATGGTGATGGGGATTACTTGTGCGAGTCGTCGACCCGGCGGACGCTGTAGTTGAAGGCCTTGGCGTAGAAGGCGGCCGACTTGCCCACATCTTCGACGTAACACACGATGTACGCGAGCTTAGGTCTCACCGCCCCAGACGCCATGGCTCGTCCCTTCCGTGCGTACGGGTGCTACTGCTAACCACTTTGAGATGGCTCGGTGTTTGCCTTGAGCTGTTGTGTCTTCCTTGGCTCTCTCGATTACTGGCGCTCAGCTCTCGCCTGTGGTTTGCCTTTTAATGCGGCCCGGAATCGCCGCTCCGTCGGCAGCTTGGGAGGTGGCGCGCATGCATGCAGTGTTCTGGACTCTTCTCTCCACGTTTCAGATCGTGCCCTTCTTCTCGGTGACACGCGTGGACTGTGGAAGGTTCAGCGGCTCCTCAGACCGAATTCTCTGTAGGTGGCACTGACACGTAGCCACGGAACACGTCCTAGTTTAAGAAGCCGGGAGCCAACTCGAAGACGAACGCCAAAGTCCAACCCACAGCCCAGCACCATCGGATCGCCATGTCTGGAGCCCAAGGCGCACAGCCCAAGGGAGCTTTCACGGCGACCACGTACAGGTCGGCGGCAGCTCCCGACGGCCCGGAGGAGCGCCACCAGCAGCAGCAGTCGCCAAGGACAGAGCTACGGTCGAGCAAGGACGAGCATGGGTTACCGGTGAAGATGCTCGAGGAGAGGGTCGAAGACGCCACTGGGAAGGGCGGTCCGGTGTTCGGCGCCGGTACGGACGACGGCAAGCCCGACCTGGGCGTCACAGGCACCGGCGGAGGCTAACCGCTAAGCTAGTTGTTACATGGCGTGCTTTGCGCAGCATTTGTATTGAAGCATAAACTGTGATGTACTCGTAGTATGTAGAGTAACTTCCAAGGAGTGGAATAAGATTACGAGATCAGAATAAAAAGAAAAAAGATTGAATTCCAAGGCGACTCTCCTTTATCTCGAAATCACTAGTTGAGAAGTGCTCGTTGCAAAGATCACTTCAACTCCCTAGGTTGCGACGTCATTTGTCTGTCATCCGGGAGTCTTCCTTTTTTATATAGGTCCGTTTATTTAAAACATTGTCTCTTAAACCGTGAGTCTAAATCTTAAACCGCTTTTACTGTTGAATTTCTTACATTGAGATTCTCAAAACTAGATCTATGTTAATAGGTTTTAACGATTTTTTTTTAAAAGAAAACCAGCTAAAAAAACAGAACGAAAAAACAAACCAGAAACATTGATTTTTTTTCTTTCCTGAAAGAGGCACGTCCATGTCTCTCACAAAATTACAACTGTATCTCTCACGAAAACAAAATCGTGACTCTCGCAGAAGAGAAAAGGAAAAGAAAATACGATTTTTCTTCCATTTTCAAGGAGGTACAACCGTAACGCTCGTGAAAGAAAAAAAATAGAAAACATGTTTTTTCTGTTTCTGAGAGGCACGGCCGTGACTCTCGCGAAAGTACAACCGTGCCTTTCGCGGAAGCAAAACCGTGACTCTTGCGAAAGGAAAAAACAGAAAGCGCGTTTTTTTCGTTTCCGAGAGGCACAGCCGTGACTCTCGCGAAAGCACAACCATGCCTCTCGCGAAAACAAAACCGTGACTCTCGCGAAAAGAAAAAAACATAGAACATGTTTTTTTTTGTTTCCGAGAGGCACGGCCGTGACTCTCGCAAAAGTAAAACCGTGCCTCTCACGGAAGCAAAACCGTGACTCTCACGAAAGGAAAAAACGAGTTTTTTCACGTAAAAAAATATTTTTTTAAAAAAATTGATTGAAAAGCTAAGGAAAACCGGTAAAAAACTAAAACGTAAAAAAACCATTTAAATAGCCAAAAACATGTATGAAAAAATAAAGAAAATAAAATTTGAAAAAACGCCCAAAACACGACATGTGACGAATGACTGAGAGCGCGTCAAATGACGCTGATCATTGCAAGGCTCCTGAAAGAGTGCTCGTTAACTAGTGGCTTCCCTTTTATCTTCCTCCTCTTAAGTCATCTTTCCTATCCTCTTCTCCAACCGTGGCGCCTCGCCTTTAGCGAGGTCTTGATGAGCCCTCCCGGCGATGCGACAGCTGACCATCATCGGCAAAACGAAAAGTCCTACCCACTGCCGCTCCTTCTCGCCGACGCGGACAACCTCGCCGTCTTCAGCCGGCCACCCTTCCGAGGTTAGCCTTCCCTCCCTGCTGGGCCTCGGCCCAGTTGAGCATCCCGTTAAACCCCGCCGGTGGGCAGTGCGTACATGCCGAGCGCTTAACCTCGTGGGTTCTGCTCTGCAGGCCGGGCTGTTAGTAGTTAGCTCCGTTTTATTCTTTCATTTAGATTTACTATTTTCAGAAAAAAAAATACCGGAAGCCTTGCATAAATAAAGTATGTAAAATCAACATCGGGCTGTAAAATGTTCTACATGAAACTTGATTACTACCTCCGTTTCAGTTTATAAGTCCTACGCGTATACCTAGGTTGTCAATTTTATCACCTTAATATAAACTATATAACACAAAAATTATACGGTTTGAAAATAAAGCATCTGAAGTTTATATTGGTATATTTTTTGTAATATATGACTTGTATTAAGTTGGTCAAATTAACGACCTAGGGGCACACGCACGCCCTGTAAACTGAGAGAGAGGTAGTATTGTGTAGATCATAATTATGTCATTTGTATCCATGTTTGACTTGTTTAACTTGTTTTTACTATGTAATTAGCATTAACAGATTAATTAACATCCACGCCAAAAAAACAGATTAATTAACATATCTAATTAATAATAATTAATCCTACCTCATAATTAACTGATTAAATATGTTGTTTTGATCAACATGATGCATAAATTTAACTTTGACTATAAACCCCTCCATTTCAAAATATAGTGCGTTCCCGGTTTTTGTGCTTTAACTTTGACCATAAATTTAACCAACAAGACCGACTGCGGCAGGTGCAAAAGTTCTACCAATGAATTCGTCTTCAAAAGAAGTTTTCAATTATATAATTTTTGCTCCCGCCGTAGTCGGTCACGTTGGTTAAATTTATGGTCAAAATTGAACCTCCGAAAACGCGAGTGCACTATATTCTAGAACAAAGGGAGTAATATGTTACTTACATGCATATTTGCATCAACTAAAATGAAATTCATGATTAAACCATATGAGCCCTTTTAATTATATACATTTGAAATGCTTTATATAATGCTGACATTGCCTCATAGCACATGGTGGCGCACCTACCTGTAATCTAAACCACAATCGATGTACATTGGGATGTGAACTGAAATCGCTCTTAGGTTTCCTATTGAGCCAATACAATTTTAATACAAACGAATCACATGGCACTGTAGAGAAGTATTGGTGAGTTAATGTGTGTAGATCATAGGACATGATGTTACATGCCAGAAGTTAATGCGCATATTGACTTTGTGTCCATGCATGGTTAATTCATGCGTCTTGATAGAGAAATGATGTCAGATAGTTACTATGTAAGGGCAAGAGCTATGGGGGCAGAACTATACAGGTGCCCTAGCTTCCACATAAATTTTTGAAGCTTAAATCACAGTGTGAAATAAAAACAGTACAATGCTGCAGTCTCCCTTGTGGTCGAATCTAAGTTTCTCTTTCTCAATTTCCAAACCGCAAAAGAGCTAAAGCGAGCGAGGCTTGCCATGGCATTGGTTATGAGAGAGTTGAAACAACTTTTAGTTAGGGAAGAGGCAGCCTCCTCAGCAGACACTCTTTCGCTCTGCAAGCAACACATTTTTCTAGTCTGGACCATCAAATCTGACGTGGAGGACCGTTGTAAATGTGTTGGAGCTAACAGTATGCCATGGTTTAATAAATGAAAACAAACGACTGCATGCAACGTAATTAGTGTTAATTCATCTTTGTTCTTTGTTGGACCATGAAGATAAACAGTTACATGTGGCTGCAATGATAAATCAGCAGGCAACGTTAGTACTAACGAACCCGGGGTCGCTCTTGCAAAAAGATTTTAATAAAGAAAGCTAATAAGATAGCTTTTTATAGGAGAAAAAGTCCTTGGATTAGTATAAATAAATCTCCTAGAATTATTATCAAGAAGTTCTCGGGATTTCACTAGAAATAAAAAATAGAAAGACGTAATTTCGTGGAATTTCTACCAATTTTCCAAGAATTACAATATTGGAATTCACATTCTTTTTTTATTTGAAGTTTTAACAATAATGAAATCCACTATTTATTTTAATTATCCCATGATGCGATTCTCAGTTTTTAAAGAAAACACATAACTTTATGGAAATATATTTGATCTCACATTTACTAAATCTTGGAAATTATTAAATGCATTAAACATAAATTTATGTTTAAAGTTGATCTGATATTACAGTTTTAAAACTGATAAAAATACATAAACTTGTGAAAAATATTTGTAAAGTTGAATAATATTGCAGTTTAAAAACTTGGTACGAACTGAACATTAGATGTCGCATGATTCAAAACTGTGGTTTCAACAAAAATCCGCTTGCATGTCATTCACGATTTAATGATGATGTCATTGTTAGTTGTTGGGGGCTGACACGTGAGCATGGGGATGAGTTGGCGAGCGGAGGGGCAGTTTGTGCAAAGAATACCTCCTTATACTACGTAAACAATAAAAAATAGACCTTACTATAACAAAGAATACAAGCCGGAAATCCAATTCGGCTCTTTAGAGCATATGCTCTTGGGCACCTTTTTTTTGTGCAAATGTCAAAAAAATTGAGAAAAAATACATGGGTTGATTGCCACACTCAAATGCTACCTACAAATCTTAAGGGGGGAGATTAAGAAGTTTGGCATGAGCCAAAAAAACAAGTCGAACGTCAAATGTTACACGTATTTTTGTTTTTTTCACCGACGAAGCACTGCTATCAAGTTTCACATGAAAATTGCCATGCATGCTTGTCACACTAACAAGAACATCTCCACAAAAGAAATGGATCTTTTAATATTTATTTTGAATTTACTGTTGATACGAGAGCATATGCACCCTAGAGCCAAAACGGCCATCCCAATACAAATATGCTGATGTAGCGGTGTAAATCCATATGCATATTGAACGGTGAGATATCATGGAGGCATCTCATGTAGGTAGCCCGCAGGTGCTCGTATGCATTTTCGTATATAATGCTTCCTTCTCTATCTAAATTGTTTAGGTTAGTTTTGGCTTATATCCGTAACCATCTTATGCTATGTTCATCCATGTTAACAACATTTAAAGCGATTTGAGTAACTAAACAAGATTGAGCCCTTTTCCTTCGAATGTGGGGTGTAGTTATATTTCATTTTAGTTGCAATCACACTTCACTTAACTTGTTTAGTAATTGTATTTGATCATGTGCAC
Source organism: Triticum dicoccoides (assembly GCF_002162155.2). NCBI lineage: Eukaryota > Viridiplantae > Streptophyta > Magnoliopsida > Poales > Poaceae > Triticum > Triticum dicoccoides. Next base: position 112,004,598 of record NC_041386.1, read on the forward strand.
CTCATCCATGCCAGGTCGTGTCATTGCATATCATGAGCATGTCGGATCTTTACCATAGTATAAGATCCATTTGTTGATCGATTTTTAGTGTTTTGCTTCTTCGCGAATAGGATCCAGAGATGACGTGAGATATGAGCAGGGAGTAATCATCTACCAAGCGTGGACATTAGGCAAGCAAAACCTCCTTGTCCATTCCGACACATCCTATGCTTTCTTCTTTATTCATGCCTTAGACTAACGACTCTTGACAAGACTAATGGTCAATGGGACGAAAGTTTTAAGCTGTTGTACACCTACAAAGCTGAGGGTGAGATGACAAGTCCAGGATATGTGGTAGATATTGACAAGCATATTGTGTAGATGGAACATAAAGGAAGGAATGCTTTAGGAGGGCTTTTGCGTGTTTCAAGACTTCTTGGCAGGGGTTTCTAGATGGTTGCATGCCCTATCTAATTGTGAAGGCTACTTCTGTGAATGGAAGATTTAAAGGAGTTGTTGCTTGCGCAGTTGACGTACACAACTAGCTTTTTCCAGTTTCCTTTGGTGCGTTGGAGATAGAGTCGGAAGATAGTTGGATCTGGTTTTTACATAATTTGCGCAACATTATAAACCATCCACCAGGATTGGCTACGCACACAGATGCTTGCAAGAGTTTAGAGAATCAAGTTAATGTGGTGTTCCCTGGAGTGGAGCATAGGGAATGTATGTGACACCTTGTAGCTAATTTTAACAAGAAATTTAGGGGGAGTTTATGAGAGGAACCTATAGATAGCATGATACACATGTTGTTTGAGGACACATGAGCACCACTTGAGAGTGTTGTATGCTGGAAATTCTTTGGTGCATGACTAAATGGAATCACATCATGGCATTTGACAAGATTAGGCAGATGATAATGATATAGATGGATTTGAGTAAAAGAATTATAGATATACAATATACTGGTCATGTCATGCTCCCATCAGTTATTAAGGCATTGCATGTCAAAACAAGAGGATTGAAGATGAAATGTATTATACAATCGACCTATGTGGCTGAGGTGATATATACTAAGAGTAAAAATAGGGAATGGAGGTGTCAAGTGGATTTTGCAAGTAGGACGTGTAGTTGTGGAAGATCTATGGCCAGCCATGCATACATGCCTTGTTCTTCAGGACTATTATAGTGGCCTATTTTGTGTGAAAATTGTAAAGGTCAAAAGTTTCTGTTACTTTCCTAATTCTACCTCTCTCCTTCCCATTGCTTGGCCCTCCTGTGCGTAGTCGACTAATAACCGTGACTGAAGCTAACTATAGGGTAGAGCCCGGCGAGTACACCCATATTGCACGGGGAAAGAGTGGGGAAACACCAATGGAATAGGAAAAGAGGATTCGGGTTGAACATATAATACGAAAGGCGGAAACGTAGGAAATAGCATAACTTTAGATAACTTACTCATATCCCGTTGGAATCGGCTCGGCTTTAGGGCACGTTTTCCTTATCACCATCAACGCATTACAGGTGGAGGATGGAGGTGGAGGCAAATCAATAATTTCTTGCGCTGGCGTCAACATGTTGTTCAAGCTGATGTGGGTATGATTTCGTAGCTTCTTGTAGCTGTGGGCCTCTAACTCTATCGCATTTCCTTCCTAGTTGGATGGTCTCTCTTCTTGGGTCCTCTTTTTGTGAGGTCCGATGATTAAAGGGTTGTTGTCCTCTTCGCTACTGTTACTATGGTCATGTTCATCCTTGTCACTGTGAGTAGCCCCTTGTTGCCGTCTGCGGCACCGGTGAGGTGCATGTCTATTCTTTGTCGGCCTCCAAAACAATTCGCGTCTCCAAAAGCGGCAGCATCGAGATAAGGTCTTTGAAACCATGTCATTGAAATGAAAGCCGAATAGGTGGTTAGTATCATGAGCAAGGACGAATGGATAAATAAATTCTTTTTGGATGCCTACATTCAAAGGTTGGTTCGTGTGGCTGTATGGAACAACGAAGGTCCCTAGAGGCATGTTCGTGGCGTTATCGGTCACCAAGCTGGCGCCCATGAGCCGAAGTTGTTGCATTAGTAGTTGTTCATTATCTTCCGGCATGGATCGTTGGGCCCAATGTAATCATACATTGGGTGCACCCTTGCCTCAAGAGGTTGGATTCACCTATCCATCCAGATAGCAGGATACGAACGCCGGCAAGGCCATCGACTTTTCGTTTCTCGACCTATTGTTGAAGGACATTTACATCTACTAGCTCGGCTTCAGAGGACCCTACAATCTAGGATGGACGTAGGTCGGGAACATCGACTTTAGGTGGAACATCGTCGCAGCAAAACCAGGCCTGCTGATACATCTCCAACGTATCTATAATTTTTTATTGTTTCATGCTATTATATTATCAATTTTGTATACATTATATGCAATTTTATATCATTTTTGGGAACTAACCTATTAATCTAGTGCCCACTACCAGTTGTTGTTTACTGCTTATTTTTGGTTTTACAGAAATCCTATACCAAACGGAGTCCAAACACGACGAAACTTTTGATGATTTTTTCTGGACATAAGAGACCCTAGAAGCTTCGGGGACCAGAATACCTATGAGGAGACGACAAGGAAACATGGTGCACCCTGGGGGGTGGGCATGCCCTGATGTCTTGTGGGCCCCACATGGCTCCGTCTGACCTAATTCCAGCGTTATAAATTCTCAAATATTGGGAAATCCCCATAGCATCCACCGAAACAATTTTTCCACTGCCACAAGTCTCCGTTCTTCCGCAATCCCATCTGGAGGCCTTCACGGGTACTTTGGCGAAGGGGGAATCGATCACGGGGGGCTTCTACATCAACCTTGCTGCACCTCCGATGATGTGTGAGTAGTTCCCATAGGACCTATGGGTCCATAATGATTAGCCAGATCTCTCTCTCTCTCTCTCTCCCTCATCTTCAATATAATGTTCTCTTCAGAGTTCTATTCGATATAATCTTTTTTTACAGTGCATTTGTTGGAATACGATGAATTGTGGTTTTATGATCAGATTATTCATTGAAAGTACTCGAGTCTTTTTTAAACTTTATTATGTTTGATTGTTGTAGCTATGTAATGCTTTCGATCTATGAGTTTTCTTTGGCCAAGTTGATGAGTAGATCTTTAGTGAAAGTGGTGCATAGTAGTAGGTTCAATCTTGCGGTGTTGTCACCTAGTGATAGAAGGGGTTGCAAGGAACGTATTTGTATCATTGCTGCTCGGGGAAAAATGATGGCATTCAATCATATGCTTGGTTTTATTCTGTCTATATTATGTCATCATACTTCATGTGTTACTTTGTTTGTCGTGAACTTAATACATAGAGAGGCAAGCATAGAAGAGCTCTCGAAGTGGAGTAATAGTAGTAGATGCAGACAGGAGTCGGTCTACTTGTCACCAGCATAATATGTATGTACATGATTATGCCACGAATAACATCGTAACTATGCACTTTTCTATCAATTGCCCAACAATAATTTGTCTCCCCAGTGCATGTCATTTTTATGAGAGAGATGCCTCTAGTGAAAATTATGACCCCGGGTCTATTTTAATCATATTGGTAAAAAAACCTTGTTGCAATTTATTTACTTTTATTTTTACTTTGCAATTTATCTATCTACTACTATCACATTTGATCCTTGCAATTAACGAGTACAAGGGGATTGATAACCATCTTGCCCGCGTGGGGTCCAAGTATTTGCTCTTGTGTGCGTAGGTACTGTCGAAGGTTGTTTGTGTGGTTCTCCTATTTATTCGATAACTTTGGTCCTGCCGAGGGAAATATTATCCGCTACTATATTGCTTCACCATTCCTCTTCGAGAAAATCCCAATGCAGCTCACAAGTAGCACCTGCTCCCACGGTTTGTTGGGTCGCTTAATTCCATATTGAAATAGATGGATCATGGCTTGGGCTGAATATGAGCTCCACTTCACTCCCACAGATTGTGCTCAAGGCTATTCCCTCGCCCTTTCACCCCAAAATGTTCTTCCACTGCCAAACTAGGCCTGCATACCTAAGAAGCACTCGCACATTGCAACGAAGCAAACAATGTGAAGTATGCCATTGGGAGAGATATGATGAAGTTTAATACTATAATAGAATAGGAGAGCGTGGAGGCAATCATGGAGAGGTAGATCCATCCCTCGTAGGATGAATGATGTCAGCAACACCCGCTTGGATGGTTGGGTTTTGGAGCCACATTCAGTGGTGCTCCGTCACGGCACGAGCTCCATGCCGATGAGATTTTCCCGTTCATGCTCCATTATAAGGGAAGCCATCCAACGCCTCTTGATGGCGTTCACCCGTGCCTCCGCTAGATTGGATGGTCCCCTTTGAACAGACGTCTTGCCTAGCCCAGCGATGTTGTCACAGACATGTGACATTGGCTTTCAATTTGAATTGCTACGTGCCATTGCTGGACGGCATTGGCGAGTGGTTTTGAGAGGGAGTGTAGGGTAGGAAATGCAGTAGGACTTCATTTACTAGCAGTGGCGAAGGGAGTGAAAGGAGGAAGGTGACGAAACATGAAAAGATCTGTCTACCACGTACTCGCCCCTCCTCTCGGTCGATCCAAGAGATGGTCGTCGTCCGTGGAAAGAGAGTCGTAATGATGACCGTTTGCCGTCCCATGCAATAATTGAGATGTCTAATCCCATTAGCCACAACACATAATTGCATTTGCCTTACCCAGAGACGCGTCGCTCTGTGTTTGCATTTATCTAGACGAGTCACTGTGTGGACTAGTGATACGTCTCCGTCGTATCTATAATTTTTGATTGTTCCATGCCAATATTATTCAACTTCCATATACTTTTTGGCAACTTTTTATACTATTTTTGGGACTAACATATTGATCCGGTGCCCAGTGCCAGTTCCTGTTTGTTGCATGTTTTCTGTTTCGCAGAAAACCCATACCAAACGGAGTCCAAACGGAATAAAAACTGACCGAGATTTTTTTGGAATATATATGATTTTGGGAAGAAGAATCCACGCGAGATGATGCTCGAGGGGCCCACGAGGTAGGGGGGCGCGCCCCAGGGTGTCAGGCGCGCCCCTGACCCTCGTGGCCACCCCGTAAGGCAGTTGGTGCCCTTATTTTGCCGCAAGAAAGCTAATTTCCGGATAGAGATTGTGTCAAAATTTCAGCCCAGTCGGAGTTACGGATCTCTGGGAATATAAGAAACGATGAAAGGGAAGAATCTGAGAACGCAGAAACAGAGAGAGACAGAGAGATAGATCCAATCTCGGAGGGGCTCTCGCCCCTCCCATGCCGTGGAGGCCATGGACCAGAGGGGAAACCCTTCTCCCACCTAGGGAGGAGGTCAAGGAAGAAGAATAAGGAGGGGGGCTCTCTCCCCTCGCTTCCGGTGGCACCGGAGTGCCACCGGGGGCCATCATCATCACCGCGATCTACACCAACACCTCCGTCATCTTCACCAACATCTCCATCACCTTCCCCCTCTATCTACAACGGTTCACTCTCCCGCAACCCGATGTACCCTCTACTTGAACATGGTGCTTTATGCTTCATATTATTATCCAATGATGTGTTGCCATCCTATGATGTCTGAGTAGATTTTCGTTGTCCTATCGGTGGTTGATGAATTGCTATGATTGATTTAATTTGCTTGGGGTTATGTTGCTGTCCTTTGGTGCCCATCATATGATTGCGCGCGTGGATCACACCCTAGGGGTAGTTGTATGTTGATAGGACTATGTATTGGAGGGCAAGAGTGACAGAAGCTTCAACCTAGCATTGAAATTGATGCATACGGGATTGAAGGGGGACCAATTTATCTTAATGCTATGGTTGGGCTTTACCTTCATGAACGTTAGTAGTTGCGGATGCTTGCTAATAGTTCCAATCATAAGTGCATAGAATTCCAAGTCAGGGATGACATGCTAGCAGTGGCCTCTCCCACATAATACTTGCTATCGGTCTAGTAAAGTAGTCAATTACTTAAGGGACAATTTCCCAACTCCTACCACCACTTTTCCACACTCGCTATATTTACTTTAGTTGCTGAAAGTGCGTTATATCGACTAGAGGGGGGTGAATAGGCGATTTTATGAAATTCTTCACTGAGGAATTTGCCGGTGAGGAAATTCCTTAGCGAAGAACTACTAGCAGCGGAATAAGTACTCAAAAGTAAACATAACATAATATAAACATAGTCATCATGATGAAATGAAGACAGGCACAGAGTACAGGAAGCGTAATCACAGGATAACACAGGATGAAGACAAACAGACTGAAGAAATTGAACTGAGGAAATTGAGAAAGTCTTCAGTCAAAGTCTTCAAACACAGATATGAACAAACACACAACACAGTTATGAGGAAATGAATGAGTTGAGGAAATAGAACCAGTAAGCTTGGTGAAGACAATGATTTGGTAGACCAGTTCCAACTGCTGTCTCAGTTGTACGTCTGGTTGGAGCGGCTGAGTATTTAAACTCAAGGATACACAGTCCCGGACACCCAGTCCTAAATACGCAGCTCAGGACACCCAGTCCTCACCGTATTCTCCTTGAACTAAGGTCACACAGACCTCGTCCAATCACTTGTGGTAAGTCTTCAGAAAACTTCCAAACCTTCACAAACTTGGTCACTTGATGATCCACAATTCCTCTTGGATGCTCTAGACCATGACGCCTAACCGTCTGGAAGAAGCACAATCTTCAAAGGTAACAAGCGTCGGATCCACTCAGGATCAATCTCTTCAGTGATGCTCAATCACTTGGGGTTAGTAGGTGTTTGGGTTTTGGGTTTTTGGTTTTTCCTCACTTGATGATTTTCGCTCAAAGTCCTCAGAGGATGGGTTGCTCTCAAATGACAAGTGTCAGTTTCTCTCGGAGCAGCCAACCAACTAGTGGTTGTAGGGGGCGGCTATTTATAGCCTAGGGAGCAGCCCGACATGATAAGACATAAATGCCCTTCAATGATATGACCGTTAGGTGGATAGATATTTTGGGACAGCTGGTGCATAGCACAGCAACGGTCGGAATTTTGAGTAGCAAAATCCTCAGGGCTATCATGTTCCTCACTGTGTAGGCAATCCGCACTGGCGAATTCCTAACTCCTCAGTCAGGACAAATTCCTCAGAGACCAGAAGAACTTCGTCTCTGTCACTGAAGAAATTGACTGAACTGTATGAGATTTCCAATGGCTTCACTCGAAGGGATTGGTAGGTGTAGGATTTTGAGTTGAGTATCACATGGAAATTTTTCCTTAGTATTTCCTCGACCCCCTTTAACAGTACGGTGTTTCCTATGACTCAAGAAAGAGAAAAACAAAACTATGAAAACGAAAGTCTTCAAGCTTCATATTCCTCGCATGAATATCAAGTCTTCACGGACACACCAATTTCTTCACTTTCAAAGTCTTCATGAAAGTCTTCAGAAATACCAAAATCTCCAGTCGAAGATATTCATTTTTAGGGGTCGACTTTTCCTGTAAATATCAAACTCCTCATAGACTTATAGACCTGTGTATACTCACAAACGCATTAGTCCCTTAACCTATAAGTCTTCAATACACCAAAATCACTAAGAGACACTAGATGCACTTACAGTTGCTTCTTTACCTTAACAGCCCCTAGTTTTATTTTCGTCCTCTTTACTTTCTTGCAAGCCTTTCCGAAAACACCTACAAAGTACTTCTAGTTTCAGACTTGTTCTAGGTAAAGCGAACGTCAAGTGTGCATAGAGTTGTATCGATGGTCGATAGAACTTGAGGGAATATTTGTTCTACCTTTAGCTCCTCGTTGGGTTCGACACTCTTACTTATCGAAAACTGTTGCAATCCCCTATACTTGTGGGTTATCAAGACCTTTTTCTGGCGCCGTTGCTGGGGAGCAATAGCGTGGGGTGAATATTATCGTGTGTGCTTGTTTGATTTATCACTAAGTAATTTTTATTTCCTGTTCTTAGTTGATTTCTATCTTTAGTTATGGGTAGGAAACGCAAAATACCAAAAAAATTAGTTGTACCTACTGAACCAATGGTTGAAGAAGCAATCAAAATCTATCACACTGCTGAAGCTTATTACTTGGATCATCTTCGATCCCTATGTGCTCGTGCCGAAACCCCAACTAGCTTAGTTGAGGGCAAATCTTTAGATGAGCATGCTTATGTGCGACACCGTATATCTAAAAAAGGGAATTATTATGGAGTCAAATTCAACGCTTGCAATGCTATGCTTGGAATTTATGTGAATTATATGATTTTACTTGTTGTTCTGAAAACCCTAAGAAACACCTTCCCTACCAATGTGAGTTTATTGATAATGGAATCGTATCTTCGTATGCTAAGGGTGTTTACAATTACTATGATGTTCAACAAATTGAAGAATTTTTTTCTTTTAAGGGTGCTTACAAAATTGCTTCTTTGATTGAAAAGTATGCTGCTACTCTTTACAAATCTAAAATTTTTGTCATACTTAAATATTGCTATGATAATTATGCTTCTAATGCCTATGTTGAACCATATATTGAGTACTTCTCCGCTGTCCAAGAAGAGACTAATATTTTGCAGGAGTCTATGGAAGAAGAAATTAATGAAACTGTGAGCTCATTGGATGAAAAAGATGATGAGGAGAGCGAAGAACAAAAGGAGGAAGTGAAGGAAATATGCCCTAGAGGCAATAATAAAGTTATTATTTATTTCCTTATATCATGATAAATGTTTATTATTCATGCTAGAATTGTATTAACCGGAAACGTAATACATGTGTGAATACATAGACAAACAGAGTGTCACTAGTATGCCTCTACTTGACTAGCTCGTTAATCGAAAATGGTTATGTTTCCTAACCATGAACAAAAGAGTTGTTATTTGATTAACGGGATCACATCATTAGAAGAATGATGTGATTGACATGACCCATTCAATTAGCTTAGCACCCGATCGTTTAGTATGTTGCTATTGCTTTCTTCATGACTTATACATGTTCCTAAGACTATGAGATTATGCAACTCCCATTTGCCGGCGGAACACTTTGTGTGCTACCAAACGTCACAACATAACTGGGTGATTATAAAGGAGCTCTACAGGTGTCTCCAAAGGTACATGTTGGGTTGGCGTATTTCGAGATTAGGATTTGTCACTCCGATTGTCGGAGAGGTATCTCTGGGCCCTCTCGGTAATGCACATCACATAAGCCTTGCAAGCATTGCAACTAATGAGTTAGTTGTGAGGTGATGTATTATGGGACGAGTAAAGAGACTTGCCGGTAACGAGATTGAACTAGGTATTAAGATACCGAGGATCGAATCTCGGGCAAGTAACATACCGATGACAAAGGGAACAAAGTATGTTGTTATGCGGTCTGACCGATAAAAGATCTTCGTAGAATATGTGGGAGCCAATATGAGCATCCAGGTTCTGCTATTGGTTATTGACCAGAGACATGTCTCAGTCATGTCTACATTGTTCTCAAACCCGTAGGGTCCGCACGCTTAACGTTACGATGACAGTTTCATTATGAGTTTATATATTTTGATGTACCGAAGTTTGTTCGGAGTCCCGGATGTGATCACGGACATGACGAGGAGTCTCAAAATGTTCGAGACATAAAGATTGATATATTGGAAGCCTATGTTTGGACATCGGAAGTGTTCCGGGTGAAATCGGCATTTTACCGGAGTACCGGGAGGTTACCGGAACCCCCCGGTAACCTAATGGGCCTTAATGGGCCTAGTGGAGGAAGAGGAGAGGAGGCCTAGGGGCTGCCGTGCTCCCCTCCCCCCCAAGTCTGAATTAGACAAGGAGGGGGGGGCGCCCCCCTTTCCTTTCTTCCCTCTCCTCCTTCCCCCCAAATTCCTAATCCAACTAGGGAAAGGGGGGAGTCCTACTCCCGGTAGGAGTAGGACTCCTCTGGCACGCCTCCTCCTAGGGCCGGCCGCACCCCCCTTGCTCCTTTATATACGGGGGCAGGGGGCACCCCAAGACACACAAGTTGATATTCATGATCGTTCTCTTAGCCGTGTGCGGTGCCCCCCTCCACCATAATCCTCGATAATATTGTAGCGGTGCTTAGGCAAAGCCCTGCGACAGTAGAACATCAAGATCGTCACCACGCCGTCGTGCTGACGGAACTCTTCCCCGATACTTTGCTGGATCAGAGTCCGGGGATCGTCATCGAGCTGAACATGTGCTAGAACTCGGAGGTGCCGTAGTTTCGGTGCTTGATCGGTCGGGCCGTGAAGACGTACGACTACATCAACCGCGTTGTCATAACGCTTCCGCTGTCGGTCTACGAGGGTACGTAGACAACACTCTCCCCTCTCGTTGCTATGCATCACCATGATCTTGCGTGTGCGTAGGATTTTTTTTGAAATTACTACGTTCCCCAACAGTGTTATCCGAGCCTAGGTTTTATGCGTTGATGTTGTGCATGAGTAGAACACAAGTGAGTTGTGGGCGATATAAGTCATACTGCTTACCAGCATGTCATACTTTGGTTCAGCGGTATTGTTGGATGAAGCGGCCCGGACCGACATTACGCGTATGCTTACGCGAGACTGGTTCTACCGACGTGCTTTGCACACAGGTGGCTGGCGGGTGCCAGTCTCTCCAACTTTAGTTGAACCGAGTGTGGCTATGCCCGGTCCTTGCGAAGGTTAAAACATCACCAACTTGACAAACTATCGTTGTGGTTTTGATGCGTAGGTAAGAACGGTTCTTGCTAAGCCCGTAGCAGCCACGTAAAACTTGCAACAACAAAGTAGAGGACGTCTAACTTATTTTTGCAGGGCATGTTGTGATATGATATGGTCAAGACGTGATGAGATATAAGTTGTTGTATGAGATAATCATGTTTTGTTGAAGTTATCGGCAACTGGCAAAAGCCTTATGATTGTCTCTCTATTGCATAAGATGCAAGCACCAAATAATTGCTTTACTTTATCGCTATGCGATAGCAATAGTTGCAAGAGCAGTAGTTGGCGAGACGACCATGTGACAACACATTGATATAGATCAAGATGATGGAGATCATGGTGTCATGCCGGTGACGATGGAAATCATGACGATACTTTGGAGATAGAGATCAAAGGCACAAAATGATGATGGCCATATCATGTCACATATTTTGATTGCATGTGATGTTTATATTTTATACATCTTATTTTGCTTAGTTTGATGGTAGCTTTATAAGATGATCTCTCACTAATTATCAAGGTACAAGTGTTCTCCCTGAGTATGCACCGTTGCGGAAGTTCTTCGTGCTGGGACACCACGTGATGATCGGGTGCGATAGGCTCTACGTTCAAATACAACGGGTGCAAAACAGTTGCACATGCGGAATACTCAGGTTAAACTTGACGAACCTAGCATATAACAGATATGACCTCGGAACACGGAGACCGAAAGGTCGAGCGTGAATCATATAGTAGATATGATCAACATAGTGATGTTCACCATTGAAACTACTCCATCTCACGTGATGATCGGACATGGTTTAGTTGATTTGGATCACGTGATCACTTAGATGACTAGAGAGATGTCTGTCTAAGTGGGAGTTCTTAAGTAATATGATTAATTGAACTTTAATTTATCATGAACTTACTCCTGGTAGTATTAGCATATCTATGTTGTAGATCAATAGCTCGCGTTGTTGCTTTCATATGTTTATTTTGATATGTTCCTAGAGAAAATTGTGTTGAAAGATGTTAGTAGCAATGATGCGGATTGGATCCGTGATCTGAGGTTTATCCTCATTGCTGCACAGAAGAATTATGTCCTTGATGCACTGCTAGGTGACAGACCTATTGCAGGAGCAGATGTAGACGTTATGAACGTTTGGCTAGCTCAATATGATGACTACTTGATAGTTTAGTGCACCATGCTTAACAGCTTAGAATCGGGACTTCAAAGATGTTTTGAACGTCATGGACCATATGAGATGTTCCAGGAGTTGAAGTTAATATTTCAAGCAAATACCCGAGTTGAGAGATATGAAGTCTCCAACAAGTTCTATAGCTAAAAGATGGAGGAGAATCACTCAACTAGTGAGCATGTGCTCAGATTGTCTGGGTACTACAATTGCTTGAATCAAGTGGGAGTTAATCTTCCAGATAAAATAGTGATTAACAGAATTCTCTAGTCACCATCACCAAGTTAGCAAAACTTCGTGATGAACTATGATATGCAAGGGATAACGGAAACGATTTCCAAGCTCTTCGTAATGCTGAAATTGACGAAGGTAGAAATCGAGAAAAACATCAAGTGTCGATGGTAGACAAGACCACTAGTTTCAAGAAAAGGGCAGAGGGACGAAGGGGAACTTCAAGAAGAACAACAAGCAAGTTGCTGCTCAAGTGAAGAAGTCCAAGTCTGGTCCTAAGCCTGAGACTAAGTGCTTCTATTGCAAAGGGACTGGTCACTGGAAACGGAACTACCCCAAGTGATTGGCGGATAAGAAGGATGGCAAAGTGAACATAAGTATATTTGATATACATGTTATTGATGTGTACTTTACTAGTGTTTATAGCAACCCCTCAGTATTTGATACTAGTTCAGTTGCTAAGATTAGTAACTCGAAACGGGAGTTGCAGAATAAACAGAGACTAGTTAAGGGTGAAGTGACGATGTGTGTTGGAAGTGGAAGATTGGTATGATCATCATCGCACACTCCGTATACTTTCGGGATTAATGTTGAACCTAAATAAGTGTTATTTGGTGTTTGCGTTGAGCATGAATATGATTCGATCATGTTTATTGTAATAAGGTTATTCATTTAAGTAAGAGAATAAATTGTTGTTCTGTTTACATGAATAAAACCTTATATGGTTACACACCCAATGAAAATAGTTCATTGGATCTCGATCGTAGTGATACACATATTCATAATATTGAAACCAAAAGATGTGAAGTTAATAATGATAGTGCAACTTATTTGTGGCACTGCCGTTTAGGTCATATTGGTGTAAAGCGCATGAAGAAACTCCATGCTGATGGGATTTTGGAATCACTTGATTATGAATCACTTGGTGCTTGCGAACCATGCCTTATGGGCAAGATGACTAAAAGACTCCGTCCTCCGGAACAATGGAGCGAGCAACTGACTTATTGGAAATAATACATACTGATGTATGCGATCCGATGAGTGTTGAAGCTCGTGGCGGGTATCGTTATTTTCTGACCTTCACATATGATTTGAGCAGATATGGGTATATCTACTTGATGAAACATAAGTCTGAAACATTTGAAAAGTTCAAAGAATTTCAGAGTGAAGTGGAAAATCATCGTAAAAACAAAAATATGGTTTCTACGATCTGATCGCAGAGACAAATATTTGATTTACGAGTTTGGTCTTCAATTAAAACTATGTGGAATAGTTTCACAAATTCGTGCCACCTGGAACACCACGACATAATGGTGTGTCCGAACGTCATAACCGTACTTTATTGGATATAGTGCAATCTATGATGTTTTTTATAGATTTACCAATATCGTTTTGGGGTTATGCATTAAAGACAGATGTATTCACGTTTAAAAGGGCACCTTCTAAGTCACCATCTAAGTCCGTTGAGACGACACAATCTGAACTGTGGTTTGGCAAGAAACCAAAGTTGTCGTTTCTTAAAGTTTGGGGTTGTGATGCTTATATGAAAAGGTTTCATCCTGATAAGCTCAAACCAAATCGGAGATATATGTCTTCATAGGATACCCAAAGGAGACTGTTGGGTACACCTTCTATCACAGATCCGAAGGCAAGTTATTCATTGCTGAGAATGGATCCTTTCTAGAGAAGGAGTTTCTCTCGAAAGAAGTGAGTGGGAGGAAAGTAGAACTTGATGAGGTAACTGTACCTGCTCCCTTATTGGAAAGTAGTTCATCACAGAAATTTGTTCCTGTGACTACTAGACCGATTAGTGAGGAAGCTAATGATGATGATCATGTAACTTCAGATCAAGTTACTACCGAACCTCGTAGGTAAACCAGAGTGAGATCCGCACCAGAGTGGTAAGGTAATCCAGTTCTGGAGGTCATGTTACTTGACCATGACGAGCCTATGAACTATGAGGAAGCAATGATGAGCCCAGATTCCACGAAATGGCTTGAGGCCATGAAATCTAAGATGAGATCCATGTATGAGAACAAAGTATGAACTTTGATTGACTTGCCCAATGATCGACGAGCCATTGAAATTAAATGGATCTTCAACAGGAAGACGGACGCTGATAGTAGTGTTACTATCTACAAAGCTATAATTGTCGCAAAAAGGTTTTCGACAAGTTCAAGGTGTTGACTACGATGAGAGTTTCTCACTCGTATCTATGCTTAAGTATGTCCGAATCATGTTAGCAATTGCCGCATTTTATGAAATCCGGCAAATGGATAAACAAATCTGCATTCCTTAATGGATTTATTAAAGAAGAGTTGTATATGATACAACCAGAAAGTTTTGTCAATCCTAAAGGTGTTAACAAAATGTGCAAGCTCCAGCGATCCATCTATGGACTGGTGCAAGCATCTCGGAGTTGGAATATGCGCTTTGATGAGATGATCAAAGCATATAGTTTTATACAGACTTGCAGTGAAGCCTGTATTTACAAGAAAGTGAGTGGGAGCACTACAGCATTTCTGATAAGTATATGTGAATGACATATTGTTGATCCGAAATAATGTAGAATTATTCTGCAAAGCATAAAGGAGTGTTTTGAAAGAAGTTTTTCAAAGAAAGACCTCGGTGAAGCTGCTTACGTATTAAGCATCAAGATCTATAGAAATAGATCAAGACACTTCATAAGTTTTTTCAATCAGTACATACCTTGACAATATTTTGAAGTAGTTCAAAATGGAACAGTCAAAGAAAGAGTTCTTGGCTGTGTTACAAGGTGTGAAATTGAGTAAGACTCAAAGCCCGACCACGACAGAAGATAGAAAGAGAATGAAAGTCATTCCCTATGCCCCAACCATAGGTTCTATAAAGTATGCCATGCTGTGTACCAGATCTATTGTATACCCTACACTGTGTTAAGCAAGGGAGTACAATAGTGATCTAAGAGTAGATCATTGGACAGCGGTCAAAATTATCCTTAGTGGAATAAGGAAAGATTTCTCAATTATGGAGGTGAAAAAAGGTTCGTCGTAAAAAGTTACGTCGATGCAAGTTTTGACACAGATCTGGATGACTCTAAGTCTTGATCTAGATACATATTGAAAGTGGGAGAAATTAGCTAGAGTAGCTCCGTGCAGAGCATTGTAGACATAGAATTCGCAAAATACTTACGGATCTGTATGTGACAGACCCGTTGACTAAAATAATCTCACAAGCAAAACATGATCACACCTTAGTACTTTTTGGGTGTTAATCACATAAACGATGTGAACTAGATTACTGACTCTAGTAAACCCTTTGGGTATAGGTCACATGACGATGTGAACTATGGGTGTTAATCACATGATGATGTGAACTATTAGTGTTGAATCACATGGCGATGTGAACTAGATTATTGACTCTAGTGCAAGTGGGAGACTGAAGAAATATGCCCTAGAGGCAATAATAAAGTTATTATTTATTTCCTTATATCATGATAAATGTTTATTATTCATGCTAGAATTGTATTAACCGGAAACATGATACATGTGTGAATACATAGACAAACAGAGTGTCACTAGTATGCCTCTACTTGACTAGCTCGTTAATCGAAGATGGTTATGTTTCCTAACCATGAACAAAAGAGTTGTTATTTGATTAATGGGATCACATCATTATAATAATGATGTGATTGACATGACCCATTCCATTAGGTTAGCACCCGATCGTTTAGTATATTGCTATTGCTTTCTTCATGACTTATACATGTTCCTATGACTATGAGATTATGCAACTCCCGTTTACCGGAGGAACACTTTGTGTGCTACCAAACATCACTACGTAACTATGTGATTATAAAGGAGCTCTACAAGTGTCTCCAAAGGTACATGTTGGGTTGGCGTATTTCGAGATTAGGATTTGTCACTCCGATTGTCAGAGAGGTATCTCTGGGCCCTCTCGGTAATGCACATCACATAAGCCTTGCAAGCATTGCAACTAATGAGTTAGTTGTGAGATGAGGTATTACGGAACGAGTAAAGAGACTTGCCGGTAACGAGATTGAACTAGGTATTAAGATACCGACGATCGAATCTCGGGCAAGTAACATACCGATGATAAAGGGAACACCGTATGTTGTTATGTGGTCTGACCGATAAAGATCTTCGTAGAATATGTGGGAGCCAATATGAGCATACAGGTTCCGCTATTGGTTATTGACCGGAGACATGTCTCGGTCATGTCTACATTGTTCTCGAACCCGTAGGGTCCGCACGCTTAAGGTTTCGATGATAGTTATATTATGAGTTTATAAGTTTTGATGTACCGAAGGAGTTCGGAGTCCCGGATGAGATCGGGGACATGACGAGGAGTCTCGAAATGGTCGAGACGTAAAGATCGATATATTGGACGACTATATTCGGACATCGAAAAGGTTCCGAGTGGTTCGGGTATTTTTCGGAGTACCGGGGAGTTACGGGAATACGGAGGAAGAAGTATATGGGCCTTATTGGGCTTTAGGGGAGAGGGAGAGGCAGGCCGCGTGCCCCCCATTGACTAGTCCGAATTGGACTAGGGGGAGGGGCGGCGCCCCCTCCTTCTTTCTCTTCCCTCTTCCCCTTCCTTGTCTCCTACTCCTACTACTTGGAAGGACTCCTAGTTGGACTAGGAAAGGGGGAATCCTACTCCCGGTGGGAGTAGGACTCCCCTAGGGCGCGCCATAGAGAGGGCCGGCCCTCCCCTCCTCCACTCCTTTATATACGGGGGTAGGGGGCACCCCATAGAGACACAAGTTGATCTTCGTGATCGTTTTCTTAGCCGTGTGCGGTGCCCCCCTCCACCATACTCCTCGATAATATTGTAGCGGTGCTTAGGCGAAGCCCTGCGATGGTAGAACATCAAGATCATCACCACGCCGTCGTGCTGACGGAACTCTTTCCCAACACTTTGCTGGATTGGAGTCCGGGGATCGTCATCGAGTTGAACGTGTGCTAGAACTCGGAGGTGCCGTAGTTTCGGTGCTTGATCGGTCGGGTCACGAAGACGTACGACTACATCAACCGCGTTGTCATAACGCTTCCGCTTTCGGTCTACAAGGGTACGTAGACAACACTCTCCCCTCTCGTTGCTATGCATCACCATGATCTTGCGTGTGCGTAGGAATTTTTTTGAAATTACTACGTTCCCCAACAGTGTTACTATCTACAATGCTAGAATTGTCGCAAAAAGGTTCTCGACAAGTTCAAGGTGTTGACTATGATGAGAGTTTCTCACTCGTATCTATGCTTAAGTCTGTCCGAATCATGTTAGCAATTGCCGCATTTTATGAAATCCGGCAAATGAATAAACAAAACTGCATTTCTTAATGGATTTACTAAAGAAGAGTTGTATATGATACATCCAGAAGGTTTTGTCAATCTTAAAGGTGCTAACAAAATGTGCAAGCTCCAGCGATCCATCTATGGACTGGTGCAAGCATCTCAGAGTTGGAATATGCACTTTGATGAGATGATCAAAGCATATAGTTTTATACAGACTTGCGGTGAAGCCTGTATTTACAAGAAAGTGAGTGGGAGCACTACAGCATTTCTGATAAGTACATGTGAATGACATATTGTTGATCGGAAATAATGTAGAATTATTCTGCAAAGCATAAAGGAGTGTTTTGAAAGAAGTTTTTCAAGGAAAGACCTCGGTGAAGCTGCTTACATATTAAGCATCAAGATCTATAGAGATAGATCAAGACGCTTGATAAGTTTTTTCAATGAGTACATACCTTGACAATATTTTGAAGTAGTTCAAAAATGGAACAGTCAAAGAAAGAGTTCTTGGCTGTGTTACAAGGTGTGAAATTGAGTAAGACTCAAAGCCCGACCACGGCAGAAGATAGAAAGAGAATGAAAGTCATTCCCTATGCCTCAGCCATAGGTTCTATAAAGTATGCCATGCTGTGTACCAGATCTATTGTATACCCTACACTGTGTTAAGCAAGGGAGTACAATAGTGATCTAAGAGTAGATCATTGGACAGCGGTCAAAATTATCCTTAGTGGAATAAGGAAATATTTCTCAATTATGGAGGTGACAAAAGGTTCGTCGTAAAAAGTTACGTCGATGCAAGTTTTGACACAGATCTGGATGACTCTAAGTCTCGATCTAGATACATATTGAAAGTGGGAGCAATTAGCTAGAGTAGCTCCGTGCAGAGCATTGTAGACATAGAATTCGCAAAATACTTACGGATCTGTATGTGACAGACCCGTTGACTAAAATAATCTCACAAGCAAAACATGATCACACCTTAGTACTCTTTGGGTGTTAATCACATAAACGATGTGAACTAGATTACTGACTCTAGTAAACCCTTTGGGTATAGGTACATGACGATGTGAACTATGGGTGTTAATCACATGGTGATGCGAACTATTAGTGTTGAATCACATGGCGATGTGAACTAGATTATTGACTCTAGTGCAAGTGGGAGACTGAAGGAAATATGCCCTAGAGGCAATAATAAAGTTATTATTTATTTCCTTATATCATGATAAATGTTTATTATTCATGCTAGAATTGTATTAACCGGAAACATGATACATGTGTGAATACATAGACAAACAGAGTGTCACTAGTATGCCTCTACTTGACTAGCTCGTTAATCGAAGATGGTTATGTTTCCTAACCATGAACAAAAGAGTTGTTATTTGATTAACGGGATCACATCATTAGAAGAATGATGTGATTGACATGACCCATTCAATTAGCTTAGCACCCGATCGTTTAGTATGTTGCTATTGCTTTCTTCATGACTTATACATGTTCCTATGACTATGAGATTATGCAACTCCCATTTGCCGGCGGAACACTTTGTGTGCTACCAAACGTCACAACGTAACTGGGTGATTATAAAGGAGCTCTACAGGTGTCTCCAAAGGTACATGTTGGGTTGGCGTATTTCGAGATTAGGATTTGTCACTCCGATTGTCGGAGAGGTATCTCTGGGCCCTCTCGGTAATGCACATCACATAAGCCTTGCAAGCATTGCAACTAATGAGTTAGTTGTGAGATGGTGTGTTATGGAACGAGTAAAGAGACTTGCTGGTAACGAGATTGAACTAGGTATTAAGATACCGACGATCGAATCTCGGGCAAGTAACATACCGATGACAAAGGGAACAAAGTATGTTGTTATGCGGTCTGACCGATAAAAGATCTTCGTAGAATATGTGGGAGCCAATATGAGCATCCAGGTTCCGCTATTGGTTATTGACCAGAGACATGTCTCGGTCATGTCTACATTGTTCTCGAACCCGTAGGGTCTGCACGCTTAACGTTACGATGACAGTTTCATTATGAGTTTATGTATTTTGATGTAGCGAAGTTTGTTCAGAGTCCCGGATGTGATCACGGACATGACGAGGAGTCTCGAAATGTTCGAGACATAAAGATTGATATATTGGAAGCCTATGTTTGGACATCGGAAGTGTTCCGGGTGAAATCGGCATTTTACCGGAGTACCGGGAGGTTACCGGACCCCCCCGGTAACCTAATGGGCCTAGTGGAGGAAGAGGAGAGGAGGCCTAGGGGCTGCCGCGCGCCCCTCCCCCCCCCCCAAGTCCGAATTGGACAAGGAGGGGGGGGGCGGCGCCCCCCCTTTCCTTTCTTCCCTCTCCTCCTTCCCCCCAAAGTCTTAATCCAACTAGGGAAAGGGGGGAGTCCTACTCCCGGTAGGAGTAGGATTCCTCCGGCGCGCCTCCTCCTAGGGCCGGCCGCACCCCCCCTTGCTCCTTTATATACAGGGGCAGGGGGCACCCCAAGACACACAAGTTGATCTTCATGATCATTCTCTTAGCCCTGCGACAGTAGAATATCAAGATCGTCACCACGCCATCGTGCTGACGGAACTCTTCCCCGATACTTTGCTGGATCGGAGTCCGGGGATCGTCACCGAGCTGAACGTGTGCTAGAACTCGGAGGTGTTGTAGTTTCGGTGCTTGATCGGTCGGGCCATGAAGACATACGACTACATCAACCGCGTTGTCATAACGTTTCCGCTGTCGGTCTACGAGGGTACATAGACAACACTCTCCCCTCTCGTTGCTATGCATCACCATGATCTTGCGTGTGCGTAGGAAATTTTTTGAAATTACTACGTTCCCCAACAGGAAGAGCGGATTGATCACCCGTGCCCAGCTTCTAATGAGAGTAACTCTTCAACTCATACATTGTTTAATTCCCCTTCGTGCTTACCGAAGGATGATTGCTATGATGACTGTTATGATCCCTATGATTCTTTTGAAATATCCCTTTTTGATGATGCTTGCTATGCTTGTGGCCAAGATGCCAATATGAATTATGCTTATGAAGATGAACTTGCTATAGTTCCCTATGTTAAACATGAAATTGTTGCTATTGCACCCATGCATGATAGTCCTATTATCTTTTTGAATTCTCCCAACTACACTATATCGGAGAAGTTTGCACTTATTAAGGATTATATTGATGGGTTGCCTTTTACCGTTGCACATGCTGATTTTGAAGAGTATAATATGCATGTGCTTGCTGCTCCTACTTGCAATTATTATGCGAGAGGAACTATATCTCCACCTCTCTATGTTTCCAACATGATAAAATTGCAAGATACTGTTTATACTATACATTGGCCTTTACTAGGTGTGCATGAATTGTTCTTTTATGACATGCCGATGCATATGAAGAGAGTTAGACTTCGTCATTGCTTGATATATGTTGCTTTGTGCTCACTACTAAATTACAAATCATTGTTAATTAAAATTGGCTTTGATATACCTTGGGATCCGGGTGGATTCACTACTTGAGCACTATATGCCTAGCTTAATGGCTTTAAAGAAAGCGCTGCCAGGGAGACAACCCGGAAGTTTTAGAGAGTCATTTATTTTTGTTGAGTGCTTTTATATAGTTTAAAAACAACAAAAATAAAGAGGGGAACCGAAAACTTTTTCAAAAAGGAAAGCGAAAGTGAGAAAGACAAGCATTGTTGAAGTGGGAGAGCTCCTTGAACTTTGTTCATGCTCACGACAAATTTGTGAATCTTGATTACAGAAACTTTTCAATAAAAATAATTATCCCCTTGTACAATTCCATTGTATTATAAAAATAATGTGCCAAGGTTTGCCTTTAGGATGTTTACATTTGCTTGATGGTTTGTACGGTGCAGGACAGAAACTTTGGCTGTAGTGCGCGATTTTACATTTTTAGCTGGAACGTCAAATGGTTCTGATTCTTTTTGCACTGTCTTACTATACAAATTTTTTATTTTTCCTAATTTTGATAGATTTTTCAAGTATCAGGAGTATGGTGAATGTTCAAATTATTACAGACTGTTCTGTTTTAGACAGATTCTGTTTTTGATGCATAGTTTGCTTGTTTTGATGAAACTATCGATTCATATTAGTGGATTAAGCCATGAAAAAGTTATATTACAGTAGACACAATGCAAAAACAAAATATGAATTGGTTTGCAACAGTATTTAAAGTAGTAATTTGCTTTATTATACTAATGCATCTTACCGAGTTTTCTGATGAAGTTTTGTGTGGATGAAGTGTTCGATGATTGAGAAGGTTTCGATTAAGAAGAAGGAAGAGAGGCAAGAGCTCAAGCTTGGGGATGCCCGAGGCACCCCAAGTAAATATTCAAGGAGACTCAAGCGTCTAAGCTTGGGGATGCTGGGGAGGCATCCCCTCTTTCTTCAACAAGTATCGGTATGTTTTCGGATTCGTTTCGTTCAGGCGATATGTGCAATCTTGAAGCGTCTTTTGCATTTAGTTTTCATTTTTCTTTTATGCACCATGCTGGTATGAGATAGTCTTTGGTTGATTTATAGAATGCTCTTTGCACTTCACTTATATCTTTTGAGTATGGCTTTATAGAATGCTTCATGTGCTTCACTTATATCATTTGAAGCTTGGATTGCATGTTTCTCTTTACATAGACAACCACCATTTGTAGAATGCTCTTTTGCTTCACTTATATTTGTTAGAGCGTGGGCATATCTTTTGTAGAAAGAATTGAACTCTCGTGCTTCACTTATATCTATTTAGAGAGATGACAGGAACTGGTCATTCACATGGTTAGTCATAAAATCCTACATAAACTTGTAGATCGCTGAATATGATATGTTTGATTCCTTGCAATAGTTTTGCGATATAAAGATGGTGATATTAGAGTCATTCTAGTCGAGTAATTGTGAAATTGAGAAATACTTGTGTTGAGGTTTGCAAGTCCCGTAGCATGCACGTATGGTGAACCGTTATGTAACGAAGTCGGAGCATGAGGTGTTTATTGATTGTCTTCCTTATGAGTGGCGGTCGGGGACGAGCGATGGTCTTTTCCTACCAATCTATCCCCCTAGGAGCATGCGCGTAGTACTTTGTTTCGATTACTAATAGATTTTTGCAATAAGTATGTGAGTTCTTTATGACTAATGTTGAGTCCATGGATTATACGCACTCTCACCCTTCCATCATTGCTAGCCTCTCTAGTACCGCGCAACTTTCGCCGGTACCATAAACCCACCATATATCTTCCTCAGAACAGCCATCATACCTACCTATCATGGCATTTTCATAGCCATTCCGAGATATATTGCCATGCAACTTTCATCATCATCATATACATGACTTGAGCCTTCATTGTCATATTGCTTTGCATGATCGTAAGATAGCTAGCATGATGTTTTCATGGCTTGTCCGTTTTTTGACGTCATTGCTATGCTAGATCATTGCACATCCCGGTACGCCGCCGGAGGCATTCATATAGAGTCATATCTTTGTTCTAGATATCAAGTTGTAATCATTGAGTTGTAAATAAATAGAGGTGTGATGATCATCATTAATAAAGCATTGTCCCAAAAAAGGGCCAAATAAAAAAAGGAAAGGCCAAATAAAAAAAGAGAAAATAAATAAAAAGGGGCAATGCTACTATTCCTTTTTTCCACACTTGTGCTTCAAAATAGCACCATGTTCTTCACATAGAGAGTCTCTTGAGTTATCACTTTCATATACTAGTGGGAATTTTCATTATAGAACTTGGCTTGTATATTCCAACGATGGGCCTCCTCAAGTGCCCTAGGTCTTCGTGAGCAAGCAAGTTGGATGCACACCCACTTAGTTTCTTTTGTTGAGCTTTCATACATTTATAGCTCTAGTGCATCCGTTGCATGGCAATCCCTACTCACTCACATTGATATCTATTGATGGGCATCTCCATAGCCCGTTGATACGCCTAGTTTATGTGAGACTATCTTCTCCTTTTTTTGTCTTCTCCACATAACCCCCACCATCATATTTTATTCCACCTATAGTTCTATGTCCATGGCTCACGCTCATGTATTGCGTGAAAGTTGAAAAGGTTTGAGAACGTCAAAAGTATGAAACAATTTCTTGGCTTGTCATCAGGGTTGTGCATGATGTGAATATTTTGTGTGGTTAAGATGGAGCATAGCCAGACTATATGATTTTGTAGGGATGAGCTTTCTTTGGCTATGTAATTTCAATAAGACATAATTGCTTGGTTGGTATGCTTGAAGTATTATTGTTTTTATGTCAAAGGATAGACTATTGCCTTGAATCACTCGTGTCTTAATATTCATGCCATGATTAGACATATGATCAAGATTATGCTAGGTAGCATTCCACATCAAAAATTATTTTTTTATCATTTACCTACTCGAGGACGAGCAGGAATTAAGCTTGGGGATGTTGATACGTCTCCGTCGTATCTATAATTTTTGATTGTTCCATGCCAATATTATTCAATTTTCATATACTTTTTGGCAACTTTTTATACTATTTTTGGGACTAACATATTGATCCAGTGCCCAGTGCCAATTCCTGTTTGTTGCATGTTTTCTGTTTCTCAAAAAACCCATACCAAACGGAGTCCAAACGGAATAAAAACTGACGGAGATTTTTTTGGAATATATATGATTTTTGGGAAGAAGAATCCACGCGAGACGATACTCGAGGGGCCCACGAGGTAGGGGGCGCGCCCAGTGTGTCAGGCACGCCCCTGACCCTCGTGGCCACCCCGTAAGGCGGTTGGTGCCCTTCTTTCATCGCAAGAAAGCTAATTTCTGGATAGAGATCGTGTCAAAATTTCAGCCCAATCAGAGTTACGGATCTCCGGGAATATAAGAAACGATGAAAGGGAAGAATCTGAGAACGCAGAAACAGAGAGAGACAGAGAGATAGATCCAATCTCGGAGGGGCTCTCGCCCCTCCCACGCCATGGAGGCCATGGACCAGAAGGGAAACCCTTCTCCCACCTAGGGAGGAGGTAAAGGAAGAAGAATAAGGAGGGGGGCTCTCTCCCCCTCGCTTCCGGTGGCATCGGAGTGCCACCGGGGGCCATTATCATCACTGCGATCTACACCAACACCTCCGCCATCTTCACCAACATCTCCATCACCTTCCCCCCTCTATCTACAGCGGTCCACTCTCCCGCAACCCGCTGTACCCTCTACTTGAACATGGTGCTTTATGCTTCATATTATTATCCAATGATGTGTTGCCATCCCATGATGTCTGAGTAGATTTTCATTGTCCTATCGGTGGTTGATGAATTGCTATGATTGATTTAATTTGCTTGTGGTTATGTTGCTGTCCTTTGGTGCTCATCATATGATTGCGCGCGTGGTGATGGGGTTATGTACCTAGGGTAGGGTCATGGACCTGATCTAAGTACCTTACCCAAGGACACCCTTAGAAGAAGTCGCCTTCCAGTCAACCAACGAGGGACCCACTCGACTGACTTGAAGGACTCGACCACGAAGACTCATTCGACCACCAGGAGGTCAAGAGGCACTCCGCACTGCAACGGCCTGTAATTAAGTAGGCTTTATGATAGTAAAGACACTTTATGTGGGGCGTTACCAGTAACGCCCCAGACTTAACTCACCTCAAACCCTCTCCTACGTGTGCTGGCTGGGGTCCTGGCGCACTCTATATAAGCCACCCCCCTCCACAGGCAGAGGGGTTCGGCACCTTGTAACTCATATACTCATAATCCACTCGACCGCCTCCGGGCTCCGAGACGTAGGGCTGTTACTTCTTCCGAGAAGGGCCTGAACTCGTACATCCCTTGTGTTTACAACCTCTCCATAGCTAGGACCTTGCCTCTCCAAACCTACCCCCCACTCTACTGTCAGGCTTAGAACCACGACAGTTGGCGCCCACCGTGGGGCAGGTGTTTTAGCGATTTTGTGGAGAAGTTGCGATTCTTCCGAGTACTTTCATCATGGTGTCTGCTGGAGTTTTGGTCGGGGGTCAAGAGATCCGTCTCGGCACTCTCACCTTCATCGCCGACGACTCCGCGTGGCTCCAGGAGGCTCCACTCGACGTAGATGCGCTCCCCGTCCGTGGTGCGATGCATTTTCGTGCATGTGTCCGCGGCGTTCTGCTGCGGCAACCGTCGACCCGGTATCGGTCGGCTCCTCCATCGTCCACCCTCCCGGTCTCCCGCCAGTGCAAGCGCTCGGGCCGGTCGAGACTTCAGCGATGGGTGAGGCACGCGGTGGCTCGCCAATCGGCCACCACCCAAGTTGCGGCAATCGAGCCCGACGAATCTCTCTACGGCTTGTTCGATCTGTCGACTGGCTCCGTAGAGACTGCATCCGAGTGTGGTAGCAGTGATCCAGCGGCGGAAATCTTGATGGTCGACGGGCCCCGCAGTCCCCCTGGCTTCGCCCGTGATGATGGAGCAGGTGACGGAGGCGACCCCGCACGACGCCACAAAGAGTACCAGCCCGAGCCACTCGACTCTCTGCAAAGAGAGGAACTTCGCCGCAGGAACGTGGATGCCCTGCGTACTCCCATCGCAGGAGAAACCCCCGAGGCTCGTGCCTTGGAGGAGGCGCGTCTGGCCAATTTGGCCGAGCGCACTCGACTGGAGAATCTTCAGCGAACACTCGACGAGCGCGCGCGGCAACGAGTTCCCGACACCAGTCGACGTCAACTCTTCCCGCCGACTCAGGTATATCGAACCCCAATTCAGAATTTAGCAGCTGCGACCCGTATAGCAGAGTCCATCCAGCCTTCGCAGTCGGAAGCTGGCAGAGGTTTGCTGCAGATCAGGGATCTGCTCCGGGCAGCAGGAGATCAGAATTCAGCCGTGTCACAGTCGCGCAGCAGAATTCACAGTCGACCCGTCACTGTGAATACGGTTCAGTCGGCTCACAGCCCCAGATCGCCTCCGCGGCGTGAAGGGCGCGAGAATCGGCGAGATCAATATGGCGACAGACTCGACCGAGATGATAGGCGTCGAGTGCCCTATTCCCCCCCGAGGGGTGGGTCTTACGCTCCTCGGCAGCCAGATGACAGGCGTCAGTACAGTACAGGGCGAAGGGTTCCAGTCGACCCCAGAGAACCAGGCTTCGACGCGCGATCCATTATCGTGCAAGGTTTGGTCGACCGGAACAGAGCCCATCGGGGCGGACTCGACAGAGATGCGCCCACAAGCAGTCGAGTGCATGTTTCTGGTCCTGAATGTTTCAGCAGAGCTATCAGAGCCGCAGTTATCCCTCCCAATTTCAGGTTGGCAACAGGAGTCAGCAAGTTCACGGGTGAGTCTAAGCCTGAAACTTGGCTTGAAGACTACCGAGTGGCAGTTCAGATTGGTGGTGGGAACGACGAGGTGGCCATGAAGCATTTGCCCCTCATGTTGGAAGGTTCTGCCAGGGCATGGTTGACTCAATTACCTCCTAGCAGCATTTACGCTTGGGAAGATCTGTCCCGAGTGTTCATCAGAACGTTTGAAGGGACTTGCAAGCGACCAGCTGGATTGACAGAGTTGCAAGTCTGCGTGCAGAAGGCTAATGAGACTCTCAGAGAGTATATTCAGAGGTGGATCACTTTGCACCACACTGTGGAGAATGTGTCTGATCATCAGGCAGTCTGCGCCTTTAAAGATGACGTCAAGAACAGAGAACTGAGTTTGAAGTTTGGTCGAACCGGTGACATGACCTTGAGTCGGATGATGGAGATTGCTACCAAGTACGCCAACGGCGAAGAAGAAGACCGACTCCGAAGCGGCAAGCACAAGCCGAGTCAGTCGGAAAAAGGAAACACCAGTCGGAAACAGAAGCGGAAGGCTGAACCGGCAGCTCCTGGAGAGGCTCCGGCCGTGACTCAAGGAAAGTTTAAGGGGAAACCAAAAGGATCCTGGAACCCCAAGAAGGTAAAGGATAAAGAAGGGAACGACGTAATGGATATGCCATGTCACATTCACACGAAGAAAGACGAAGAGGGGAATATCATTTACCCGAAGCACACCACTCGCCAATGTCGATTCCTGATCCAGCAGTTTCAGGGAAAACAGTCTAAGGACAAGGAGAAGGAGTCGGACAAGGCCAAAGACAAGGAGGACAGTGAGGAAGGATATCCGCATATCAACTCCACTCTGATGATCTTTGCAGATGTGGAAAGCAGGAGTCGACTGAAAGTCATTAACCGAGAGGTGAACATGGTTGCCCCAGCAAAAGCAAATTATCTGAAATGGTCTCAAATACCCATCACATTCGACCAATCTGATCACCCGACTCATATTGCCACCCCTGGGAGGCAAGCTTTGGTGGTCGATCCAGTTGTCGAAGGCACTCGACTGACAAAGGTGCTGATGGATGGTGGAAGTGGGTTGAACTTGTTGTATGCAGACACACTGAAAGGAATGGGCATTCCGATGTCCCGACTGAGCACTAGTAACATGAGCTTTCATGGAGTTATACCAGGGAAGAAGGCCGAGTCACTCGGCCAAATAGCTTTGGATGTGGTGTTTGGTGATTCGAAACATTTTCGCAAAGAAAAGTTGACGTTTGAGGTCGTGGATTTTCAGAGTGCATATCATGCCATTTTGGGGAGACCAGCTTACGCACGGTTCATGGCTCGACCATGCTACGTGTACCTCAAATTGAAGATGCCCGGCCCCAAAGGAGTGATCACTGTCACCGGTGATCGGAAAAAGGCAGAAGAGTGCTTTCAGAAGGGCTCCAAGATTGCCGATTCCCAGGTGACAGCGGTCGAGTTCGGAGAATACAAGCAAAACGCAGATCCGAGTGACTTGCTGCGATCAAAGAAACCCGCCACAGAGTCTGCATTCCAGTCGTCCGGTGAGATGAAGCCTGTTCACATTCACCCGACCGACCCCGAAGCAGCTCCGACCCGCATCTCCACAACACTTGACCCAAAATAGGAAGAAGCGCTCATCCAGTTCCTCCGTGAGAACTGGGACATTTTTGCATGGAAGCCCGCTGACATGCCAGGTGTTCCCAGGGGACTGGCTGAGCATCGCCTAAGAGTCGACTCATCTGCAAAACCAGTCAAAGAGCATCTTCGGCGGTCCGCCATCCAGAAGAGAAAGGCCATTGGTGAAGAAGTGGCTCGACTGTTGGCGGCAGGATTTATCCGAGAGATATACCACTCCGAGTGGCTCGCTAATGTCGTTATGGTTCCTAAGAAGGACAAGTCGCTCCGAATGTGCATTGATTTCAAGCACATCAACTGGGCCTGCCCGAAAGATCATTTTCCTCTCCCTCGCATAGATCAAATTGTTGACTCGACCGCGGGATGCGAGAGGCTATCTTTTTTAGATGCCTACTCCGGGTACCACCAGATCCGTCTGTACTGGCCCGACGAGGTAAAAACAACTTTCATCACTCCATTCGGGTGCTTCTGCTATATCACCATGCCATTCGGCCTCAAGAATGCCGGAGCCACATTTGTGCGAATGATTCAGAAGTGTCTACTCACTCAAATCAGTCGGAATGTGGAAGCATATATGGATGATATCGTTGTCAAGTCACGAAAAGGTTCCGACCTGCTCGCTGATCTCGCCGAAACATTTGCCAACCTCAGAAGATATGATATCAAGCTCAATCCATCAAAGTGCACATTTGGAGTTCCTGGTGGCAAGTTACTCGGTTTTCTCGTTTCCGAACGAGGAATCGACGCTAATCCAGAGAAGATCGGCACTATTCTCCGAATGAAACGCCCTGTGCGAGTGCACGATGTCCAGAAGCTTACTGGATGCTTGGCCGCATTAAGTCGATTCATCTCACGACTCGGTGAAAAGGCATTGCCTCTTTACCGACTGATGAAGAAGACAGACAAGTTCGAGTGGACTCCAGAAGCTGATGCAGCGTTTGCCGAGTTAAAAACTCTGCTCTCCACCCAGCCGGTGCTTGCTGCTCCAATCAGCAAAGAGCCTCTGTTGCTCTATATCGCAGCCACAGGACAAGTCGTCAGTACTGTGCTAACGGTCGGGCGGGAAGAAGAAGGAAAAGCTCTCAAAGTTCAGCGCCCAGTGTATTATTTGTCTGAAGTCTTGACTCCATCCAAGCAGAGATATCCTCATTATCAGAAGCTTGTGTATGGAATATACATGACCACAAAGAAGGTTGCTCATTATTTTTCTGATCATTCCATCACAGTCGTCAGCGACGCTCCACTATCAGAGATTTTGCACAACAGAGATGCAACTGGTCGAGTGGCCAAATGGGCGATTGAACTTCTTCCCCTTGATATCAAGTTTGAGGCAAAGAAAGCCATTAAGTCCCAGGCAATAGCAGATTTCCTCGCCGAGTGGATTGAACAACAGCAGCCGACTGAAGTTCACTCGGAGCATTGGACCATGTTCTTTGATGGCTCTAAGATGTTGAATGGTTCCGGTGCTGGGGTTGTCCTGGTTTCCCCCAGAGGAGATAAGCTCAGATATGTGCTCCAGATTCACTTTGATTCCTCCAACAATGAGGCAGAATATGAGGCCCTCTTATATGGGTTGCGCATGGCCATTTCACTCGGCGTCCGTCGCCTGATGGTCTATGGCGACTCAGATTTAGTGGTCAATCAGGTGATGAAAGAGTGGGACGTGAGAAGCCCAGCCATGACTGGATACTGCAGTGCAGTGAGGAAGCTGGAAAAGAAGTTCGAGGGGTTGGAGCTCCATCATATACCCCTACTGAAAAATCAAGCAGCTGATGATCTAGCAAAGATAGGTTCCAAGAGAGAAGCCATTCCGAGTGGTGTGTTCTTGGAGCATATACACACTCCGTCAGTCAAAGAAGATCCTTTCACCGAAGGAACTCCACAACCCAAGAGTGCCACAGATCCGACTGAAGTTGAAGTCCCAGCGGTGGTCGACTTGATCATGGAGGTTTTGGTGGTCATTCCCGACTGGACAGTTCCGTATGTCGCATATATCCTGAGAAAAGAGCTTCCGGAGGATGAGGAAGAGGCTCGACAGATCGTCCGTCGATCTAAGGCCTTTACCGTAATCAAAGGACAATTATACAGAGAAAACGCGACTGGAGTTGGTCAGAAGTGCATAACACCAGAAGAAGGTCGACTCATCCTCAATGATATTCACTCGGGGACCTGTGGTCATCATGCGTCCTCTCGGACCATCGTGGCCAAAGCATACCGAGCCGGATTTTACTGGCCAAAGGCGAATGAGATGGCAAAAGATATAGTGGATAAGTGCGAGGGATGTCAGTTCTACTCGAATATGTCGCACAAGCCTGCGTCGGCCCTGAAGACCATCCCACTCGTCTGGCCTTTCGCAGTATGGGGACTGGACATGGTCGGTCCTTTGAGAACAGGACGAAGTGGCTTCACGCATGTACTGGTGGCAGTCGACAAGTTCACCAAGTGGATCGAGGCTAAACCAATCAAGAGCCTTGACACCGGTACTGCTGTTAGCTTCATCAGGGAACTAATATTAAGATATGGAGTCCCGCACAGCATCATTACGGATAATGGGTCGAACTTTGACTCAGAGGAATTCAGAGATTTCTGCAACTCCCAAGGCACACGGGTCGACTACGCTTCAGTCGCCCATCCGCAGTCGAATGGACAGGCAGAGCGAGCTAATGGACTGATTCTTAAAGGATTGAAGCCTCGACTAATGCGTGATCTCAAACACGCGGCTGGAGCTTGGGTCGACGAGCTTCCCTCAGTGCTTTGGGGGCTGCGGACCACACCTAATCGGTCGACCGGAAGAACTCCATTCTTCTTAGTCTACGGAGCTGAAGTAGTTCTGCCGAGTGATCTTCTCCACAATGCTCCTCGAGTTGAAATCTACAACGAAGCAGAGGCTGAACAAGCGCGGCAGGACGCAGTCGACCTTTTGGAGGAAGAAAGGGAGATGGCTCTGATCCGCTCGACCATCTACCAACAAGATTTGCGTCGTTTCCACGCCAGAAATGTGAGAGGTCGAGCCTTCCAGGAAGGGGATTTAGTTCTTCGAGTGGATCAGCACAAACCACATAAGCTTGCTCCTTCTTGGGAAGGCCCCTTCATCGTCACCAAGGTTCTCCACAACGGGGCGTACCGTCTTTACAACGTCGAGCATAATATCGACGAGCCCCGAGCTTGGAACGCGGAGCTACTCCGCCCATTTTACACTTAAGTTTTATCACTCGGATGAGTTGCAATAAAATACTTCTGTAGTTCATGGACCTCAAAATAATAGTGTCATAGTTCCTCCATAATTTCTGTCACTTTTTACTTTTGTCCAAATAAAATTCCCCCCTCAGTGGGTGACTTAGCCGCGAATCCGTTTCGCCTAAGTTTGTAAAAATCCTACCGAGTGGTGAGCCAGACTCTCACTCGGAGGCTTAGCTGCGAATCCGTTTCGCCTAAGTTATCAAAATCCTACCGAGTGAAGAGCAAGCCACTCACTCGGAGGCTTAGCTGCGAATCCGTTTCGCCTAAGTTATCAAACCCCTACCGAGTGAAGAGCAAGCCTCTCACTCGGGGGCTTAGCTGCAGTCCAAGCACTCGCCTAAGTTACAAAAATCCTACCGAGTGAAGAGCAAGCCTCTCACTCGGAGGCTTAGCTGCAGCCCTGTGCTCGCCTAAGTTGTAAAAATCCTACCGAGTGAAGAGCAAGCCTCTCACTCGGAGGCTTAGCTGCAGCCCTGTGCTCGCCTAAGTTGTAAAAATCCTACCGAGTGGAGAGCAACCCTCTCACTCGGGGGCTTAGCTGCAGTCCAAGCACTCGCCTAAGTTATAAAAATCCTACCGAGTGAAGAGCGACCCTCT
>NC_041386.1:112037090-112060703 GCF_002162155.2 Triticum dicoccoides
ACCGAGTGAGGAGCAACCCTCTCACTCGGGGGCTTAGCTGCAGTCCAAGCACTCGCCTAAGTTATAAAAATCCTACCGAGTGAAGAGCGACCCTCTCACTCGGAGGCTTAGCTGCAGCCCAGTGCTAGCCTAAGTTATAAAAATCCTACCGAGTGAAGAGCGACCCTCTCACTCGGAGGCTTAGCTGCAGCCCAGTGCTAGCCTAAGTTATCAAAATCCTACCGAGTGAAGAGTAAACCTCTCACTCGGGGGCTTAGCTGCGGCCCGGTGCTCGCCTAAGTTATAGAAATCCTACCGAGTGGTAAGCCAGGCTTCCACTCGGAGGCTTAGCCGCAGCCCAGTGCTCGCCTAAGTGGACTAAAGAATAAGTCGATTGCGGTAAAGGCTCCTTGCTTTGAACCTGCAAAATACATTTCGATCCAAAGGCAATCATGTTCAAGCACCAAATTCAAGTTTGAATCGATATCTAAAGGAACCGAAAGTGCTCAGGCGTTAAGCCTGTTAAGGTTTACCGGTTACAATTCCACTCGGCATACCGAGGCAAATTTAAAGCGTCGAGCCAGAAGAAGTTTTTTACCCCTCCTGTGGAGGGCTGGAAGGTGCAACGAATTCATCAAGGTCAATTCCGTCGGCGATCCGAGTGGCAGCTGCAAGGAAAGTTTCCATAAAGGACCTGAAGTCGTGTTTCTTGGTGTTGGCCACCCGAAGAGCCGCCGGCTTCTCTTCTCGCGCATCTTTACAGTGGACTCGGGCCAGACACAGAGCGACATCTGCACCACACCGAGCCGAGGACTTCTTCCATTCCTGCACTCGACCAGGGATCGTGTTCAAGCGAGCCATCAGCGACTCAAGGTCATTCTGAAGTGTCTCCTCAGGCCAGAGCGTCGAGTCGATGCGAGATGTGGCGGCCTTCAGCCTTGCGAGATAGTCCACGACAGCTGCAACACGAGACTCCAGTCGGAAAACATCCATGGCAACTTCGTCGTTCACCGGAGAATTGACGGGGTCGAGGTTTGGCTCCAGCCGGCTAGTTTCTTCTTCAAAGTTTTGACAAAATTCTGCAAGGATGATCACTAAGTCAAGGGGATGGTCGAATGGAAAAACCACAATTGGAAATGTTTGCCAAGCATAGAGGTTTACCTTCAAGCATAAGAAACAACTTCTTGGCAAGACCACTCAGGAAGGCCTCCAGATCAGTTTTCTTCCCAGTCAATTTGCTGACTTGGTCGGTCAGGGCAGCTTTATCAGTTTTCAGTCGACTGACCTCCTTGTTGGCGATCCCAAGAGCAGCCTTCAGATTGGTATTGTCTTGTTCAAGCTTGGTGACTGAAGCTAACTTCTCGTCAGCAAGCTTGATCTTCTCAGCTAGTTCAAGGTCTTTCTTCTGTTGGGCCTCCCTTACCTTACCTGCAAGTTACATCAAGATCAGATTTTGAAACAAGCAAGGGGAAAAGCAGTCGTCAGGATCTCACCAAACATACCTTCGGTCTCCTCCTTTGCCTTTGTCAGCTTCTCCTGAACCAGCTTCAGGCTCAGCTCGAGTTGAGTGTGCTTGTTTTCCAGCTCAGAGTAGCGAGCCACAAGATCACAAGAGTTCTGCGAAGAACCAATCGACTAAACGTCAAATATAATCCACTTCCGAGTGAAAAAGGGAAAAACACACGTTTCTAAGACTACAGCCGAATACAAGCATTCGACCGTAGTCTCGGGGACTACACCCAGTGGGTGCACTCAGCGTGCCCCCACTAATCCTGTTGAAGACAAAGTCGACCAGTCGACCTCAAAAAAAAAAGAAGGGAGATGTATTCTTTAAGACTGTAATCAACTGCAAGCAGTTGACCACAGTCTCGGGGACTACACCCAGTGGGTGCACTCAGCGTGCCCCCACCGGTTTGTGAAATCCAGTCGACATAGTCGACTGACAGAAAGATTGACAGCATAAAGCCTAAGGCCGACTGCCAGCAGTCGACCTTAGCCTTGGGGACTACACCCAGCGGGTGCACTCAGCGTGCCCCCGCTAACACGGAGTTTAATCGACACACCCACTGGGCGACTACTATAAATCCCGGAAAGGAAAGTTTTTGGTAGCATATCCAACAGAACAAACGGTGGTCGACTGACCTGAACATTGCTTTGGAGGGCAGAACTGGCGTCATATGCCGCCTGGCTCGCATCCCGGATGGTCTTCAGCTGCTCCATCATGATTCCCGCCTGGCGTATTGCCTCCTTCGCCGCGCCAGCTTGGTCTTCCGGGACGTGGTGCGTTGTGAAGAGGGAGGGCTGCTGAGCACTCGTCAATGGATCTGCGAAGGACACCGGGTGTCGAGTGGTGTTCCCTTCCTCCGCAGTCGGAATCTCAGGCGCCGTCACATCCTGGGGTACCTTACTGGCGGACGCTTTCCTACTCCTCCTGCGCTTCAGTGGTTCTTCATCCTCATCATCATCAGGGAGATTGATAACAGTATTGGGTGGAGCTACGGAGAAGAATCAGGATCAGAGATCGCGAGTCAGTCGACTAAGAACGGCGTTAAGAATACAGTACCTGGGTTCGAAGTTGCTGCGTCCTCCATCTCGTGGTCATCAGCCCGGGCTGAGGTTTCAGAAGTAGCAGCACTGCAACTCCAAAGGATCAGTCGACTAACTTCAGCGTCGACCAGAGACAAAGTTCACACAAAATAAGAAGACTTAAGCAGCACGGTTACCCTGATATGGTGGGGATGGACACCTTCATCTTCGGCAGGAGCTTGATCGGCTTCGACGAGGCCGCCCTGGGCTGCTTCGGCGCCTTTTCAGTCGGCACTGGAGAGGTGGTCCGAGGGCGTTTGGTCGACTGAGCAGCGGTCGCAACCCCCTTACCACGTTCAGTCGAAGGGTCGTGGACAAGCTTCGACCGCCTTTCCGAGCGCGGTGGTACGACCTCCTCCTCCTCTTCTTCCTCGTCTTCAACGTCATCTTCATCACCGCCATCATCGTCATCATCATCATCATTCTCCGCAACGTCCGAGTCCCATTCCTCCTCGTCCTGGCTCTCGCCCCCACTCGCCTCACCCTCCTCAGTCGGAGTTTGTGCCCCATTGGGCATCGAGTACAGCTCGGTGAGGGCCTAGCAGATATCAAGACAAGAATCAGTCGACCAGTCGGCAGAGTAAACAGAAATGAATGCGACAAGAACGCAGTGGAGAGCAGAGCAAGTGTACCTTGTTTGGGTCGCTGTGGTGGTCGAGTGGAGTAATCCTTCTGGCTCCGCGTGGGTTGTCCTTGTTCCCGGTAACAGCTACCATCCATCTTTCCAGAGTGACATCGTCGACTGCTTCTGGATGGACTCGAGTCTCGTCTTCAGTCCCACAGTACAACCACATGCAGTGGCTCCGGAACTGAAGGGGCTGGATGCGACGCCTGAGGAAGACCTCCAGGAGGTCCATGCCCGTCACTCCCTCCCGAACCAACTGCACCACGCGCTCCATCAACATCTTCACGTCAGCTTTCTCCTCCGGGATCAACTTCAGAGAGGAAGGCTTGTTCACTCGGTCCATGGTAAACTGTGGGAGTCCACTCGACTGTCCCGGCGTCGACTGGTCCTGGCAGTAGAACCAGGTCGACTGCCAGCCTCTGACTGACTCGGGAAAGGTCATGGGCGGGAAGGTGCTCTTATTCCTCACCTGGATCCCCAGACCCCCACACATTTGGACGACTCGGGTTCTCTCATCACCTGGGCTCGCCTTCTTCACGGTCTGAGAGCGACACGTGAATATATGTTTGAACAAACCCCAGTGCGGTCGACAACCCAGGAAACCCTCACACATGGACACGAACGCGGCAAGATAGGCAATAGAGTTTGGGGTAAAGTGGTGGAGCTGCGCTCCAAAGAAATTCAAGAAGCCACGGAAGAAAACACTCGGCGGCAAGGAAAATCCACGATCAACATGGGTGGCCAAGAGCACACACTCACCCTCTTCTGGCTGGGGCTGCCACTCCTTCCCCGGAAGCCTCGCAGCTCCATGAGGGATCAAGCCCTCGTTGGCCATGTCGAGGAGGTCATTCTCTGTGATGGTCGACTGGATCCAGTCTCCTTGGACCCAGCCCTTCGGCAGGCGGGATCTGGACGAGGACCCGCCGCGGCTGGTGGATCTCCCCTTTGCCTTCTTCGACGCCGACGCCTTCTTCGCACGTTCCAGCGCCGCCGTCTTCTCCTTGGCCATGGTTGCCGGCGAGATGCGCGAAGGGAAGTGATGCGGGGGTGAGAGCGAGCACGCTGGGCGGGGAAGAAGGAAGCAGAGAGAGAGAGAGAATGCTGAGGCACAGTACAGAAATCCTCGCCGGGCGCATTTATAA
The DNA here is from genome assembly GCF_002162155.2 of Triticum dicoccoides. NCBI lineage: Eukaryota > Viridiplantae > Streptophyta > Magnoliopsida > Poales > Poaceae > Triticum > Triticum dicoccoides. The sequence goes on from NC_041386.1 coordinate 112,041,423, forward strand.
GGTCCCTTCTGAGTGGATGACAGGTGGGCCCGGTCGATCTAATCATATCCAGGAACAGTTATGCAGACGGGATACGTGGCGAAAAAAGCGGCGCGGAGATCGAGGCGTCTATGTCCCGTCCCATCCGAACGCCGCGGTCCGCCCCGCTTCACGCGCGTCCCCAAATTTCGCATCCCGCGGAATCCGCGAACAGCAGATCAGTCTGTCAGACACGGGGTTTCCGGCAATCCGTCGCTCGGAGATCGTCGAAGCCCGAAAGATCACTCGACGCAAGAATAGAATGGATCGAGTCGACTGAAGACAAGTTTCTCACTGTCGACGAAGAGATTCTTTGGTCCAGGACAACGCACGACCAGAGCGCAAAGGTTAATCGGAAACGACATCAACTCCTTCCTCACTCGAAGCCTCAATCCATTCGGGGGCTAATGATGGGGTTATGTACCTAGGGTAGGGTCATGGACCTGATCTAAGTACCTTACCCAAGGACACCCTTAGAAGAAGTCGCCTTCCAGTCGACCAACGAGGGACCCACTCGACTGACTTGAAGGACTCGACCACGAAGACTCATTCGACCACCAGGAGGTCAAGAGGCACTCCGCACTGCAACGGCCTGTAATTAAGTAGGCTTTATGATAGTAAAGACACTTTATGTGGGGCGTTACCAGTAACGCCCCAGACTTAACTCACCTTAAACCCTCTCCTACGTGGGCTGGCTGGGGTCCTGGCGCACTCTATATAAGCCACCCCCCTCCACAGGCAGAGGGGTTCGGCACCTTGTAACTCATATACTCATAATCCACTCGACCGCCTCCGGGCTCCGAGACGTAGGGCTGTTACTTCTTCCGAGAAGGGCCTGAACTCGTACATCCCTTGTGTTTACAACCTCTCCATAGCTAGGACCTTGCCTCTCCAAACCTACCCCCCACTCTACTGTCAGGCTTAGAACCACGACACGTGGATCACACCCTAGGGTTAGTTGTATGTTGATAGGACTATATATTGGAGGGCAAGAGTGACAGAAGCTTCAACCTAGCATAGAAATTGATGCATATGGGATTGAAGGGGGACCAATTTATCTTAATGCTATGGTTGGGTTTTACCTTAATGAACGTTAGTAGTTGCGGATGCTTGCTAATAGTTCCAATCATAAGTGCATGGAATTCCAAGTCAGGGATGATATGCTAGCAGTGGCCTCTCCCACATAATACTTGCTATCGGTCTAGTAAAGTAGTCAATTGCTTAAGGGACAATTTCGCAACTCCTACCATCACTTTTTCACACTTGCTATATTTACTTTAGTTGCTTCTTTACCTTAACAGCCCCTAGTTTTATTTTCGTGCTCTTTACTTTCTTGCAGGCCTTTCCGAAAACACCTACAAAGTACTTCTAGTTTCATACTTGTTCTAGGTAAAGCGAACGTCAAGTGTGCGTAGAGTTGTATCGGTGGTCGATAGAACTTGAGGGAATATTTGTTCTACCTTTAGCTCGTCGTTGGGTTCGACACTCTTACTTATCGAAAACTGTTGCGATCCCCTATACTTGTGGGTTATCAACTAGCACGACTTGTGTTCTTGCGTCAGTCTAGGTAACGTCCAACAACATATTAACTATATTTACCAGGCGCAAAATGAACTGGCACCACAACAAGCAGCGGTGAACCAACCAGACGATTCACGGGCTAGAAAAGAGCACGATCAATGAGCAGGTGTGGTTTACACGCCAAGCGGCCAGAGTCATGTGTCATGGGGGTGTGCTCGACCTTTTTATGGACCCAGATGTTGGGTTGCTCTAGCCGACGAAATAAGGAGATGGGTTTCAATCGTTGCTAAATATACATGATAGATACAAACACAATACAAATATAATCACTTGCATATCTTCACGGGAAACGTCTTTGTATTGATGACTACAGTTTGTCTTTTCAATTAGTTTACTTAATTGTCTCTTCAACTAGTTTACTTAACTTTCGCTTTATGTTTCAAATAGTACATTTAACTTCTCGATTGTAGTTGGTCTCTGCATTAATGGCGCAATGGATCATCTGGTATATAAAATGGTCGACGGAGTGTTGACACCATCCTTACAACTAAGTCGACACAAATTATTATTTGGTACACTAGCTTTGCAAAAAAAAAGGGTGCATGCGTTGACACCGCCTTTAGGCTTGCATGATAATATCCTCAAAATGGCCTCAAATGAAGAAGTGTTCAACATGAACATTCTTTGTATAATTGAGACAAGCGACTTTGCTTTTGAATCATCTCAATCCAAGGTATTATGAAAACTGTACATCCAAAACAGTCAAGACCAGACCATGACAAAAATCTAGCGACCGACCCCAGACACCCATGTTTGATACATGGCACCAGTTATTCGGTCCCCCAAGGTTGTCTTGAACGAAAAGGTGGTCAACATGAAGTTTTCAGTAGCATTGGAACATAAAACATTGCTTTTATGGTCATCTCCATTTGAGTTAATATGTGACCTCCAAAGTTAAAAATACAATTGAAATTATAGACATGGTGTCATACATGTCTTTTATATGGCAAGAGCTATTTAGTACTCATGATTGCCACGGATGAAACAAGTTCAACATGAAAGTTCTTCCTCTTGTTGAGGCAAACAACTTCTCCTTTTGGGTCATTTCAATATGAGATCATATGTGGCATGTGGGTTCCAAAAACCAAGATGTTTTCTCAGACCCATATTAAAATCCGAGATTCCGAGTTAGCTTAATTTTAGAAAGATTTGGATCAGATTTGGAGTCCTTTTCTTGCATGGGAAGTCTCGTCGCCTCGTATATGTAGATGAGAGGTAGCGTCGGATTGGAACGGCACACAATCGATCAACCAACCTACCACTTTTTATCTTTACATTTTTTTATATCTTTCTCATTTTTTATTTTTTCTGTTTCTTCGTTGTTCTTTGTGTTGCAGAGCAGTGAACCTCGAGGCCCTAGGGGCAATCAAGTCGACTTAGGGCAACCCACAACCTTCGCATTCCCTTACGGGATCCCTCCCAAGTGTGTGGGTTTTGGATGCTCAAAAGTCCACCAACGTGTCTTGCGTATCACGCTCCTGACGAGGTCCCTTCGATACCGAAAGTACACAATGATGTGTTTGTATGCGAACACAAAGTGGGGCGAGAGGTATTACAAGGTTGGGGGCACCTGCTGCAGGGCCAACAGCACATTTCGCTGCTGCAAAACCAACCTAGGCAGCAATGGTCGCGATGATAGGTGGTGCTAGGGTGGCGGCGCGAAAAATGCAAGTGGGGTGCTGCGAGCCAACGGGGCAGCACCGACAATGTGAGCAGCTAAGGTAAACGCTTCATGCGGGAGTAAGAAGTAAGAAGGGTAATATTTCTTTGTAGGCAATGCGAGGGGAGGGAAGGACAACACATGGTGAGATCCAAGGCAACGACCGGCGATGAGGAAATCGTGTGGCCAGCGATGCGGCCAATCGCAGGCTGTGGGCACGCGGCCTATGTACCACAACCAAAAGAAACAATATATTTTGTTAACTTCTGTGCTAGTATATACTACCTTCGTCCTGTTTTATTGGTCTTGTTTGTATTTTATAGCAAAATTTGATTATAGATTTAACGAACAAAATGTAATGCATGTCACAAAAATTATATCGTTGAATTCATATTTGAACATAGCTTCCGATGATATCATTTTTGTTATATATAATTTATATTTTATTAGTTAAAATTATGATTAAAATAAGACCCTAAATATGAGGGGCTAATAAACCAAGACCGAATGCTCCACTCAGAACAAGAAATTGTATTATTTGTCCAAACAAGAAATTAAAATGCAGTACAGTTAAATTGTCTAGAATTGTGTAAATCTGCTCCACTGAAAATGATGTGTCAAATCATCCTGTACTGATTGAGTACTTGATATGAATCATGGGACACGGCTCGTGATCTGAGTTCAGACGGCTTTGAGCTTCTTGGCGATGCCGGCAAAGTACTTGCCCTGGTGCGCCGCGAGGGCGAGCTCGGCATCGCTGGGCACCCTGCTGCCATCGGCTCCAGCGAAGATGCCGGCACCGTACGGGCTGCCGCCCTTGACCTCGTCCATGGCGAACATGCCGGCGCCGTGCGTGTACCCGACCGGCACGAACAGCATGCCGTGGTGCGTCAGCTGCGTCACGGCCGTGAGAGCCGTGGTCTCCTGCCCACCGCCCTGGGTGCCCGTCGCGAAGAAGACGCCCGCAGGCTTGCCCGAGAGGCTCTGCGCCTGCCAGAGGCCGCCGGTGGAGTCGAAGAAGGCCTTCATCTGCGCCGCCATCATGCCGAACCGCGTCGGGAAGCCGAACAGGATGCCGTCGGCCTCGGCCAGCTGGCTCGCCGTGATGACGGGGTGGTCCTCACGCCCCGGCGCCGCGTGCATCTTCCCGAGCACCTCCTCTGGCAGTGTCTCCGGCACCCGCCAGACGGTGACCTCCACGCCGGGGACGGAGTCGGCGCCCTTCTTCATCTCCTCCGCCAGCGTAGCGACGTGTCCCCAGGTCGAGTAGTACCTGCAGAGATAATAAGCAGAAATCAGATCAATCTGCTACCAGCCGGGGCAATAAGAATTAAGAAGAGGATCATTACACTATGTAGATCTTGGTCGCCATTGCTGATCAGCTGCGGAGTTCTCTTCCCCTTGATCTGTGTTTCTAATTTGCTCTCCTTGTTGTCGCTGTATGGCTATGGCTATGGCTGGTGAAGGAAGAAGACACGGAGGCACTGGTATTTATAGAGTACATCAAACTGATTCAATACTGTTAAGATAATCCTCCTTGCGCTGTCCTAGAAAGAGCGACTGCTAATTAAAAAATGGAGATCATTGATTATTGGGTTGAGAAATGAGTGTGGCCGGTGGAGAAAGAACCTGGACACTTCCAAAGCATCAGCTGGTTGAGCTGCGCGCGTAACCATGGCGTCCGTACTGACGTAAGCACGTCCACCGTCCTCGCAAGCTTCTTTCAAAAGAACAAATGTAGAGAAAATACTTATCTTTTCGAAAAGGGAGAAAATACTCCTTGTCCGAGAAATGATGAAAAGTGAGACACCAAATTAATATTCGTATGGTATAACTACTTCAGCATGACGCTTGCACCACGTACTATGTGAATCACCAACTCATACGTGACTGTCGGAGGCTTTCCGCCGGCGGCCGCCGCTCCCTCACCAACCTTGAATTTGCGTTTGATTTCTAAGTTAGAGCGACGCATCGATGATGCACACTATGCATCACAGGATAACTCCCACTATGCATCACAGGATAACTCCCTCCGTCCCATAATATAAAAATATTTTTGACACTAATATAGTGTAAAAAATGTTCTTATATTATGGGATGGAGTGAGTATGTGACGGAGAGATTGCACATTAAGTCGACTTAGCTCAGTAGTAGGCATGCTGTTGTGCATCCACATCACCTGGGTGCAATTTCTAGAATTGACATGTAATGCATTTTTTTCATTTTACCTTTTTGAGGACCAACCTTCGTGTGTGATGGGATCACACATTAAGATGTTTTTTGGATATTCATAAAAATATCCATGAGGGACAAGCTTGATAGTCGGGAGAAGTGAAACTATCTCCCAATTTTGAGGACCGCGTGAGTGAACACATGCACGCCTGCCTCCCAGGCAGGTCCTAGGACGACTCCAAAGGCCTTCCCCACTATCATCCCTAAAGGCCACCACCGCTGACCTTCTCCCCAGCCGTCATCGAAGGAGGCAGTCAATGCTGACAACGGCAGCGGGGCAGACCCGTTCGGCTCCCCCTCTCTCATCTCCTTGGTTGGATGTCCCCCTTTGCCTTCGACTTGCAATTTTTGCACGCCAGATCACGACCTAAGATTGGGCCTCAATCTTTGTTTGTGTGGCCTGATCTGGGCATTGCGGTTGTGCCTCGAGGCGGTGCGGAGGGTGACAAGGTCTGGTGGCGTTGCTTGGGAGGTGATTTGAAGGTGCGGGATATGGACGACGGCTTGATGCAAAGGACGTGGTAATGAGAACTCGGTGCCCACGATCCCGTCTACAGTTGATTGTTGCGGCAAGATGGGGTTCTTGGATCTTCAAATCCAATGGTAGTGACAAGTTTATTTTGTTGACTGATTATGCCGCCACGTATGAGGACAACGGAGCATGAGGATGGTGCGGGATTGCCGGAGTGTCCCAGATTAGGGTTTTGGTAGTATTGGTGACCTTCCTCCCTGAATCATCGCCATGCTGTGCAAAATTGACCTTTGTTTTTCAGAATCTTTGGTAGCGACCAACTTTTTGTCACGACTCGACTACTTGCTCGTGCAAGCATGGTATCCACTTGCGAATCATCTCACATCGTGATTGTGCTATGCATGTAGCTACTCAGATCGTGGAAAGTGGTGGCGACAACACATTATGACTTTGATTTTGTGATGTTTCTCAAGTATCGCTCTCGAGCTCCGGGGTGTAAATAAGTTTGAGACAAATCAGCATCCCCAAGCTTAATCCCTACCCGTTCTCGAGTAGGTAGATGATAAAACAAAGATAGTCCCTATTCATCCTCGAGTAGGTAGATGATAAGTCAAAGATAATTTTTATGTGCAATGCTACCTAGCATAATCTTGATCAAATGATGCAATGTGTTGTGAACTCGGGATAAAAATAATTCAAGGTAATAATATATAAATGCTAACAAGGAAGTAAAATCAAAATGTGCAAATCCGAATACGCCATCCACATACCTACCACATGCCCCCAACACAGCAAACATGGAACCTTGCCCTCCGGATCGTTTGGCCGATAAATGCCTCGAGCCAGGGAAATATTCCTGGATATTTTCCCGCTCCATCTGTAACACCTAGCGCTGCATTAGGTTACCCCTAACATAGCATATCACCATGTCATGCATTGTACTGCATATGAGTGCTTTATATTTACCGTTTCTTCCCCCTCTTCTTCTCTGGTAGACCCGAGACCAACGTTGACGCTGCTGGTTACGACTACACCGCAGATGAGCAGCCCCTTTCAGCAAGAGCTTCCAGGAAAGCAAAACCCCATTGATCATTCCTATATCACACATTCTTTCTCTCTCATGCTTGCATTATATTTTGCTACTATTGTTCAATAGCTCCTATTCTGATGCATAGCCTACTTTTGTAACCCGTTGTTGTCACTTTACCTGTTATCCTATATGCTTAGTATAGGTTGGTTAGTGATCCATCAGTGGCCCCGCACCCTTGTTCGTGTTGCCATGCTTTGCTTCCGGATGACTCGGTCAATGTGATCGAGGTGCAAAGAATGACACATCACCGGCACCCCCTTTAGTTGTATGACTATGCAGATATACTATTGAGTGCCGAGGGTGATACCTCGAATCTCACTCCTGATGATATGTCTGTAGTGTAGCTAATCGGTCGTGGATTACCGAGGGTGATTCCTCATTCACCACTCCCTATGATGACTCTGTCGTGCAACAACTCAAGTGTGAACCCTTCAAGGGTGATTTCTCCAAGGTCACCTTGCCGGTTATATCGAGTAGGAATCCATCAAGGGTGATTCCTCATATTCCCCCTTGATGTTATGGACACACAGATACCTTGACCTTCATCTCAGTCCTTTGTTGAAGTCGGGTCGACCCAAGGGGTACCCGCGAGAGTCATTGTAGTCGGGTTGACCATGAGGGTACACGCGAGATAATGACGCGACACGACTGGGCAGGCAGAGAGAGCCCTAGAGAGGGATGGGCCTGGCCCTTGCTGTAAGTCTCGAGACGGGGCGACAGGATCACTGATCATTTCCGCGAGCTCCCAATACACAAATTGTTTGGATATGTGATCTGAGTAGGCCTTTGATCTTTTCACACTAACCGCCACACGGAATAAGTATGGGCACTCGGCGTCATACGATTTCTTCCGAAAGCTTTGTCAGTCGTCCAATTCAGCATTGCGGCACGGCCGGTCACGTGCCATCCAGGACAGAGGTGGTGCTTGGTCCCGACCCTGCTTGCAACGACCCGGAGTGCTTAGGGGTGAGCGTCTGAACAACCCCTTTGTGCTTAGGATGAAGACTGGCGGGGACCTCTCTGCGGAGCCTAGGTAGGACTACGGCGTGTTGATCATCCGAGGCCGGGCATTACCCACAAAGTGTGTCCGGTCAGATGTAATCGAGCGTGTTGGGTAAGTTGGTGCACCCCTGCAGGGAAGTAATCTATTCGAATAGTCATGTCCACGGTAACGGACGCTCGGAGTTGTATCTCGATCTACTACAACTAGAACTGGATACTTTTGACACTAAACATGTATGATGGCTCCGGGATCGCTTCCTCGTGGGGTAGATGTGGAAGGATCTCTGGGGGTTGCTATTATATACTTGTTACTATATGATATGTTACCTTACTCTCTTATGTTGCTACAAGACGTTACAAGATGCTAGTATTTGATAGGCTAGGCCTTCCCCTCTATTCTGGCAACTCTGCAGTATAGTACATATATACAGCCCGTTCCCTTTGATACTGTTGTATACTTAGCATAGATCTAATGTAAGTCTTGCGAGTACTTTTGATGAGTACTCACGGTTGCTTTGCTACATTTTGCCCCTTTACCCGATTATTGCGATCAGATGACGGAGCCCAGGAGCCAGCTGATCCCGCCGATGACAACTACTACACCGACGGAGCCTACTACTACATGGAGAATGACAACCAGGAGTAGTTAGGAGTCCCCAGGCAGGAGGCCTGCGCCTTTCGATCTAGATGTTGTTGTATTGCTTAGCCTTCTTAAGGAAAACTTGTCTAACTATGTCCGTACTCAGATATTGTTGCTTTCACTGACTTTTGTATTCGAGCCTTCATGGCCCTGGCTTGTAATATAAAGCTTTATGTTTATCATTTGTCTCATAGAGTTGTGTTGTGATATTATACCGTGAGTCACTGATCTTGATCGTGCATGCTGCTTGGATGTTTAGTGCACGATTAATTTAGGGGGTGTCACAGGGACCCTTGAGGGAAGTCACCGAACTTTTACAATTGGCAACCCTTGGGGGCAGTCACAGAACCCGTACAAATTGCTGGGGGCGCTCTCCACAACTTAATTGGAGTCTCCCGGAGCTTGTCTAAAGTTGTACACTCCAATGACTAAGCTTCGACAACACCAACCGTCTAGGGCACCCAAGTAGACCTATAGGAGGGCTAAAACTATTGGGTGATACGTCTCCATCGTATCTATAATTTTTGATTGTTCCATGCCAATATTATACAACTTTCATATACTTTTGGCAACTTTTTATACTATTTTTGGGACTAACATATTGATCCAGTGCCCAGTGCTAGTTCCTATTTGTTGCATGTTTTTTGTTTCGCAGAAAATCCATATCAAACGGAATCCAAATGTGATAAAAACTGACGGAGATTTTTTTGGAATATATGTGAATTTTGGGAAGTGGAATCAACGCGAGACAATGCCCGAGGGGGCCACGAGGCAAGGGGGCGCGCCCTGGGCCCTCGTGGCCACCCTGTAAGGCGGTTGGTGCCCTTATTTTGCCGCAAGAAAGCTAATATCCTGATAAAAATCTTGTCCAAATTTTAGCCCAATCGGAGTTACGAATCTCCGGGAATATAAGAAACAGTGAAAGGGAGGAATTTGGAACGCAAAAACAGAGAGAGACAGAGAGACAGATCCAATCTTGGAGGGGCTCTCGCCCCTCCGCCACCATGGAGGCCATGGACCATAGGGTAAACCCTTCTCCCGTCTAGGGGGAAGGTCAAGGAAGAGGAAGAAGAAGGGGGGCTCTCTCCCCCTCTCTCCTGGTGGCGTCGGAACGACGCCGGGGCCATCATCATCACCGCAATCTACACCAACAACTTCACCGCCGTCATCACCAACTCTTCCCCCCTCTATGCAGCGGTGTAACCCCTCTTTTACTTGTTGTAATCTCTACTTAAACATGGTTCTCAATGCTATATATTATTTCCCAATGATGTATGGCTATCCTATTTTGTTTGAGTAGATCCGTTTTGTCCTATGGGTTAATTAATGACCGTGATTGGTTTGAGTTGCATGTTTTATTATTGGTGTTGTCCTATGGTGCTCTCCGTGTCGCGCAAACATGAGGGATCCCCGCTGTAGGGTTTTTTATATGTTCATGATTTGCTTATGGTGGGTGGCGTGAGTGACAGAAGCACAGACCTGAGTAAGTAGGTTGTTTGTGTATGGGATAAAGGGGACTTGATGCTTTAATGCTATGGTTGGGTTTTACCTTAATGATCTTTAGTAGTTGCGGATGCTTGCTAGAGTTCCAATCATAAGTGCATATGATCCAAGAAGAGAAAGTGTGTTAGCTTATGCCTCTCCCTCAAATAAAATTGCAATAATGATTACCGGTCTAGTTATCGATTGCCTAGGGACAAATAACTTTCTCATGACAAAAAGATCTCTACTAAAACTAACTTAGTTGTGTCTTCATCTAAACAACCCCTACCTTTTATTTACGCGTACTTTATTATCTTGCAAACCTAGCCTAGCACACCTACAAAGTACTTCTAGTTTCATACTTGTTCTAGGTAAAGCGAACGTTAAGTGTGCGTAGAGTTGTATCGGTGGTCGATAGAACTTGAGGGGATATTTGTTCTACCTTTAGCTCCTCGTTGGGTTCGACACTCTTACTTATCGAAAGAGACTCCAATTGATCCCCTATACTTGTGGGTTATCAAGACCTTTTTCTGGCACCGTTGCCGAGGAGTTATAGCATAGGGTGAATATTCTCGTGTGTGCTTGTTTGCTTTATCACTAAGTAATTTTTTATTTGCTATTCTAAGTTGTTCGCTATCTTTAGTTATGGATATGGAACACGAAATACCAAAAAAATCAGGTTTACTTGCTACTCGTGGAGATGGGGAACCTCCTAAAACCCTCGATGCTCATTATGTGAAAGATATTATGTACTACTTTGATAATCCTGAGAAAACCCCATTCAACTTTATAATGGTAGTAACGTTGGATCAATGTGAATACTTTAGGGATTATCGCTTGACTCAAAAAGGGAAACTATTATGGGATCAAATTTATATGTTGCATTGGTATGCTCGGCAACTATGCTTGAGATATGATTATACTTGTTGCTCTAGGATGAAGGCTCTACACCTTCCATTTTCATGTGAATTTAATGATGATGAAACCTTGGCTTCTTATGCTAATGGTATATATGATTATTATGATGTGGAACAAATAGAAGAATTCGTTGCTTTTATGGGTGCTTATGAAATTGAATCTTTGTTTAAAGAGTTTGAAGATTTTGATGATTCAGTTTATAGACCTGAAAATTTAGCTATCCTTAAATATTGCTATGAGAATTATAAATACAATTATGATATTGATGAATTTATTCAGAAAGTCTCCGCTGTCCGAGAAGAGATTAATATTTTGCAGGAGTCTATGGAAGAAGAAATTGATGAAACTGTGAGCTCATTGGATGAAAAAGATGACGAGGAGAGCGAAGAACAAAAGGAGGAAGAGCAGATTAGCTACCCGTGCCCACCTTTTAATGATAGTAACTCTTAAACTCATACATTGTTTAATGGGATTTTTATATCTGTGCCCCTGGTTCCTTAGCTGTACTCATTCATCCCCGTGCTCTTAACTTTTGCTCAATTTTCCCCACTCCCTTGCCAGAAACCCTCATAACTGGGCACAACGGACATTGCCGTCGGGTCAAAGGCTTGACTGTTAACTCTGACTAGTGGGGCCATGCTGGACTGTGTCGTCCGTTCGACCTGACAAGTGGGGCCGCGTTGGGTGGTGTCGCTGTTCGACCGTTGGGCCGTCCCTTGCATTAAACGTCTGCGTGCGCCGCCAGGACAGAAGCCTGCTATGCATGCACCTAGTAAACCCTGCCTGCACGCGTCAATCGAGCCTGCATGCGCCGATGCCACGATCCCATGATGCGCCGACCGAGCCTGCATGCGCCGTTGCATCCGCCACGATGCAATGACCGAGCAGCTTTCTTGCACGCCAGCCGCCACGGATGCAGCGACGGTCACTCCCGCTGGTTCCTCTCTTCTAGCTAGGTGGCTACATATTTGTGGCTTGTGTAAAAAAAGATCCACTCCCTTGCTTAGTTGTACTCATTCATCCCTACTAACAAAGCTTGCTTGCATGCACTAGGTGGTTACTAACAAGGGAACCCTACTAACAAGCCGAGCTCTCTAAGAAAATAATCAACAAATATGTAGTCGCAATATGTAGATAGGGCCAACAAGCCCATAACACGATCACATAGCTCAAACTAGGAAGAACTTAATAATAGAACAGATAGAAAACTTAATAATAGAATTTAAGAAAAGGGCCAACAAGCCCAAAGCAACTCCAACATAGGTCAATTACAACTTAACATAAAATACACTAAGAAAGGATAGAGGGTTTAGAACCCTAGCCACCGCCTTCTCCACCTCGCTCCTCCTCCGGGCGCCCTTTTCACTGCTCCTCCGGGGCATTGTCGATGGGGAACGGAAGAGTGTGCATGCGCGTCACGGTGGGGAAGATGTTGTTGTACTCCGTGAACCTGTTGTGGGTGGTGAAAGCGATGAACTCGGAGCCACACCAAAACACCGAGCCGAGGAGGTAGAAGGCGTCGAATGTGTTGGTAAAGTGGGCAAGGAGAGCAACCACCACCTGGTTTTGGATGACCTCCTCGACGCAGAACATCGTTGGAGATCCCCTCGGGAGGTGGTGGTAGCTAGACGCGAGGAAGAACTCGGTGAAGTTCCTTCCGGTCCCCAGCCTTGATATCGCCCACACACATAGTCTGCGATCAATGACACGCCGGTAGGGTAGAGCCTCTCCAGCACGGTGGGTGGGAAGCGGTAGGTTGGTCCGGTGTACTGCATGGATGAGGGATGTGCAGAAGACGGAGAAGGGGTCGAAGAGCAAGAAGGGCAGATGGATGAGGGATGGCAGAGGCAGAGGGTGGCTTAAATAGCCGTAGTGCTACATGTTATTTGGTTGTGGCAATAACGGCGTCAAATGTGAAGTTAGTAGCCCGTTTTCAAACCCACCGCAGCATCGGGAGTGTACACGCATGGGAAACGGTGGTTTGAAAAGAAGAAGAAAAAGAAGCTAATTGCACGCATGGGAATCCGTGGTCAAATCCTATATTATATGAACAAAAAGAGACGATTTTTGAAGAGCTTGTGGTCATTTTGCATGATAAAAATAAATTTGGCCCATAAAAATTTGGTCAGTTTGCATGATAAGAAGAGATAGAGGGCTTGTGGCCATTATACAAATGCAAAATGATTTTTAATAGTTTGTGGCCATTTTGCATATAAAAAATAGCCCTTATAAATTTGGTCATTTTACATTTGTATAAAACAAAAAGAACTAAATTTTCAACGCAATGCCAATTGTTGTGTAATTTCAAACGATGCAAAAAAAATAGAGCCAACACGTTCACAAAAAACAGAGCCAACACGTTCACAAAAAAACGACGCGATTCGACGGCCCAACTAGAGCTTGGTTTCCTTTTGGGCCCAACACCAACGTTTTTTCCATGGAGTCAGTGGTGGGCGAGCAGCCAAGCATAACCAACAGGATCGCATCTCGCGGATCGCCCCACGATCCAATGATGCGGAGCCGTCCTTGTGATCCAATGCTACCTCTTGAGCATGCGTTGGTTTTCCCTTGAAGAGTAAAGGGTGATGCAGCAAAGCAGCGTAAGTATTTCCCTCAGTTTTTGAGAACCAAGGTATCAATCCAGTAGGAGACCACGCGCGAGTCACCTCGTACCTACACAAACAAATAAGAACCTCGCAACCAACGCGATAAAGGGGTTCTAAATCCCTTCACGGCCACTTGCAAGAGTGAGATCTGATAGAGATAATAATAATAATAATAATAATAAGATAAATGTTTTTGGTATTTTATGATATAGATTGAAAGTAAAGATTGCAAAATAAAATAGATTGGAAACTTATATGATGGAAAATAGACCCGGGGGCCATAGGTTTCACTAGTGGCTTCTCTCAAGATAGCACAAGTATTATGGTGGGTGAACAAATTACTATCGAGCAATTGATAGAAAAGCAAATAATTATGAGAATGTCTAGGTATGATCATGTATATAGGCATCACGTCCGTGACAAGTAGACCGACTCCTGCCTGCATCTACTACTATTACTCCACACATCGACCGCTATCCAGCATGCATCTAGAGTATTAAGTTCATAAGAACGGAGTAACGCCTTAAGCAAGATGACATGATGTAGAGGGATAAACTCATGCAATATGATATAAACCCATCTTTTTATCCTCAATGGCGACAATACAATACGTGTCGTTTCCCTTTCTGTCACTAGGATTGAGCACCGCAAGATTGAACCCAAAGCTAAGCACTTCTCCTATTGCAAGAAAGATCAATCTAGTAGGGCAAACCAAACTGATAATTCGAAGAGACTTGCAAAGATAGCCAATCATACATAAAAGAATTCAGAGAAGATTCAAATATTGTTTACAGATAGCCTTGATCATAAACCCACAATTCGTCGGACCTCGACAAACACGTTGCAAAAGAAGATTACATCGAATAGATCTCCAAGAGAATCGAGGAGAACTTTGTATTGAGATCCAAAGAGAGAGAAGAAGCCATCTAGCTAATAATGATGGACCCGAAGGTCTGAGGTAAACTACTCACACATCATAGGAGGGGGCATGGAGTTGATGTAGAGGCCCTCCGTGATCAATGCCCCCTCCGGCAGAGCTCCGGAAAAGGCGTCAAGATGGGATCTCTTGGGTACAGAAGGTTGCGGTGGTGGAAATAGGGTTTTCTGGTGCTCATGGATGTTTTCGGGGTATGGGAATATATATATATATATATATATATATATATATATATATATATATAGGAGGAAGAAGTAGGTCGGTGGAGCCACGAGGGGCCCACGAGGGTGGAGGGCGCGCCCAGGGGGTAGGCGTGCCCCCTGCCTCGTGGCTGCCTCGTTGGTTGCTTGACGTCCACTCCAAGTCCTCTGGATCATGTTTGTTCCAAAAATCACGCTTCCGAAGGTTTCATTCTGTTTGGACGCCGTTTGATATTCTTTTTCTGCAAAACAGTCAAATAGGCAAAAAAACTGCAATTTGGGCTGGGCCTCCGGTTAATAGGTTAGTCCCAAAAATAATATAAAAGTGTATAAATAAGCCCATTAAACATCCAAAACAGAATATATAATAGCATGGAGCAATCAAAAATTATAGATACGTTGGAGACGTATCAAGCATCCCCAAGCTTAATTCCTGCTCGTCCTCGAGAAGGTAAATGGTAAAAACAAAAATTTTGATGCGGAATGCTTCCTAACATATTTCTCAATGTAATTTTCTTTATTGTGGCATGAATGTTCAGATCTGAAAGATTCAAGATAAAAGTTTTAATATTGACATAAAAATAATAATACTTCAAGCATACTAACTAAGCAATCATGTCTTCTCAAAATAACATGGCCAAAGAAAGTTCATCCCTACAAAATCATATAGTTTGATCGTTCTCCATTTTCATCACACAAGAATGCTCTCATCATGCACAACCCCGATGAAAAGCCAAGCAATTGTTTCATACTTTAGTAATCTCAAACTTTTTTCAACTTTCACGCAATACATGAGCGTGAGCCATGGATATAGCACTATGGGTGAAATAGAATATAATGAAGGGGGTTATGTGGAGAAGACAAAAAGGAGAAAGTCTCACATTAACGCGGCTAATCAATGTGCTAGGGAGATGCCCATCAATTATGTCAATGCAAGGAGTAGGGATTGCCATGCAACGGATGCACTAGAGCTATTAATGTATGAAAGCTCAACAAAAGAAACTAAGTGGGTGTGCATCCAACTTGCTTGCTCACGAAGACCTTGTTGGAATATACAAGCCAAGTTCTATAATGGAAATTTCCCACTAGTATATGAAAATGAAAAAACAAGAGACTCTCTATCATAAAGATCATGGTGCTACTTTGAAGCACAAGTGTGGAAAAAGCATAGTAGCATTGCCCCATTTTTGGGCCTTCTCTTTTTTTATTTGGCCTTTCTCTTTTTTTGGGACAATGCTCTAGTAATGATATCATCACACTTCTATTTATTTACAACTCAATGATTACAACTCGATACTAGAACAAGATATGACTCTATATGAATGCCTCCGGTAGTGTACCGGGATGTGCAATGACTCATGAGTGACATGTATGGCAGAACTATGAATGGTGGCTTTGCCACAAATACGATGTCAACTACATGATCATGCAAGGCAATATGACAATGATGATGCGTGTCATAATAAACGGAACGGTGGAAAGTTGCATGGCAATATATCTCGGAATGGCTATGGAAATGCCATAATAGGTAGGTATGGTGGCTGTTTTGAGGAAGATATATGGAGGTTTATGTGTGATAGAGCGTATCGTATCACGGGATTTGGATGCACCGGCGAAGTTTGCACCAACTCTCATGGTGAGAAAGGGCAATGCATGGTACCGAAGAGGCTAGCAATGATAGAAGGGTGAGAGTGCGCATAATCCATGGACTCAACATTAGTCATAAAGAACTCACATACTTATTGCAAAAATCTACAAGTCATCAAAAACCTCTGCACTACGCGCATGCTCCTAGGGGGATATATTGGTAGGAAAAGAACATCGCTCGTCCCCGGCTGCCACTCATAAGGAAGACAATCAAATAACACCTCATGTTTCAAATTTGTTGCATAACGTTGATGATACGTGCATGCTACAGGACTTGCAAACCTCAACACAAGTATTTATCAATTTCACAACTACTCAACTAGCATGACTTTGATATTATTACCTCCATATCTCAAAACAATCATCAAGCATCAAACTTTTCTTAATATTCAACACACTCATACGAAAGTTTTATTATTAATCTTGCATACCAAGCATATTAGGATTTTAAGCAAATTACCATGCTATTAAGACTCTCAAAATAATCTAAGTGAAGCATGAGAGAACAATAGTTTCTATAAAAAAATCCACCACCGTGCTCTAAACGATATAAGTGAAGCACTAGAGCAAAACTATAAAGCTCAAAAGATATAAGTGAAGCACATAGAGTATTCTATCAAATTCCAAATCATGTATGGCTCTCTCAAAAGGTGTGTACAGAAAGGATGATTGTGGTAGACTAACAAGCAAAGACTCAAATCATAAAAGACGCTCCAAGCAAAACACATATCATGTGGTGAATAAAAATATAGCTCCAAGTAAAGTTACCGATAGAAGTAGACGAAAAAGGGGATGCCTTCCGGGGCATCCCCAAGCTTTGGCTTTTAGGTGTCCTTAGATTATCTTTGGGGTGCCATGGGCATCCCCAAGCTTAGGTTTC
The DNA here is from genome assembly GCF_002162155.2 of Triticum dicoccoides. NCBI lineage: Eukaryota > Viridiplantae > Streptophyta > Magnoliopsida > Poales > Poaceae > Triticum > Triticum dicoccoides. Next base: position 112,058,788 of record NC_041386.1, read on the forward strand.
TTTCCACTTCTTGTTCCATAATCCATCAAGTCTTTACCCAAAACTTGAAAACTTCACAACCCAAAACTTAAAGTAGAAAACTCATGAGCTCCATTAGCGAAAGAAAACAAAAGACCACTTCAAGGTACTGTAATGAACTCTTTCTTTATTTATATTGGTGTTATACCTACTGTATTCCAACTTCTCTATGGATTATAAACTATTTTACTAGCCATAGATTCATCAAAATAAGCAAACAACACACGAAAAACAGAATCTGTCAAAAACAGAACAGTCTGTAGTAATCTGTAGCTAGCGCAAGATCTGGAACCCCAAAAATTCTAAAATGAATTGCTGGACGTGAGGAATTTATCTATTAATCATCTTTAATAATAATTAACTAAATATCACTTTCCAAATAAAAATGGCAGCAGTTCTCGTGAGCGCTAAAGTTTCTATTTTTTACAGCAAGTTTAACAAGACTTTCCCCAAGTCTTCCCAACGGTTCTACTTGGCACAAACACTAATTAAACACAAAAAACACAACCAAAACAGAGGCTAAATAATTTATTTATTACTAAACAGGAGCAAAAAGCAAGGAATAAAAGTAAAATTGGGTTGCCTCCCAACAAGCGCTATCGTTTAACGCCCCTAGCTAGGCATAACAAGCAAGAATAGATCTAGGTATTGCCATCTTTGGTAGGCAATCCATAAGTGGCTTGTGACACCCCGATAGTTAAGCTATAGTAAACCCTTGCTAATCATGCCAGGTCATCATAATTAAACTTTTGCTAAACCTCACTTGTTTCAAACCGAGATCAAATTCAAATACAAATAACAAGTCAAATTCGTATTTCTTTAAACTATCAAATAAAAATGTTCGATGAGTGGCAAATATTCACTAAGTAATAAACATGTTGGAACCAACCTCATTTGGTTTCCCTAATTTCCCCGGGAATTCATTTAGTGCAATAACAAGATTAAATAAGAGCATTTTAATTCAACTATAAATTAGAACAGTTCCAATTGGCCTCAAACTTTTCGCGCAACCTTATAGTGTTGGTTAGGAATTATGTGCAAAGTTTCATAATTAACAAAATTCACTTGGCAGCTAAAATAAATAGAAAAGTATAAACAAAAGGAAAAGAAAACCAACCAAAAAAAAGAAAAGGAAAAGGACCCCCCCGGGCTCCGGCCCAACAGGCCATCAACCCCACTGGGCCAACCCACCAGGCCCAGCCGGCCACACCTTATCCCCTCACCCCCGCAAACCCTAACCCCGCGACCCCCACTCCTCTCACTCTCCCCTCCCAGATTGGATCGGGGGCTCGACCCGCCTCGTCACCGGCCCGACGCCGTCCGGAGCCCGCGCCGCCGCCTGGACCTCGCCCGACGCCATCGCTGGCCTGCCTCCTCTCCGTCACGCCGTCTTCGTCTCCTCCCCGCGCCCCATTGCCTCGTACCCTGCACCCGCGGTGAGGCTCGCCCGCTCCGGCCACCGCCTTGCCACGCCGCTCGTGCCATCCCGCGGACCCGCTCGCGTGCTGCCCCGCGCTGCCGCCCGACTCACGCATGCGCCGCGCCGCGCGCTCGCACCGCACCTCGCGCCCGCACTTGCCCTGCAGCCCCGCCACACCTTCCTGCTCCGCCGCTCACCGCACTGGCTCCTCCATGCTACTGCTGCCCCGCCATGCGCGCCCGCACGACGCCGCCCCTGCCTACGACTGCTACGTCCACGGTCACCGCTGCCTTCCCGCTGCTCCCTCGCGGCACTGCTGCCTGTCGCCCCTGCGCCGCTTGCGCTCTCACGCGCCTCGACCGTGCCGCGGCCCCGCACCCTCGCCCCCACACGCGCTCATGGCCGCGCGTGGCCGCCGCTGCCCGTCCCCTACCGCGGCTCTGCTCCGGCCAAACCGCCGCATGCCGCCACTCGTCGC